>NC_140169.1:194230845-194588072 GCF_963971535.1 Notolepis coatsorum | reverse complement strand
TGAACTCACCTGACTGAACTCACCTGACTGAACTCACCAGACTGAACCCACTTTACTGAACTCACCTGACTGAACTCACCTGACTGAACTCACTTTACTGAACTCACCTGACTGAACTCACCTGACTGAACTCACCTGACTGAACTCACTTTACTGAACTCACCTGACTGAACTCACCTGACTGAACTCACCTGACTGAACCCACTTTACTGAACTCACCTGACTGAACTCACCTGACTGAACTCACCTGACTGAACACACTTTACTGAACTCACCTGACTGAACTCACCTGACTGAACTCACCTGACTGAACTCACCTGACTGAACTCACTTTACTGAACTCACTTTACTGAACTCACTTTACTGAACTCACCTGACTGAACTCACCTGACTGAACTCACCTGACTGAACTCACCTGACTGAACTCACCTGACTGAACTCACCTGACTGAACTCACTTTACTGCACTCACCTGACTGAACTCACCTGACTGAACTCACCTGACTGAACTCACTTTACTGAACTCACTTTACTGAACTCACCTGACTGAACTCACTTTACTGAACTCACCTGACTGAACTCACCTGACTGAACTCACCTGACTGAACCCACTTTACTGAACTCACCTGACTGAACTCACCTGACTGAACTCACTTTACTGAACTCACCTGACTGAACTCACCTGACTGAACTCACCTGACTGAACTCACCTGACTGAACTCACTTTACTGAACTCACCTGACTGAACTCACCTGACTGAACTCACCTGACTGAACTCACTTTACTGAACTCACCTGACTGAACTCACCTGACTGAACTCACCTGACTGAACTCACTTTACTGAACTCACTTTACTGAACTCACCTGACTGAACTCACCTGACTGAACTCACCTGACTGAACTCACCTGAATGAACTCACTTTACTTCACTCACCTGACTGAACTCACCTGACTGAACTCACCTGACTGAACTCACTTTACTGAACTCACCTGACTGAACTCACCTGACTGAACTCACCTGACTGAACTCACTTTACTGAACTCACTTTACTGAACTCACCTGACTGAACTCACCTGACTGAACTCACCTGACTGAACTCACCTGAATGAACTCACTTTACTGCACTCACCTGACTGAACTCACCTGACTGAACTCACCTGACTGAACTCACTTTACTGAACTCACTTTACTGAACTCACTTTACTGAACTCACCTGACTGAACTCACCTGACTGAACTCACTTTACTGAACTCACTTTACCGAACTCACTTTACTGAACTCACCTGACTGAACTCAAGTGGAACATCTAATGGGACTCCGTGAGCCTTCAAAGCTGCTCTTATTTGTAAATAGAAGAGAAAAGTTGAACTGGTGAGGTCAAATTTGTTGGATATATCTCGATAACTGCGGAGACCCTGGTCATCGAAGATATCCCCCAATGTGTGTATGTCTTTCTTTTCCCAACCAGGGTATCTGATAGGTTGTTGTACAATAAGGAGTAAATTGTTATTAAATAGAGGAGAATGCCTGTGCCATTTATGGTGGTTAGTACACGTTTTCTGTGTGTCACGCCATATCCGGATCACATGTGTAATAAGAGGGCCAAATCTTAAGTTGCATTGCTTAATTGATATGTTGGTGTACACTATATCCTGCAGTCTATGTGGTGCCACTATGTTCTCCTCTAATGGTCTCCAGGATACCGCTGCTTGAGAATCAAACCAGGTGATCAGTGGTCTTAAAGAGAATGCTTTAAAGTAATAATTGAAGTTTGGAAAGGCTAAACCCCCGTCGGTTTTATTTCTCTGTGCAGTGGATCTTTTTAATCATGGACGTTTGCTGTTCCAAATAAATTTATATGCAGCAGAGTGTAGTTTTTGCCAGTAACCAGCAGGGGAGGGGGGGGTAACGGCAACATCGAGCTGATGAAGTTAATTCTGGGCAAAACATTCATCTTAACTATTGACGCTCGGGCCTGTAATGAGTTTTTTTTTAATTTTGACCACCTGCTGAAGTCATTTGTGATCCTGTCTCGCAATCAGGAATAATTATAATTCACCGTTTGGCTTATAGTGGGGAATATTTCAACTCCATGACATTTAAAGTGTTCTACCATGGGTATATTTGCTGGGAGGATGGTAGCCTTCGCAGTCACATTGAGTGGAAGGAAGGCCGATTTTGGCCAGTTTATCTTAAATCCTGATAGATTGCCAAAATCATCTATTACTTTGAGAAGATGATGTAGGGAGGTGGCGGGGTTTTGCATGAACAAGATTACATCATCTGCATATAAACTAAATGTGATGCTGTGTGCCCTTAACACTTTCAGTGCCACCAGGTGGCGCCAGAGTTAGCGCTTGAATGCCACCATCCACTTTAATGTTATCGTTAATATCGCCTAATCTATGTTTTAAATTATGGCTATGTGTCTAATCTGCCCGTCGCTTATCAAAGAATCCTTTTCCAGTCAGTGCTGTCAAGGCAGATTGGTTTTTTATCGCTTCATTTCCGTTTGAGAGCATTTTGAAAAGCACCCGTTTTGAGGTAAAAAACAGTCCATTCTGGGCCATTCTATGATAATCGTCTTTTACTGGAATATTCCAGAACGTTGATATTTGTCGGCCTATTTATGAATCGTTTTCAAATAAACGCTAGATGATCAATATTATACGTACACGCACGCCCATTCGAGCCGCGCACGGATAATCGCCGTGTTCATTTCCTCTTGGATTTTTACAGTGAAACCGATAGAGGACATTTCACAAAACAGTTTATATCTTCATCAAAATTAGTCTGATTATCCTAACACTGATAACATAGATTCCTTACCTGACATCAGATGGTATCCAACGGGTATATTCCAATTCCTGATCACCATTCGAAAAAATCGATAAGTGAATAGATCCAACGTGTGTACAGTAGAACACATGATTCCGCGGGGCTCAGAGGCTCCAGAATGAACTCTGATAACCCCGGCTGCATCAGTGGACTGGAAAATGTGGAGTACAGGATTTCTTTCCCCATCCATTTTCATTGAGTCCATTCCAAAATCCCTTATGTCATCTGGGAGACGATAGGGGGCGCTTTTTTCTACATCTGATCGCCGGCGGCTCTCGGGTAGACTAGGGTAGGCTCGCGTGATGCAATATGATTTCAGATCGCTAAAAAAAAAAAAAGAGAAATCTCGTGAGTGGCTTTCAACGAGATATTAATAATTCCGAGAAAACTCGTGTGCGGCACGCAAAGTGTTAATTGAGATCGGTGCTATGGACTGGGATTGTCTTATGTACTGTGCTAAAGGTTCAAGGGATAGAGCAAATAGTCCGGGACTAAGAGGACACCCCTGGTTGGACGAGCGCGACACAGGGAAGAGTGGAGAGCAGAGTTTACCTGTTAAAATCATGGCCGATGGACCTGTATATAGTACTTTGATCATATGAATGAACCCATCACCTGTCCTAACCCCATCCTTCTAAGTACTGCCCATAAATAAGACCATTCCAACCTGTCAAAGGCTTTCATCGCGTCTAAGGATAATGCAGCCGTAGGAGGCGCGGCTGACTGAACTCACTTTATTGAACTCACCTGACTGAACTCACCTGACTGAACTCACTTTACTGAACTCACCTGACTGAACTCACCTGACTGAACGCTGCCCCACAGTGATAGCCCCCCACACACACCAGCCCGATCTCACTTAAAAGATGTAAATAAAGTAAAAAGTTAAAAGGTATATTGCTTAGTCTAGTGTGAGAGCACCCGCCCACAACCACAATCATTGTTAGTTTGACTCCCGGTCCTGCTGTTTGTTTTGGACTTTCGCCAATACGAAATGTAAATATATTACTTATACAATAGGTAAATTACTTATTGTATCACTTATGGTTATAACTTAACATACATTGTGTACCTTTTCTCCTGTGGTTGTTTATTTACACTCACAGAACCGTGACTTCAAAACCGAGGTACGTACCGAACCGTGGATTTTGTGTACCGTTACACCCCTACATGCACCTCACTTGCACGTGCCCACGCCCGCTCCCGTGTTTCCCTACAAAACACAGGGTGTGGTCACGCTCACGCCCTTCCAAGTCTGAATTTCATGCGTGAAAATCATCCAAGGGTCCTCAGGGCACGTTATATATCATCTGGCTTATGCGTCTTGCTTTAGCCATATTGAGATAAAAAGTGGTAGAGCGGACGCGTGGCCATGTCAAATGCACCCCCTGAGGGCTCACAAGCCCCTGAACAGGGAGGAGGGGAGTCCCGCCCACCCGCCCCGTCCTAACAAGGGGGGGGGGGGGGGGGGAGGCAGTCAACTCCGACCAATGTGTGAAAAAAGGGACCAGCCACCCTAGAACGCACAGCGCAAGTGGGACCGCGTGTGAACAGAGCACTTCGCAGTCCACACCCACACACTCCTGCTAGCCCACCTGGTGGCGGGGTGCAGGAGAGGTCCTGGCACTCAGGACTGCCTGGGAGACAGAGCCCCCAGTCATGTCCTAACAAAACCTAACAAAAGGACCCGGGGAGGATCAGGAGGCCGCAGCGCAGATGTCCTCCACGAGGCCCCCCCAAGCAGCGCAGCGGAGGTCGCCACTCCACGAGTGGAATGTGCCCTGACGCCCGCGAGGGGAACCTGTCCGGCCAAAGTGTAGCAGAGGGCAATGCCCTCGCATAACCAATGTGATAGGTGTTGCTTGGACAGCCACCGTAACAAACAAACAGCCACCGTAACAAACAAACAGTTGATCGGTAGCCCTGAGGTCCTGCGTGCGGCTAAGGTACACCATCAGCACACGGACAGGACACAACAGGTGAAGGCTCGCCTCCAACTCACTAGCGTGAGGGGGAGGGTGAAAAGCCTGGAGCACAATATCCCTGGAGCGATAAGAGCTCTGGATATTCTTTGGCACAAAGGCCGGATTAGGCCTCAGAGTCGTGCTGTTATCAGCCTGAATAGACAGGCACTCGGGCCGCACCGAGAGAGCACACAGCTCACCCACGCGTTTAGCGGAGGTGATGGCCAGAAGGAACGCGATCTTGAAAGACAGTCGATCCAATGGCGCCCGCTCAAGAGGCTCAAACGGGGCCCCCAACAGCCTTTCCAGGACCAGTTGGAGGTCCCAGCTCTGGGACAGAGCACGTTCCACAGGCTTGAGACGCCGTGCGCCCAGCAGGAAACGTCTCACAAGAGGGTGGCTGAACAGCGTTCTGCCCTCAAAGCCCACATGACAAGACGATATAGCTGCGGCGTATACCTTCACTGCCGAGGCCGACAGCCTATCCAGGATAGACTGGAGGAAGAACAGAACCGAGTTTAGGGGGCACGACACCGGGTCCAGGCCCCCAGTCTCACACCACTCTCGAAACATACGCCACTTCCCTGCGTAAACCGCGGTAGTGGATGGAGTGTGCATGAGGCAGAAACAGTGTGCCGTGTGCATGAGAGAGGGCCCGCCGTGACCACGGAACAGGCCACGGCGGGGCCACCAAGAGTTGAATTAGGGCCGGGAACCACACAGCTGTGCCCCGGTCCGGCACGACCAGGATCAAAGTCCTGCACTCCTGACGTACCCGCTCCAACAGCTGAGCTATCAGGTGTATGGGGGGGAACGCATACTGTAACTGAGGGGTACAATTCCCTGACTGTATTGATAAGTATGGTATTATTAAACCACTACCGCTTGTACTTTAACTTCTGGCCATCCAGTACATGATATAGATATGATGAACACTTTCCCACCTGATGAAACGAAGTCCACACAAATGTATAAATCGAATATTTTATATAGCAAAGGGTATATACAACGTTCACTTAATGACATTTATGATTTGAATGCACTTGTAAGGCAAATTAGTATTCGTAGGCAAATCAACATTGAATGTCCAATCTCTGGTTACGCAGGGAGCAAGTATACAACCTGGTTCTTTAGGGAACTATAGCGATGGTACTTAAATGATTATAGCTGGATACACTAAAGGGGGGTCCCGCTGGTTGTAAGTCAGTAGGGGGGGGGGGTTAGGAGAGCCGCTGGCGATATCCCATCTGGCCGACGATTTCTTGGGAGAATTCAGAGTGCTGAACACGGTGCCCACAGAACCTCGGTCCGCAGATGAATACAGCTGGGCCCTCTTGTAGACGGTCGCTGCCGGTCCACAACGAAGAGACGTGAGGCGACCTCACTCGGGGTAGAGCGCCGTCTCACCTGGACTCCTCTCGGGGGGGTAGTTCCAACACTCAGCAGTGTTGGCCGTTATCCATGGCATAATCAAAGCACCCAAAGCACGTAGATAATCCAAGCCGTGTAGGGCTCGCCGTCGTCCGGGTAAAGTAATCCAATGTACAGGTCCACTCGTCCTGGCCCAGAGCTCCTCGGATGCAAGCACCACACGTGGTCTGCCCAGCCTGGTTAAGACTCTAGATAACGCCAGGAACGATGGGGGTACTGCTCACTTTATAATTCTAACCGAACGATGCACCATACATAATAGACTATTATTAACTTAATAGAAATACGTCCCACTCGACGGTATAGTGCCAAACTATGACAATTCAACTATTAATCCACACAATGTCTCAATGCCTATTCTGAGGCCAAGTAGGCCATACTGCACCACACGTGCGTCGTGGGTGAGGCTTCACGTCTGTTACTAGGTTGGAGGGTAAAGGACTAATGGACTAAAAGAAAGTTCTACTTTACTTGCGCCATATATATATGCGCTGTGAACAAATAGTACCATTCGTATTTCGCCAGACGTATTCCTACGCGGAACCGGGCTTGTAACGACATGTTCGTCGGCACGATTGAACTTGAACCAAGGGGCTTGGCTGCTGGCGCCAGGTTCTTGTCCAATGGTAGAATGAAACTATTATGGGCTGTTAGTAGACTAAAGGGATATTCAGTGTATATGTACAAGGAATATACAGGGGATATCAAACGATATACAAATACTATTAAATATATATCCATAAATAAATATATATATTCGGTTTAATCTGATCCTTCACAACAGCCGCCCCCTAATTAGTCCCACCTAATTAGCTAAGCAGAGACAGATTAACCGCACTGTCTACCACTCAAGGTCCGCTGTAAGGGTCAGTCAACTCACAAACTCATGGGGTCATGGTCGTCATCGATAGTGTCTGGGAGTCTGGGCAGTTCTATTAGCCTCGCCACGGGTCGTGTGTAAGTTCGCCCTTGGACGAGCACTTCAGCTGCTCGGACCTTGCCATCGGCACCGGTGATCACTTTGCTTACGCGGCCAGCCGGCCACATAGCTCTGGGTAGTGACTGGTCGATAATCATGACGACTGTTCCTTCTGTCAAATTGTCTCTCTCTTTTACCCACTTCTGGCTGGTCTGTAGAGACGGTAGGTAGTGGAGTAGAAAGCTGTTCCAAAACTTGTCAGCTAGTACTTGACTGTACCTCCACATTCTTCGGCCGTTCGCTTCTTCAGGCCTGTACATTGTCTGGGGTAGCGCGGGGTCCAGCCGCCCCATCAAGAGTGTGTTGGGGGTGACTGGGTCGACATCTGCTACATCACTGGAGACGTAGCCGAGGGGCTTGGAGTTCAATACTCCCTCGATCTCCGTGAGGACTGTCATTAGGACTTCTTCCGCCACAGTCTGGGCCCCAAGCACGGCGTACAGGGCTGTCTTTATTGAACGTACTTCTCGTTCCCAGGTTCCACCGAAGTGGGGTGCATTCGGGGGATTAAACTGGAAGTCAATCTGGGATGGAGCGAGGTGGGTCTTAAGTTCTGGGCCCATAGCTTGGAAGCTCTCTCTCAGCTCTCTTTCTCCGCCTTTGAAGTTTGTCCCGTGATCAGACAACAATGTAGACGGTTTTCCTTTCCGTGATGTGAATCTTTGGAAGGCCATAAGGAATGAGTCTGTGCTCATGGTTGAAAGGAGTTCGATATGTATCGCTCTGGTGGTCATGCATTTGAATACAATACCCCACCGCTTCTCGGTTCCTCTTCCTTTCTTTATATACAACGGGCCAAAACAGTCCATGCCTGTGGAGTGGAATGGCTTGTCGCCGAGTCGGAGGCGACAGGGAGGTAGGTCAGCCATCCGGGGTATGCTGGGCTGCGCGCGCCACTTTCGGCAGTCTAGACAGGTTCGCTGGAAGCGTCGCACCGCTTCTCTTCCTTGAAGTATCCAATAGCGACGTCTGATCTCCGCGAAGACTCTCTCTGCTCCTGCGTGGTGTACATCCTCGTCGTATTTCATTATGATCAGCTCTGTGACCTTGTGTCGGCTGTTCAAGACTATCGGGTACTTAACGTCATCCGGTAGATCGGGGGCTCTCCGCAGACGACCACCCACTCTGATGAGATTATGGGCGTCGCTCTCGGGTGCCAGGTGGAGCAGTCTGCTGTCTGATGGGACGGGCTTTCCTCCCTGTAGACAGTCTAGCTCATCGGGGAACGAGTCTCTCTGGGCTCGTTGTAGTAGAAGAAGTTCTGCTTCTTCGTAGTCAGCTGCTGAAATGTCGGCAGTGGACTGAATCTCTGGGTGGTGCCACAGGAATGTCTTTTGCTGCGCACTCTGTAGGGTAATGCAATCATCTATGTTGGGGTCTGTGGAGGCGACTGTGCTCAGTCCACAGAACATAGGTTTCTTGTTCTCAGCCTCCTCTTTACTCGCTTCCCGTGGGGTGGGCGTAGGCCACTCTTCTTCCGGGAGCTTGAGGAATTCTGGTCCGTCACTGTAGATGTTGCGACGGGTGAGGTCATCTAGGGACATTCCCCGGGTGATGACGTCAGCTGGGTTGTGTTTGGTGTCCACATACCGCCAGCTCGCTGCTTCTGTTAACTCTTGAATCTCGGTGACTCTGACTCCCACGAAGACCTTGTATCTGCATGAATCAGACTTGATCCATGTGAGTACTGTCGTGGAATCTGACTACAAGATTGTTCTGTGCACCGGAATGGTGAGTTCACGTTGGATTAACGTGGCTAGATGCGCTCCTGCTAGGGCTGCGCAGAGCTCTAGACGCGGAATAGATTGTTGCTTTCGTGGGGCTATTCTTGAGCGAGCCAGGATGAAAGCAGTGTGTATCTCTCCTCCCTTCTCTTGGGCACGCAAGTAGGCCACCGATCCATAGACTACTTCGGAGGCGTCACTGAAGACGTGTAGATCCATCTTGCATGTCTCTGGCCTCACTGTGGGTGGGAAGTAGCTGCGGCGTATATTGACGCCTGGGAGTGAGCGGAGCTCCGTCTCCCACTCTCTCCATGTGGAGGCAAGGTGTGCGGGTATTGGGTCGTCCCAGCCCTGGTCCTTGTCCCATAGTGCTCGTACAATCATCTTTGCCCTGGTGGTGTGAGGTAGAATACATCCCAACGGGTCATATTGTCTGGCGAGTGTTCTGTACACACTCCGTCTGGTGGTCGGTATCGCCGTCGACCTTCCCTGCTCCGTGGTCAGGGGTTTGTGTCTATAGTGGAGCGAGTCTGTTTTGAAGCGCCAGACTAATCCTAGTGTCATTTCTTGGGCTTCTCCTGGGATTGTCGCCATCCAGGTCTCGCTGCTGGCAGCCTTGTCCGCGGGGGAGAGGCTGCGCAATACGTGCGGGTCACTGCTGGCCCACTGCCTGAGATCAAAGCCGTCTTTGATCAGAGAGGCGCGGAGCAGCGCACGGCGTCGCCAGTCAATCTTCTTTACGTGTCCCGCTGTGATTAGCTTCTCAATCTCAGCGCGGTACACACTCTCTTGAGCGGGGTCTTTGGCTAGGCGCCGCTCTGTGTTCAATAGATACCGCTCCGTGGCGTCTTTCTTTGCGTGAAAGGTGGGCATTCCCTCTCGCCTCAGGAGTGGAGTTGCGTATCTCATCACTCCGCCGACTGTGACTCTCTTTGTCCCTTGCTCGAGGAGGTGTATGGCGTAAATGTCTTCTTTAGAACGAATGTCTTTCTTTTCGTTCTTAAAGGGCATTGTCTCTAGTGTCCATAGCCTCTCGACATGCTGCAGGAGAGTGGTGTCTTCTTCTGTCGCTCTGGAGTGGAGGCAGCTAGTGGCTGCTGTTTGGTTGAGAGATTTAGCGAGGGGGCCTTGTAGTGTCCACCCTAGGCGGGTCTCGACTGCTGCAGGACAGCCTCGGGGTCCTGTATGGACCCGGTCAATCGGGACGATGAGGTCTGCATGGTCGGAGCCTATCAGCAGGGTCGGGGTGGCGCCGTCTATGAGCGGGATAGGTAGTTGACGCAGGTGCACATATTTATCCATCAGCTTGGCGATGGGGTAGGTGTACTGCGATAGTCCTATTTCTTGGCTGGTGAAAGCATTTGTAATCCTATACCGTCGCTCTGGCTGCCCGCTTGCTGCGATAGTGAAGGAGACATTCTCGCCCTTTATCGTCTTTAAATCTCTTCTTATTGTCCGAATCGTCATTTGGTTCTCGCTCCCCCGCAGTCCCAGCTGGGCCGCAGCGGACGCGAGCAGAAGGGTCTTCTCTGACCCGTCATCAAGGACGGCGTAAGTGTCCATGACTTTATGTTGGTAGCTCAATGTTACACGGACTACCTTTAAGAGCACTTGGGCGCCGCTGCTGCTGGCGGGGTCAATGTACATGACACTTGCCTTGGTGCTGCTCGATGGTGCAGGTGCAGGCCTTCTTCTGTTACTGTCGTGTAGTACATCTAGATGGGCTCCGTCACACCGACTGCACCTCTTCTTTAGGCGGCATTCGGCTGCCATGTGACTGCGCGCACATCGGTAACAGCGCCTGTTGGACTTTATCCATTGACTCACTTCTTCTGCATTCATCTTTGTGAACAGGTCACATTGTGACAGCCAGTGTTCCTTCTCGCAGTAGGGGCACACCATCTTCCACTTCTCTTTTCTCGAGGGGGTACTGTGGTTCTTACTGCTCGGTACTGATTCTGATTGGTGCATGACAGTCACCGATCTTCTTCCATCGTTTATTCTCCTGGGTCCCTCTCTGGAGCTTGGTGTGCTCCGCACGAACGTATCCAGTCGTAAGCTGCTGACTTCTCTCGCCAGGAAGTCGGCTAGATCGAGGAGGGATGGTTCGGGACCGTTAGGATCACGGTGGTCTCTCTGCCGCCTGAAGCGCTCTTGTCTGGCGGGTGGCAGCTTCTCTAAAATCCTCTCGACGTTAGAGTTGGCGTATAGCTCGTGCATACCCTTTTCCCGTTGCGCTCCCAGCATCCCTACCAGGGACTGCACTTTTATAGACAGGTCGTCTAATGAGCGATTGTCTGTTGCTGGGGGTAGGCGATCAATATGCCTTATCTCTTGGATTACGTAATCCCATATACGTCCATATCTCTGGTCCAGCGCTGCTAGAGCCGCGGTGTATGGGGTCGTAGAGGTGGCATAGGCTAGCGCTATATTGTGCGCTCGCGGTACTTTCAGGTGCTTCAGTAATATTGCATACTTGTGGCGTTCATCGGCGACATCCACCATCATTGTCTCTAAGCACATCCGGAGCTCCGTGTACTGTGCTCGATTCTCATAGGTGAAGTCTGGAAACATCGGCGTGGCAATGTATGACGCCGTGGATGGCTGATACATCGGCGAGCGTTGGGGGAGAGACCTCCTAGGCGAGTTTCCTCTTGCGCCTCTCTGTGGGCTGGTACCGGCAGGGTACCATGGCCCGCTGGTCCAGGTGCTATTCCTCGGGGCTGGTCGTGCGTCGTGCTCACCCGTGAATAGAGTCGGGGGTCTGTAGCGCAGCGCCGCGGGGGTATAGCCTGGGCTGTACTGGACCTCCTGGTCCGGTGGAGTACTGTGCTGTCGTCGGGCTTGGTTCTCCTCCTCTCCCTCTTCTTCTTCTATCAGGTCCTCTAGATCCTGTAGTCGTTTATTTAGCTTCTCCGCAGTGTATGCCGCTCCTTCCTTGTAGCTGGGTCTCGCTTGGACCGGTCTGGGAAGGGGGTCTGCGGGGGGTATAGGCTTGGTCTGTTGGTCAAGTTCAGGGTCGCTTGCTCGGTTAGGAGACGCTGCCCTTGACTGTTGTCTCGACGAGTTCCTTGAACCCCTGGCGGAGGGAGAGGGTGTTGCCTTGAGGATCAGCTGCTCCATTAGCTGTGCTTGTAACTTGTCGCGCTCGGCTTGTAGTCTGTCGCGCTCGGTTTCGCGCTGGATGAGAGCGAGGTCGCGCTGGTTGAGAGCGAGGTCGCGCTCTGCCTCTCTTTGGGCACCGTCAGCGGCGCGCTGGGTGTCTGCTCGGTCTCTTGCCATATTCTCTTCCGTCTGCAGGCGTCTCATCTCCAGGCGTATGCGCTCTTCTTCGCTCCGTTGCTGTGTCTGGAGTCGATCGCATTCACCCTGAAGTCGATCGCGTTCACCCTGAAGTCGATCGCGTTCGGTAGAGGCTGTCAGGCTGACGAGGAACGCCTGTGATAGCATCCTCTCCGCTTCGCTGGGGGAAGACGGTTGTTGAGGTGAGCCGCTCCTGGCTGTACTCGTTGGGGAGTCCTGGAGCTCTATTTCCTCGGCGCTCTCCTCCTCTTCTTCCGTGCAGAGTTCTCTCTCTGTAGGGTTGTCTTCCTCCCGGGGCTGGTCGGGGACTACTTCTTCGGTATTGGCGGGGGGTAAAGGCATGTCAGCTCCCTCCTGGTCCCCACCGTGAGCTTGGTCAGTTACATTAGAACCCACTAGGGCCTCTGTGGTCGGGGTAACCTGGTCGTTAAGGGCAGACATAATTTTACTTTCTACTTTTACCGCGTTTACCGTTTGTCGAAGGCTAGGTAGTTGACTGACAGCGTAATCCTCTAAGTACTGAGGTGTCTGTCGTCTGCGCCGCGGGCGTTCTACGTTAGGAGGACCGTTTCGTGGAGTGTTCATCATAGGCCATTTCAATATTAATAACACTATATTAATATTACACTAGTTACCATCCGGCTCGAAGGACCAATTGTAACTGAGGGGTACAATTCCCTGACTGTATTGATAAGTATGGTATTATTAAACCACTACCGCTTGTACTTTAACTTCTGGCCATCCAGTACATGATATAGATATGATGAACACTTTCCCACCTGATGAAACGAAGTCCACACAAATGTATAAATCGAATATTTTATATAGCAAAGGGTATATACAACGTTCACTTAATGACATTTATGATTTGAATGCACTTGTAAGGCAAATGAGTATTCGTAGGCAAATCAACATTGAATGTCCAATCTCTGGTTACGCAGGGAGCAAGTATACAACCTGGTTATTTAGGGAACTATAGCGATGGTACTTAAATGATTATAGCTGGATACACTAAAGGGGGGTCCCGCTGGTTGTAAGTCAGTAGGGGGGGGGGGTTAGGAGAGCCGCTGGCGATATCCCATCTGGCCGACGATTTCTTGGGAGAATTCAGAGTGCTGAACACGGTGCCCACAGAACCTCGGTCCGCAGATGAATACAGCTGGGCCCTCTTGTAGACGGTCGCTGCCGGTCCACAACGAAGAGACGTGAGGCGACCTCACTCGGGGTAGAGCGCCGTCTCACCTGGACTCCTCTCGGGGGGGTAGTTCCAACACTCAGCAGTGTTGGCCGTTATCCATGGCATAATCAAAGCACCCAAAGCACGTAGATAATCCAAGCCGTGTAGGGCTCGCCGTCGTCCGGGTAAAGTAATCCAATGTACAGGTCCACTCGTCCTGGCCCAGAGCTCCTCGGATGCAAGCACCACACGTGGTCTGCCCAGCCTGGTTAAGACTCTAGATAACGCCAGGAACGATGGGGGTACTGCTCACTTTATAATTCTAACCGAACGATGCACCATACATAATAGACTATTATTAACTTAATAGAAATACGTCCCACTCGACGGTATAGTGCCAAACTATGACAATTCAACTATTAATCCACACGATGTCTCAATGCCTATTCTGAGGCCAAGTAGGCCATACTGCACCACACGTGCGTCGTGGGTGAGGCTTCACGTCTGTTACTAGGTTGGAGGGTAAAGGACTAATGGACTAAAAGAAAGTTCTACTTTACTTGCGCCATATATATATGCGCTGTGAACAAATAGTACCATTCGTATTTCGCCAGACGTATTCCTACGCGGAACCGGGCTTGTAACGACATGTTCGTCGGCACGATTGAACTTGAACCAAGGGGCTTGGCTGCTGGCGCCAGGTTCTTGTCCAATGGTAGAATGAAACTATTATGGGCTGTTAGTAGACTAAAGGGATATTCAGTGTATATGTACAAGGAATATACAGGGGATATCAAACGATATACAAATACTATTAAATATATATCCATAAATAAATATATATATTCGGTTTAATCTGATCCTTCACAACACATACAGAATCCCGGGCGGCCATGGGTACATCGAGAAGGCATCCACTTCCAGAGAGGGGTTGTCCTTCCGACTGACCGAGAACCACAGAGGGCACTGGTAGGACTGACTGCTTGCAAACAGGTCCACCGCGGCCTCCCCGAATCGGTTCCAGACCTGTCTGACTATGTCTGGACGTAGTCTCCACTCGTCCGGGTGGGGACCGCCCCATGACATCAAGTCTGCACCCACATTCTCCCTGCCGGGGATGTGGAGAGCCCTCAGGCTGCGCAGATTGTGAGACGCCCATAGCCAGAGTTTGACCGCCACCCGGTGGAGACGGGGGGAGCGCACTCCTCCCTGTCTGTTGATATACGACGCCGAGGCCGTGCTGTCCATCCTGATTAGAACATGCTCGCCCACCACATGATGGCTGAGCTGTTTGAGGACTAGAAGCACTGCCTTCAATTCCAACACATTGATATGTAGTGCAGACCGGGCAGGCCAGCTGCCCCCTACTGCATCGGTCCGACACATTCCCCCCCCATCCTGTGAGGGAGGCGTCGGTGAAGACCATGACGTGTGATAGCCTGCTGCCCATGGGGACCCCGCTGGTGAGGGCCCCAGGCCCCCCCAGTGGGCGAGGTCCCCCAGTACTAACGTGGGGACCTTCAGCCGCTTCCACTTGCCTCTCATAGGGTCTATTTTCTTTTTTTAAACTTTATTTTTTAGCGTTTATCGCTTTCCTGGTCAAGCATGACCGACAGTTGCAGGGTGAAACGGGAGAGAGAGCAGGGGGAGACATTCGGCAAATGACGGCGGGTCCGGGAATCGAACTCGGAGTCAACCAGATCCGTGACGCAGCACGGAGTCCCGCGCGAGCGCGGTAACATGGTGTGCTACTGGAGCACCCCATAGGGTCTATTTTCAAACTGAAAAACCACCTCTGTATCCTCCTCATGAAGAGGACGCCAAGTGGGACCACAGATTGAGCAGATGCCATCATACCGAGCAGGCGCATCACAGACAGCGCCGTAACCGTCCTGCCAGGACGGAACCTCCCGAGCACGCGGAGAATATCCCTCATAGACCTTGAGCTTAGAATTAAGCCCAAGTACTCCACCTGTTGACTGGGAAGAGGAGTACTCTTCTCCCAGTTCACAGCAAAACCCAGGCTGGTGAGGTGTTCCACCACCTGCCTGGTATGAGACCTGGCGATCTCCTCTGACTGGCTGAGGACCAGAATGTCATCTAAGTAGAATAAAATTCGTATCCCCTGATGACGCAGAGGTCCCAGCACGGTCTCCACGCACTTGGTGAAGGTGCGAGGAACAAGAGAGTAGCTGAATGGCAGCCTCTGGTACTCGTACGCTATTCCCTGAAACAGGAAGCGTAGGTATTTCCTGTGAGGAGGAAAATACGCATCCTTCAGGTCTATGGAGGTGAACCAGTCTCCCACTCTGACTCTGACAGCGCATAACAGGTGTTTGACGGTCAACATTCTGAACCTTCTCGCCACAATCAACCGATTGAATGTGGACAGGTCCAGTATGGGTCTGACACCCCCCGATTTCTTGGGCACCAGAAAATATCGGGAGTAAACGCCACTCATCGCGTCCTCCCATGGGACCACGATGATGGCCTGCTTCGCCAACAGAGATCGGATCTCGTCGGCCAGGGCTGTCACTGCCGCGGACTCTGACAATAGAGTCTGTATCAAACCCAAAAACAGAGGGTGGGGGTGTGCAAACTCTAACACAAGCCCCGCTCTCAGCGTTCTCTCCATCCACCCCGACATATGGCACTTCTGTAGCCATACGTGGTAAAAATTGGAAAACGCCCTCGCTGCCAACTGGCGCTGGCCTGCTAAGATTCGTAGATAGGTGGCCCGGGGAAGGCAGGGGAACTATGTGAGAATGCTGTTCATCGACTACAGCTCAGCATTCAATACCATAGTCCCCTCCAAACTCATAGCCAAGCTCAGGGACCTGGGCTTGAACTATGACCTGTGCCATTGGGTCTTGGACTTCCTGACGGGCAGACCCCAGGTGGTAAGAGCCGGCAACTGCACCTCCTCATCCATCACGCTCAACATAGGGGCCCCCCAGGGCTGTGTTCTGAGCCCCCTCCTCTACTCCCTGTACACACATGACTGCGTAGCACAGCGGAACAACAACACCATCATCAAATTTGCTGATGACACAGTAGTGGTGGGCCTGATCTCTGCCAACGACGAAAGGGCCTACCTGGAAAAGGTAGAGAACCTGTCACAGTGGTGTCAGGAGAACTGCCTCTCCCTGAACGTCAGCAAAACAAAAGAGATGATTGTGGACTTCAGGAGGTCGGGGGTCAAGGACTACAGCCCCCTCAGCATCGACGGGGCACCGGTTGAGAGAGTGAACAGTTTCAAGTACCTCGGAGCCCACATATCCGAGGACTTGACATGGACCACACACATTGACAGTGTTGTGAAGAAGGCACGACAACGCCTCTACTTCCTCAGGCGCCTAAGGAAGTTCCAAGTCAGTCAGAAGATCCTTAGGAACTTCTACTCATGTACAATAGAGAGCATCCTGACCGGCAACATCACCTCCTGGTTTGGGAATAGCACTGCACAAGACCGTAGCAGACTACAAAGAGTGACACGTTCAGCCGAACGCACAATTGGAGGGGGGCTTCCCACCCTCCAGAACATTTACATCAAGCGGTGCAAGGGGAAGGCTAAGAGAATTATTAAGGACTCGAGCCACCCGAACAACTGCCTCTTTGAACTGCTGCGGTCAGGCAAGCGATACCGGAGTCTTAAGGCGAGCACAGAAAGACTCAGAAGAAGCTTCTATCCCCAGGCCATCAGGCTGCTAAACGAACAATAATCGCTAAACGAACAATAATCACTATGCAACAACCATCAAATGCACACAGCACACACACCCACACGCACACACTCACTCAAACAAACAACACACTGCAGCACCCACTCTCCACACTTTAGATCACACAAACACACTTACACTTTATATTTATTGATAAAGGATTTGCACTACAACTCGTACACCTACTGTGAATTGTACCTAAATTGCACCTCGTCCTATTTCTCCATTTCTGCCTTGCACTATATAGTATTGTATATTAGTACACTGCACAGTATTGTATATTGTATGGTAACTACGTCTATTCTGCATCGAACATTGTACATATGTCTAAACTGAACACTGTGACCTCTTTTTTTTACTTCTAATTTTACTATGTTTTTATTTCATACTTATCTTGTCTTGCACAGTCTCTGGAGCGCAACAGTAAGAAGCATTTTGTACAAAAGTATTCGGTACTTCTGTATGACAACTATTAAAGAAACTTGAAACTTGAAACCTCCCGCTGTGCATTGCAAACCCTGGTTTCGCCAACCGTGCGAGCAAGGTATCTCGCTGAGCAAGGTATCCGCACCCTGACTCTACCAACGAGGCAATTGCACCCAAGGGGGGACCCCGACAGAAAGGGGCGGTTTAAAACAGGGGGAACGACAGTCAACACTCCTGGTGAATGAGGTAGTTCCCCCACTGAGCATTGTCCCGTTTTTGCAAAGCGATTAACTTGCTGGGGATGGCCTGCTCTGCGGCTGGACATGCATGGTGTGTGGTCCTCACGCTGTCTAGGGTGAGAGTCCCCTACACACCGTAGCCTGTAGTGATATTACTACCACCTAAATTATGCGTGCCTGACTCACTACCACTGCTAGGATTGGGGGAGGCACCAACATAATACCCGGCCTGGCGAGGGCGGGGCTGGGGGAACCCACGCTGCGACCTCCTGGGCCTAGGGTTCCCACTCTGACAAAATATTTTTGATACAGGGAACCCTGCTCCGTCGTCACATATGACACCAGGCTCACCAAACGCACACGCTGGACGTGTGGTGCGGGAGCCTCCTGTACAACATTCTCATAGACAGACCCAGGCCTAGCTAGCAGCTGGGTGTCAACCCCTATCTTCATGAGAAGCGATATGTCGGGCCTCTTACGCTTCACTGGAAGAACGCGGCCCGTGGCCAGTGGGGACAAAACAGAGCCCTGAGTCCCGTAGTGTAGCGGGGGGGAATGAACAGAGAGCGTGCTAGACACAGCTAGATGGCGACGGTTGCTCCTCGCGGAGGCGTGCCCATCTAATTCAGCCGATCCCTCGGCCGCCGAGGTCTGTCGGCACCGTGAGAGCCTGTCTCTTTGTTTCCAGGTTATCTCGGGCGGGGGACACATGGCCACCGGTCGGGGGTCTCGCAGCAGCCGCTGGCGAGAGCATGCTCTCACATCTGGCTGAATGTGACAGCCTTTCCCTTTTTCTTTTGGATAAAGAGAAGGAGAGACAGCTGCTGTCTGAAGTGTTGGCCTGTATCGCTATTCCTCACGTTATACAGCTTCAGTAGTAGCCGCTTTAGCTTGCTACTGCGTTTGCTGGTGGCTATCGATAGCCGGTAAAAGCTAACTGTTAGCCAGTTAGCTGTTAGGCTAAGCCGTTAGCTGGCTACTACGTTAGGCTAGAAACATTAGCTTGATGCTATCAGTAGCGTGGCCAGACGAGA
Organism: Notolepis coatsorum; assembly: GCF_963971535.1. Lineage (NCBI taxonomy): Eukaryota > Metazoa > Chordata > Actinopteri > Aulopiformes > Paralepididae > Notolepis > Notolepis coatsorum. Next base: position 194,569,235 of record NC_140169.1, on the reverse strand, counting down.
CGTCACGCATTGCACGTGATTGTACAGCATTTCTGTCTCTTTTCACGCGTCACGCAAATTGAGACCATGTCCCGCATGATTGGTTGTCATCCGCACTAATGTCCCCGCCCCCCGCGCCCCCCCCAGCCAATGTGAAGATCCTCTATGCGTCGCGTAACGTTACTAGTATCTGGCCGCGAGTGACACCGCATCCTATGACAACAACAAGTCCCAACGCTGTCGCGCGCGGCGGGTCCGTTTCAGAGCCAGTTGTCCTTCCACGCAACTTGGGATAAACAAATCAGTTCCATGCGCTGCTGTAATCTCTCATCCCTATGTTCCCCTGGTCCTATGTTCCCCGGGTTCTATGTTCCCCGCTTTGATTGATTAATAGATAGAAAATTTGATAAATTTTTTTTATTTTATTAATTATTAATGTCCGCCTTGTTTAGAACGGTTAAGCTTAGGCCCTCGTTCGAACTGGTTAAGGTTAGAGTTTGGAATCAGGGCTGGTGGTCTAAAATTTTCAATCTATCAATCAATCAAAGCGGGGAACATAGAACCCGGGGAACATAGGACCCAGGGAACATAGACATGCTCCCTGGGGGTTCAGGTAGGAGTCCGTAGGACATTACTGTTATGGTTTGTAACCGACCCCAATCGCACAACACAAGACAGGTATGAGAGTAAGCCAAAACAGGGCAAATCTTTATTATAGAACAAAGGCGGCACAGTCCCTTTATGGGAGAACACAAAAACACTAGAGTCAAGGAAAACTGGAAAATGCGGCACTGTGCCTTTAAGAGGCGAACAGGCTAAGGGACTAGGGCTAAAGGACAGGGCCAGGGCTAAATGTCAAGGACCAGGACCAGGGGCACTGGAGAGGGGAACAGGGGAGAACACAAAAACACTTGAGTCAAGGAAATACGGAAAATGCGGCTCTGTGCCTTTAAGAGGCGAACAGGCTAATGGACTAGGGCTAAGGGACAGGGCCAGGGCTAAATGTCAAGGACCAGGACCAGGGGCACTGGAGAGGGGAACAGGGGAGAACACAAAACACTAGAGTCAAGGAAAACTGGAAAATGCGGCACTGTGCCTTTAAGAGGCGAACAGGCTAAGGGACTAGGGCTAAAGGACAGGGCCAGGGCTAAATGTCAAGGACTAGGACCAGGGGCACTGGGGAGGGGAACAGGGGAGAACACAAAACACTAGAGTCAAGGAAAACTGGAAAATGCGGCACTGTGCCTTTAAGAGGCGAACAGGCTAAGGGACTAGGGCTAAAGGACAGGGCCAGGGCTAAATGTCAAGGACTAGGACCAGGGGCACTGGGGAGGGGAACAGGGGAGAACACAAAACACTAGAGTCAAGGAAATAAGGAAAATGCGGCACTGTGCCTTTAAGAGGCGAACAGGCTAAGGGACAGGGCTAAGTGTCAGGGACAAAGGCTAAGGGCCAGGGCTACGGGCCAGGGCTGCTTACAGGGATGAGGACAGGGTTCCGACGGCGGAGGCCTGGCAAGGGGACAGGGGCCCGACGGCGGGGGCCGGGCACGGACACAGGGGCCCGACAGCGGAGGCCGGGCACGGAGGCAGGGGCCCGACGGCGGAGGCCTGTCACGGGGACAGGGGCCCGACAGCGGAGGCCGGGGGGAAGAGGCGCCATCCTCCCGTGGAAATAGGGAGCGATGACGCGCCGGCTTGACGTCTGGAGTGGGAACACTGGCAACCTCCCGTAGAGAATTAGAGAGCGAAGGCGGTGTCCCACTCCAGGCACGGAGATCCTCTTCCTCCTCCTCAGGGGGGCCGGGCACGGAGACTTGACTTGACTTGACTTGAGACAGGGGCCCGACAGCGGAGGCCGGAGGGAAGAGGCGCCATCCTCCCGTGGAAATAGGGAGCGATGACGCGCCGGCTTGACGTCTGGAGTGGGAACACTGGCAACCTCCCGTAGAGAATTAGAGAGCGAAGGCGGTGTCCCACTCCAGGCACGGAGATCCTCTTCCTCCTCCTCGGGGGGGGGGGGGGGGGCCGGGCACGGAGACTTGACTTGACTTGACTTGAGACAGGGGCCCGACAGCGGAGGCCGGGGGGAAGAGACGCCATCCTCTCATGGAAATAGGGAGCGATGGCGCGCCGGCTTGACGTCTGGAGTGGGAACACTGGCAACCTCCCGTAGAGAATTAGAGAGCGAAGGTGGTGTCCCACTCCAGGCACGGAGATCCTCTTCCTCCTCCTCGGGGGGGGGGCCGGGCACGGAGACTTGACTTGACTTGAGACAGGGGCCCGACAGCGGAGGCCTGGGGGAAGAGGCGCCATCCTCCCGTAGAGAATTAGGGAGCGATGACGCGCCGGCTTGACGTCTGGAGTGGGAACACTGGCAACCTCCCGTAGAGAATTAGAGAGCGAAGGCGGTGTCCCACTCCAGGCACGGAGATCCTCTTCCTCCTCCTCGGGGGGGGCCGGGCAACGCAGAACAAAGGGGTCCCAGGGGACCGGGGCGAAGATATGCCATCCTCCCGTGGAGCGAAGACGGTGTCCCACTCCAGGCAAACGGCGACAGGTGGTGATGGCTGGCACGTCGTCTCACGCCGGAGACGCGGCAGGTGATGGTAACGTACAGGATGGTAACGTACAGAACTCCATGAACACAGAGTGAACACAGATACAGAACGACCCGACCAGGACTGGAAGGGAGGTCCAGGTATATAAAGCCCTCAGGGGCGCTAATCACAAACTATGACAGCTGCGTGATAGTAATTGAACAAGAAAGTCCAAGGGTGGTGGCTGGTGAAGAGTAGAGGAGAGTAAATCATCGCAAGGGTGGGGGCTGGTGAAGGAGAGTAGAAGGCAGGGAAAAGTTCTCACAAGGGTGGGGGCTGGTGAAGAGTAGGAGGCAGGGAAAAGTTCTCACAAGGGTGGGGGCTGGTGAGGTGAGGAGACAGGGAAAAAAGGTCCAGGGAACAGGCGAATCCTCACAATTACACTATGCCCCACTCTTCCTTCCTCCCCCTCCCGAATGTTTTTGGTTAATAACGATGTCTTTGTTTAACAAAACGTGTGTTATTTCACTGCATTTGGGAGATACAACGTGTGCTATGTGAACTCGCAGCTACAAATGCTGGGGTTGCTTTTTCTTGCTTGGAGTGTTTTCTTGAAAATTGTGTTGGTTACTATTTTGTATAGCTTAGCAAGGTTCTAAGTTGTATTTGGCCAAGGCTTATGTCTTTCTCTCTACTTAAAGACAGCGTTCTTCTTACGTGAGTAAAAATGAACTGGGTTTTTTTTATTTTATGATGAGAAGTTGTGTGTATGTGTCATGTAACGTTTAGGAAACGTGGCTTGAGTCCACAACTGGCTGGGTGTTAACCTACAGAGTTGTACATAGTGGCATATGACAAAGGGCTTGAGTCCCTCTCTTTATAGATACAGCTGGGAAAAGTCCAGGAACAGCTGTTTGCCTGCTGTTATGACGTCGCTTGGCATGGTTAATGTTAACAATGACCAGCGGGGGCGCTCTCATACAGCTGGTGACAACTGCCCGACGCGCCGGCTTTTGTTCATTCATTGGAGGAGCTCCGCGCTGGACTAAGCTCGAGTTCCATTCAATTCCATTACAGCTGGTGACTTCATTCATAGGATGCTACAACGTCCTACAGTATGTCTACAGACTGCATGAATGAATGTTGCTGAATTAAAGAATGAATAAGTTAAACGTGTCAATTCAGCAGTCAAAGTGTATATATTAAAACGTGTCAAATCTAACTTCATTAGATGGCCGACGTACGGCTCTCTTTTCCATTCATTTCATCAAAAGAAAGCGTTAGTGTAATGCTTCTTGGTAACAATAGGTTTGTGTACGCAATGTTGCTGAATAAAATAATTAAACCGTTAAGACCTGTCGAATTAGCAGTGCTACAGTAGGTGGGCTCTATTTATAATGGATATATTTTGTCTAGTACCGTGGTCTAGTGGTTTAGGTTATTCCTTTCAAGCTGACGCCCGGGGTTCGAATCCCAGCTGGTTTAATATATGTATTTTTTTTTTATTATTTATAAAATGAAATTGCCCGCAACGATGTGCATAATACAATAGTAATAATATATAATAAGAATCATTTCCCAGGCCCACTTTGTTTTGAAAAAAACAATCACGTTGCGCGATAGCACAAGCGATCCACAGTCAGTAAGGTTACAGCTGAGTTCACTCATTCATAACGGCGAAATGTAAAATGCTACCCAGGATTGTTGCGTTTCGTTGGTTTTGACCCCCACCCAACCTCCTCCAATGTACAGTTTCTACGTCAAATGTATATACTCCCTTTTCCTGACTCCTTCTGTATCACAAACAGTACTGTATTTGCAAATCTGGTATGTCATAAATGTATAGATGTAGCAGTACTGACTATCTGTATGTCATGTATGTCATATATGTCCTGATGAATTGAAAATGGGGGACCCTGATGTAAACAAGACGAAAGTCTTTCTCTGGTCTGCATCCCCTTAACAATTGTGTGTATTGAGCTGTACTGTATTGTACCCATTCTGCAATCTGTTAATAAAGTTTCCAATCAATCAATCCCTAGAAAATGTTTTAATTTTCCCAGATCCTTCATTTTAAACCTCTCAGCAAGCATAATTCTCATCAGATATGGTATTACAGCTTGGTTTGGTAACCTGTCTGTACAATTAAAGTCCAAACTGGTCCGTCTGATGCAGACTGCATGGAAGATCATAGGGGTGAAAGGTCACCCATCCCTGCAGTCTATGTACAACAGGCTACTCTAAGGCAAGCCAATAGAATAGTCTCGAAAACAAGAGATCTAATGTACATTAAACTTGAAAATAGTCTGTCTCGTCTCTCACTCCATCCCAACAGTTTCACTACACAGACTGGAATGTGTTCCGCGACACAGATAACATTAATGTCTACACGGAAACAGTGCTGGACTATGTTTGTACTAGGGTGAAAGAAACAATCCCCACTACCAAAATGAAAGTTTACCCAAATCAAAAACCCTGGGTAGACAAATCCGTCCGTGAAGCTCTGAGAGAGCGCACCAAAGCATACAACGACGGCCTAGTGGCAGGCAACATGAATGACCACAAGGTGGCGCGATACAACGTAAGGAGGACAGTGTCAGAGGCCAAACGGCGCTACAGGGATAAAATTGAACTCCAGTTTGAACAAGCTGACTCTAGAGCTATGTGGCAGGGGCTCAAAACGATGACAGACTACAAAGGCGCCTCCCTCAAACTGAACAGTGACATCTCCTTAGCAAATGACCTCAATACCTTCTATGCAAGGTTTGATGCTGGTAATAACAACACCAGCTCACAAGCCTCTGCAATGGGGGGGGGGGGTCGGCTGCTGATGGAGGCGCAGTGTTCAGGGTAACAGAGCATGAGGTGAGGCGGACCTTTAAAAAAGTGAATATCAGGAAGGCAGCAGGTCCGGACGGCATCCCCGGCCGCGTCCTAAAAGTCTGTGCCGACCAACTGGCCCCAGTATTCACTGACATATTTAACCTGTCCTTAGAACAGGCTGTCATCCCCACCTGCCTGAAGAAGTCCACTATTATCCCTGTACCCAAAAAATCCAAGCCTGCTTGCCTCAACGACTACCGCCCTGTAGCTCTCACCTCCATAGCCATGAAGTGCTTTGAGAAGCTAGTAAAGGGCTACATCTGCTCCTCCCTCCCCATCAACATGGACCCCCTGCAATTTGCATACCGCCCCAACAGGTCCACGGAGGACGCCATAGCCCATGTGCTGCACACAGCAGCATCACACCTGGACAAGAGGCAGGGGAACTATGTGAGAATGCTATTCATCGACTACAGCTCGGCATTCAATACCATAGTCCCCTCCATACTCATAGCCAAGCTCAGGGACCTGGGCTTGGGCTATGACCTCTGCCAGTGGGTCTTGGACTTCCTGACTGGCAGACCCCAGGTGGTGAGAGCAGGCAACTGCACCTCCTCATCCATCACCCTCAACATAGGGGCCCCCCAGGGCTGTGTTCTGAGTCCCCTCCTCTACTCCCTGTACACACACGACTGTGTGGCTCAGCGGAGTAGCAATACAATCATCAAATTTGCTGACGACACAGTGGTGGTGGGCCTGATCTCTGCCAACGACGAGAGGGCCTACCTGGAAGAGGTCAAGGTCCTGGCGGGATGGTGCCAGGAAAACAGCCTCTCCCTGAACGTCAGCAAAACAAAGGAGATGATTGTGGACTTCAGGAGGTCGGGGGTCAAGGACTACAGCCCCCTCAGCATCGACGGGGCACCGGTTGAGAGAGTCAACAGCTTTAAGTACCTCAGAGCCTACATATCCGAGGACTTGACATGGACCACACACATTGACAGTGTTGTGAAGAAGGCACGACAACGCCTCTACTTCCTCAGGCGCCTAAGGAAGTTCCAAGTCAGCCAGAAGATCCTTAAGAACTTCTACTCATGTACAATAGAGAGCATCTTGACCGGCAACATCACCTCCTGGTTTGGGAATAGCACTGCACAAGACCGAAGCAGACTACAAAGAGTGACACGTTCAGCCGAACGCACAATTGGAGGGGGGCTCCCCACCCTCCAGAACATTTACAACAAGCGTTGCAAGGGCAAGGCTAAGAGAATCATTAAAGACTCCAGTCACCCGAACAACTGCCTCTTTGAACTGCTGCGGTCAGGCAAGCGATACCGGAGTCTCAAGGCGAGCACAGAAAGACTCAGAAGAAGCTTCTATCCCCAGGCCATCAGGCTGCTAAACGAACAATGAATGAACACTACACAACAACAACCACCAAACGCACATAGCACACACATCCACACGCACACACTCACTTTAAACAAACACACTGTAGCACCCACTCCACACACTTTATAGCACACACCCACTTTAAACAAACACACTGTAGCACCCACTCCCCACACTTTATATTTATGGATGAAGGATTGCACTACAACTCGTACACCTTACTGTAAATTGTACCTAAAATTGTACCTCATCCCATTTCTGCTTTGCACTAGATAGTACTGTACATTAGTACACTGCATAGTATTGTGTATTGTATATTATATGGTAACTCAGAACATTGTACATATGTCTATACCGAACACTGTGACCTCATTTTTCTTCTTCTAAATTCATGCTATATTATGTTATTATGTTATTTGATACTATCTTGTCTAGCACAGTCTCTGGAGCGTAACAGTAAGAAGCATTTTGTATGAAAGTATTCTGTACTTCTGTATGACAACTATTAAAGAACTTGAACTTGAACAGGGGGGTGACTAGCCTGTGTAGGTGTGACATTCGATTGATTGGCAACCCCCACACACACCATTGAAATGCTAATTGTTGGGGGACCCTGATGTAAACAAGACGAAAGTATTTCTCAGGTCTGCACCCCCTTAACAATTGTATGTATTGAGCTGGACTGTACTGTACCCATTCTGCAATCTGTTAAAATTTGATTTTACATTTACATTTAGTCATCTACCTATTGAAGCGTTGAGAGAAAAAGACAGCCAAGATTGTACTTTAAACTAAATTACTTTTATTTGCCTGTATTCTAATTACATGCAATGCTTTGGTCCAACAAAGTAGAACTGTAATATGTACTTTCTCAGTCAGTGCTAAGTTCACATCAAAACAAAAGTAGAACTGTAATGTGGACTCTCATATTATTAACATTGACAAACATATTTACAATTAGCATTTTATAAAGTAGAACTGTAATGTGTACTTTCTCAGTCAGTGCTAAGTGCAGTCATCTTATGCAGCATCACTTTTCACATCAAAACACTTATTTAACATGATCAAATAATTATTATAATATTTTTTACTTCACTTTGAAATATTATAGTGAAATATTTTGCAATGTTGTCGCATTTATCTTGTTGAAATCCTCCAACAGGCTCTTTTCTGATTTCTGATTTTCTTTAGACTGTGGCTCGGAACCTTCAATAGTAGATGATCGCAATGTTTATACTTTGTATATAAGGAGGAGGACCTTGAAATCAATTCTAAATGTTACCGATGATTACTGATGTAAACAGGGGGATCCTGATGTAAACAAGACGAAAGTCTTTCTCTGGTTTGCATCCCCTTAACAATTGTATGTATAATTGTATGTAATTGACAAGGGTGATAAATAGCTGATCTATGGGTGAGATTATGGTGCTCCTTGTCTTCTCTGTGTGCAAGAAAGAAAACAAGTGCTGAAGCACTGGCCAGGTAACACCTGTCATCATCTTGCATTTGGTGTCGTTGCTGTCCAAGGATGAAGCGGTCAAGGAGCTTGACTCGACCTTGGTTCTCTGTTGGTCACCATCCTCCTTGGCTGCATCACTCTCCTTTTTTCACGCCGCTCATGGCGACTGATGTTTGTTGACGTAGATGGTGTAGACTGTGATGTTGAAGGGAATACAGATGGTACAGTATGTAGTCTGGGTGTGTTTGGTCATTGACCTTTGCTCCTGAATGAATGAATGAAAACGTTATTAACAGATTGCAGAATGGGTACAATACAGTACGGCTCAATACACACAATTGTTAAGGGGATGCAGACCAGAGAAAGACTTTCGTCTTGTTTACATCAGGGTCCCCCATGCGAGTTCTCTCTCTCTCTCTTGGATCAAATAACAAACTCAGCAAGGCCAACGGCTTCCCCCCCACCCAACCTCCTCCAATGTACAGTTTCTACGTCAAATGTATATACTCCCTTTTCCTGACTCCTTCTGTATCACAAACAGTACTGTATTTGCAAATCTGGTATGTCATAAATGTATAGATGTAGCAGTACTGACTATCTGTATGTCATGTATGTCATTGATGTCCTGATGAATTGAAAATGGGGGACCCTGATGTAAACAAGACGAAAGTCTTTCTCTGGTCTGCATCCCCTTAACAATTGTGTGTATTGAGCTGTACTGTATTGTACCCATTCTGCAATCTGTTAATAAAGTTTTCAATCAATTCAATCAATCAAAACAGTGGGTGACAATATTGTCACAAGGAAAGATGAAATTACCTACCTGGGTTCCATCCTAGAGGCAAATCTTTCCTGAGATATATATATTGAGAGAGTTCACAGAGATATTCAGTTCATCAATGACATGATTGTAAAGTTGCACACATTCCATGTTAGAACATACTGATAACACAGTTGGATGTATTGATAACAGAGCTAGAACTTAACGTTATGATGCAGAAATATGTGCGATATTGTTACCTTTTTTGGGTGAGAGCAGACACGAGAGCCTGACGTGCTTTGGGGTGAAAAGAGAGAAGCCAAAGTTACAGTAGCTACAGTAAAAACACCAGCTACTGTAACTAGCGAGGACGAGTAGATATATTTATGTTGGCAGCTAACGTTAGCTAGCTGCTAACGTTGGCTAACTGGGCTGGATACATGATAGCTAGTTCGCAGTTAAGGTCAAACGTTAGCAAATTAATAGTTTGGTCTACGTTTATATTACATGCCGTCAAATATTATGTCTTTATGAATTGACCTTACCTTTGAGCAAACATAAATGTTCTTGGTAATGGTCTTCACGTTCAGCTGTTTACAACAACACAATCCACCGCTTGCATTTCTCGAGTTTTCTTTTGGGCTTCGGAAAAGATACAAAAATATACTCCTCCATCCAGTCTTTCGGGGTACCTGGTGTCCGAATTACAGGTACCCCACGCACAGCGTTTCACCATCAGATATTATGTAGATAATAACATAAAACTGAACTCTTGACAGTGGTTGCGATCACAGCCGTCTGGTTTGATACAACCTAAAATTGATAAATGATAATTGATATGATAAATTATTTGCTTTACACTGTTTATTGTATTCGATTTTTGGATGGATTAGTTGGATTCTTATTATATATTATTACTATTGTATTATGCACATCGTTGCGGGCAATTTCATTTTATAAATAATACAAAAAAATATATATATCAGAATGGGTGGGATTCAAACCCGGGTCGGCAGCTTGAGAGGTATGCCCATAAACCGCTAAACCACGGTACCAGACAAAATAGATCCATTATATTACCGCTTTGACTGCATAAACGCGGATCATTGTTCAGCATTCCTAAGCAATTCGCCGTCATTGTAATTTAAAGGTTTAGAACGCCTATTCACATATACGCCTGTAGACATATGGTATTTATTCTAGACAACAAAACATATACAGATCGTTATACAGTATATACTGTGTAGGTCGTTGTAGCGTCCGTCTAATGACTTTGCGCCTCCTGGCGGCATAAAATAGAACAGCAGCCTGGGTTCCTAATTCATTTCCACGACGTGATATAACCGTGCTCACGTCGCGGCAAAGCGCCCAGGAAAACTAAAAGCTTCATCTGTAGCTTGATATTTTTTCTTTGCTTAAGGGTAATGATAAAAATAACGGGTGGCAAGTTTTCACACATAAGCCAGAGCCATGGATAAAACCCGTTTTTTACACAAACGAGGTTATCGGCTGTGGCTGGCATGCATGATGTAAAGCTTTTACTCTACAGGTAAGTATGTGCTTCATCTGGCGCGCCATGCACCTGGTGTCACGGCTCTGCTTTCTTTTGGCATCGTATCAGGGGTGAGGTGGTGAGGCCGGGGGTTGGTAAAATAAACCTCTCCCCTCCCGGATATAGTTATATCCTTACGAAACTGATTGGCCAAGAGGTTGTGCCTTTCTACTTATCAGTCTCCCTGTCGAGGGCATTCTCTCTCTCGTCACAGGGGGGGGATTTTCCTGTCTCCCACACCAAATCAGGGTAGGTGGGACACAGGTTTCCCCCGGCCATTTGAAAACGTCACAGGCACTTTTTTTTGCTGGCCAAGAGACATGTCCGTGAGTTACAGGGCAATGACAGACCGCTGTCATTGTAAAGGATAGGTGATCATGGCCGCCTAGTTATAGTTGAAAGTGGGGGTGCAAGATTATTAAGTGACAGGCAAGGGGTGGCACGACCCCCTCCACGGCCGATTCTTTTTTAAATTAATGAACACCTGTACGTGCAATTTCCTGCAATATAGAGCCTTCAATCTTGACCAATAAAGCTGCTCTTTTCACTATAAAACTCAGTTTATATTGCAGTATGATAGCCAATTACTATAATAATAATATATTAATATATATATACTGTATATACAGTATATTGATTTTTCGCTCTTTTATTTTTATTAATTCAATCTCCTTTCAAATAGGCCAAGTTTTTAATAAGAAAGAGAAAAAAGATATATTTGCATTACCTGTAACTCTTGTGTCTCTTTCTCTCCTTCTCTGCCTCCTCCCTGAGTTTGCACAGTCACCATATCATTCTACATTAAGGAGAGCAATACACTTATGAATACACTGAACTGGTTTGAATACACAATCTTTATGCTACTCTGTAAAGAAAGGGAGAGAGGGGGGGTATATGATCCAAGTATTTGTGTCTTAATTTGTTATGTTATCCTACACTTTAAGCTGACTGTCTGATATTTCCATTACCTGTAACTCTTGTGTCTCTTTCTCTCCTTCCTGAGTCTGCACAGTCACCATATCATTCTACATTAAGGAGAGCAATACACTTATGAATACACTGAACATCATTATGAAACATTTCTATTAGCATGTCACCTCTTTCTTATGAACATTTTTCAACTAGTCTAAGGGCGGGATCCACAAAGAATGGATTGCACAGTGATAATTGCACCCTTACTTACAATTCATTATGAATTGAAAATGGGGGACCCTGATGTAAACAAGACGAAAGTCTTTCTCTGGTCTGCATCCCCTTAACAATCATGTGTATTGAGCCGTACTGTACTATACGCTGTACCCATTCTGCAATCTGTTATTGATTGATTAAAAATGTTATTAACATATTGCAGAATGGGTACAATACAGTACGGCTCAATACACACAATTGTTAAGGGAATGCAGACCAGAGAAAGACTTTCGTCTTGTTTACATTTTCAATTCATAATGAATTGAAGGCTGGCATCTGTAAATGCAGAAGTACTTTATTCTTATTTTATTATCATTATTATTATTTTCTTTCCAATGAAATGAAAATCAGAAAATAAGTGGTATTTGATGGAAAATATGAAAGTCAATGCTTGAAGGAAAATGGACTTCGGAAATCAGTTTTTTATCTACTGTTCTGTAAAAGTCTTGTCGAATGTAATGTTTTATGTTTTGGGTGGACCCCAGGGAGACTGGTTGTTGTCATGCAACAGCTAATGGGGATCATAATAAACTCAAACTCTCATGGGCTTCGATCTACCAGGTAGCTAGCCCCTTCCGTGACTGTGATGCACCGAGTGAATCCACAGTCACTTGCTCCTCAATAGCAAACCAACCATCCTATGTTGACCATGAAGGACTGGTTCTGCCCGAAACGCTCGTTATACAAGTATCACAGAGACATTTCAAAGCTACTCACAGTTGCACGAGGGTTTCGGACAGAGATACGGGGTGGTTTGAAAGCTCGGCGTTGCATGCGCACTGACTGCTGGGGGAGGGAGGGGTATTATTAATTTGATTGAAATTACGTAGTTATGTTTCCAGTTATATATTGGGGAGGGACATATCATATTTTTCACATGATCAAAAAGTGGGGGTGCAAAAGCACACGTTTGCTCCCCCAAGTCAATTGTGGGGGTGCGCATGCTCCGCATGCTCCATTGGCCAGGTGCCGATGTAGGTGATGCAATGCAGTAAAGGCAATTTATCTTCTACTCTGCTCCCTACCAGTAGTGTGTATTTGGGTCAGAGCCTCCTCCTCAAGGAGTTTCAGAGTCTCCTCCTCAGGGAGTTCAGAGCCTCCTCTGAGTTTCAGAACCTCCCTCTCAGTGTGAGAGCCTCCTCAGAGTTTTCAGAGTCTCCTCCTCAGAGAGTCTTGGTCCAATTGTTACATGAACCTTTTTCAATAGTTTTTACTCACGTTGTGGTCTCTCTGGGAGAATCGCTGTCTTCTCCTCTTATGTGAGGAGCAGAATTGACGCATTTTTATTCCCAGGCTCGAGAGGCCATTGAAGCACAAGCGCGTTTTCTTATTGGCCAAGAGACATGTCCGTGAGTTACAGGGCCTGTGCTACAGACCACTGTCATTGTAAAGGATTGGTGGTGCAATGCAGTAGGGACAATTGTCTTCTACTCTGCTCCCTACCAGTAGTGTATATTGGGTCAGAGCCTCCTCCTCAGCGAGTTCAGAGCCTCCTCCTCAGGGAGTTTCAGAGCCTCCTCTGAGTTTCAGAACCTCCCTCTCAGTGAGGGAGCCTCCTCAGAGCCTCCTCCTCAGAGAGTCGTGGTCCAATGTGTTACTTGAACCTTTTTCAATTGTTTACTCACGTTGAGGTCTCTCTGGGTAGACCGCTGTCTTCCCCTCTTACATAAGGAGCAGAATTGACGCAGTTGTTATTCCCAGGCTCGTCATGTGAGGACTCGTGTCTGTGTCTTTTGTAGACTGGCTCCCTGCTGCTCGTCCTAGACAGCAAGGGGAAACGTTGTGAGGCTCTTTCTTGTTAGAAATTCGCCATCACTGTTCTTGGGTTCTTTGCAAGCATATACGCTGTTTATGAAATCAGCGTATGGTCTTACGAGACCGATCAGCGCTGGCCCAGGGTGTTTTTTCAATGATTGAATATTCTTTGTGGGCCGGCGCGCCTTGGTTGCCCAACATCATAAAAACGACGTTTTTTATGCGGGCGGCTGGGAAGGAGATTTTTTTGTCTCTACAGAGCGCCAGTGCACTAGGTTAGACTCGACGACTCACGTACATCTCCAGGGGGAGATGACGGAGTAGATCAAAACATTGGCGGAGGGGTCTCACGCCCATCAGGTGTGCCACCAGGAGCAGTGCGTTCGAGTACTGACCGTCTTGGTGGTGCCCTCTGTGATGTTTTGAATCGACACACGTACCTACCCCCCTCTTAGGACTGGGGGCGGCGGCGTGACTAGGACACGGGACTGGTTCTGGTCCCGCCGGACCGGATCAGTTTAACCCGTTGCCCGCCGGGGCACATATCTGCAGTTCTGGTACCCCGAAGGAATTTGTGCTTTTCCGGGGGGAAAATGCCGGGTCGGGCCGGACGTCGCAGGGATTGATGTCGTGAATGTGTGTGTCATATGGATGCCACCAAGAGTTGCCCTTAACAGTGACGTGCTTTGGTCCATACTGTGTTGTACCTTTGCACTATGTTAGGGGGCTTGGACCTTCTCCATTTGTTTCACCCCTCCCTCCCTGCTAAGCTGGGGATGGGTGGGGGCTGTCGGGGAGGTTGCCTTGTCAACTCCTCTATGCATCCCTGTGTAGGTCCCGGTCCGCCAGGCCCAAGTCGGGCCTTGTCCTCGATAACCTGTTGGCCTGGGTTAACCCTTTTGAAACCTGAAACGCTTGAACTGCTTGTATAGCCTGTGTATACGCACAGTTATGTTTCTGAGGTTTCTTAGTGGGTTATGGGAGCAACCGCCTCCTGTTAAAATAAACATAGGGGGGTGGTTGGTTCCCTGGTGTGTTGGTAGCAGAGTCGACTCTCGGGTTGAGGCCGGGCCTGACCCCGTCTGCCCAAGAGTATGCCCCGCATGTTTCATGACGTCTGCCAATTATGTCCGCCTCTTTCTCTGAACCTCAACGCTGCAGGATTAATAAATTGGCAGGGTCGGGTTTCCTGGAGATTGTGACATGGTGCACAGCATACCAAACACCCTTTCCGCCGGGGTACTGTTCTTACAGTAGACCCCTTAGGCGCCTGTCTAGTCCGCAGTGCTCCGGGCACAGGTTGAGTTCTACTCTTGGGACCTGCGGCCTGGATTGAGGGATCAACCTCCTTGGAGGGTTGTCTCCCCGGCGCGCCGGCTGGCCCCACGTTATTGTGGGGGGGAAGCCTCTTTGGGAGCGCTTCGGAGCGGCATGACAAGGGGAGAAGGGCCTTCACCTGGTTTAGGCCCTGTCCGATACGCTGGCGATGTGGGGGGTGGTGTCACCAGTGACCGTCTGGTGGGGTCTCGATGACACGGCCTCATAGACCTCACCAGGCCCCTTTTTTCAGGGGGTCCTAACCCCGGGGTGGCCTGAGGCCTGGACCTCCTCCGTGCTCCGCTGCTACGGCCTTGCCGCAGGGTTGGGGTTTTGACTCCGACCCCGCAATGTTGGGGGCTGTGACGCGTGTTTTGCTCACGTCCGTTCCCTGGTTCCCTGGTGGCGTGTGGGATGCGCGTCTGAGTAGTCGTGGGCCCTTCTAAACAAAGGTAAGTCCCACGGTCTGCTCACCCTGTGTGTTTGAGGTGCTAAACCCTCTCCGCACAGTCAGGTCCGATCTCCCTCCCGTCCCCCGCTAGGGGGGGCCGGGGGGCTCGGATCCTCCCCGGTATTCTGATGGTTGTAGGGGGCCTCAGCGGGTACATCTGTCGAGCTTTTCGCTCTGCTCAGCTCCTGTGTTCCAATAGAGCAGAGTGTAAAGCTATACGATTTATAACGAAGGTTATTCTATAACCCTAGTTATATGAGTATAGCAAGCGCTCTGCTCTGACTCACTGAGGACCCCACGGTCTTCCCTTTTGGCGGTGAAAGACTGGGGAAGGAACTGATTGTGTGGCCACGACCCCGCTTATATAGGAGCGGATGTGGGTGTGGTCAGGCAGAGGTGAGTAGGTGCGTACATGTGGAGAACGTTTTTTCATTGATAGTATGATTAAAGGGATAGTTCCAATAGAGCAGAGCACTCGCTATACTCATATAACTAGGGTTATAGAATAACCTTCGTTTTGTAGGGAAACACGGGAGTGGGCGTGGTCACGTGCAAGTGACCAGCTTTTTCACGTGCAAGTGACCAGCTTTTTCACGTGCACAATAGGTGCATGAAGATGATATCTCAATATGGCTATAGCGAGACGCGTAGTTCACACCGGCCGCCACTGCTGCAACGCCTAGTTTGACAGTTTGATCTGAATTTCGTGAGCCAGGTGCCGGAGTTCACATGTACTGTAGTTCATGGACTTGAGCACAGCATTGGGGAGCGGGAGTAGCTCATTTGCATTTAAAGTTACAGACACAGAAACCGCCTGTCAAGAACAGGACTGAAGGGGACGGCTAAGTGGCGCAGTGGGCAAGGCGCTCGCCACTATTGCAGGAGATGCTGGGTTCGAGCCCAGCTCTCGGCATTGCTACCAGCTTTGCTGGTCATTCATACTAACACAATTGGCAGTGTTAGGGGTGGGAAGCTGGTGGGTGGGGATCGGACGTTGTGGACAGCGACTCCTACAGGTCGGTTGGTGCGCCTGTGCAGCAGAATCAGGAAGCAACGGGGGCGGCGTGACCCTCCCATGCAGACCCTCACCGCTGAGAGATCGCGCTGTGCAGGTGAAAAGATGCGACGGCTGCCTCCTCGTGTACCGGAGGGGACATGTGATGCAAGGCTTCGTCCACATTGCAGCCGGCCAGTGGGAGGCATGGCCTAACAGCGTTCGAGACAGGGGAGGGTAGAATTGGACAATACGAAATTGGGATGGGAGAAAAATTTGAAAATGGGAGAAAAAGTTGATAAAAAAAAAGAACAGGACTGAAAGCAACAAAGAAGACTTTTTGTTGTTTACAATTTTGTTTGTTACATTTGTTTACGTACTTGACTTCTTGACTTTCTATTTTATACTTATTATACTTATTTTATACTATCTTGTTATTATCTAGCACACTCTCAGGAGCAACACAGAAAGAAACATTTCATGCAAAGTATTCTGTATTCTGTATGACAACTAATAAAGAAACTTGAAACTTGATGACTACACACACACACACACACACACACACACACACACACACACACACACACACACACACACACACACACACACACACACACACACACACACACACACACACACACACACACACACACACACACACACACACACACACACACACACACAAATGAGATCTCCTTGCACATACTGTACATTCATGTGTCAATACTATGGCAGGCACTGCATTGATGGCATCAACTCAGAGACATCATCATCATCATCATCATCATCATTTATTTATTCGTACATGGAATTACCACAGTCCAACAGTACATAGTCAAATGAATGAATGAATGAATTAATCAATGCATTCATTCATTCATTCATTAAATATGCAGACATCCGCAAAATGCAAATGCAAAATGCAAATGCAAAGTATAGCCATGAACAAGAATAAAAAAAACGTCAACGGATCTCAGCCGGGAAAGAGTTCCAGAGATAGGGGGCCGCCACGCTGAAAGCTCTGCCCCCAAAAGTTTGTAGGCAGTGTGTGGGATGGAGAGTATAGGAGTAGCGTAGGGGTGGAGGAGGTGAGATAGGTACTGGGGAGCGTAGAGGGATTTGAAGGACGAGGATCTTGAGGGAGCTGATAGGCTGAAGCACGTGCACCCAGAGGAGTGAGGGAGCTGATAGGCTGAAGCACATGCACCCAGAGGAGTGAGGGAGCTGATAGGCTGAAGCACGTGCACCCAGAGGAGTGAGGGAGCTGATAGGCTGAAGCACGTGCACCCAGAGGAGTGAGGGAGCTGATAGGCTGAAGCACATGCACCCAGAGGAGTGAGGGAGCTGATAGGCTGAAGCATGTGCACCCAGAGGAGTGAGGGAGCTGATAGGCTGAAGCACGTGCAGTCTAGACTCACTAGCCCTTTAGTTGACTGGCTAGCACTGTCGCCTGTGGTCTGGGTGACCTGGGTTTGATTCCCGGTTGCCCCCTGAATTCACTATATACATAAAGCACAGTATTTACATCCTACTACATACTCTTGGAGTTTACTATTCAGTACATGAGTGCAGTATGTGTGACGTACTACATACAACATACTTGGATGACTTGCACACCCAGCTGGAAGTAGTGTAATAACAGAAAAAGAAAAGGTTTTCACTTACTAGCTATAGGCAACCCAGGAGGATATACTATCAGTATAAAAACACACACAAATGATGCTTCAGTGGCCAGTTTGTATGGGGGTAGATTTCTATCAAAAATAAACAAATGCAAAAGTAGAATCCACAATCGTAAAAACGATCCACACACACACACCTCAGAATCCACAATCGTAAAAACGATCCACACACACACACCTCTCAATTTGTGTTTCATAAATCATAAAAACACGCTTGATTTGTTTAGATTTACGTACGGAATTCTAAAAACAGCTTGATCTGGTTAGATTTACGTACAGAATTCTAAGGACACGCTTGATCAACTTGGAGTTACGTACGGCATTTTGAGACAAATATTTCGCTGTTTTCCCCATGGGGATTCGTGGGTGACGCTTCTTCTTAGAGGTCTATCAAAAATAAACAAACGCAGAAGTAGAATCCACAATCGTAAAAACGATCCACACACACACACCTCTCAATCTGTGTTTCATAAAATGTTTGATCTGCTTAGATTTACATACGGAATTCTAAAAACACGTTTGATCTGCTTAGATTTACATACGGAATTCTAAGGACACGCTTGATCTGCTTGGAGTTACGGACAGAATTTTGAGACAAATATTTCACTGTTTTCCCCGCGGGGATTCGTGTGTGAAGCTTCTTCTTCTTCGGCGGTACCGAACACGGCCCGAGGTGTCTTCGGCTCATGAGCGCTACCAGTGGCCAAAATCGCACATTATCTTTAGCCCTAGGCATCAACATTTCATTATGAAAATGAATGCTCAAAGTAAATATATATAGTACCATTTTGAAGATAACAACTAGGGCTTTCAAATGATATAAAATATCTGTATGATTATCATGATTATTATTATTAATATCTTTCATATTTGATACAGAAATTATTACAAAAATCTTGTCCGGCCACCACATTTCAACAAACTGCATTTTCAACCACTTTACTGACAAGCTAGCAGGAAACTTAGAGGGTATGGGATATAGACAAGTATGTGGGCAATATAGAACAGCTGATAGATTAGAAATATAATTTATTGTTCAAAAGTTATGATAATTATAGTGATAGAAATAAAACAATTCCGTCTGAAAATTTACTTGAATGGGTTTATGATGAATATCTGTTTGTGGGTATGCTCAAAGTAATATATTATTCATATCTTTCATATTTGATACAGAAATTATTACAAAAATCTTGTCCGGCCACCACATTTCAACAAACAACTGCATTCTGAATTAATTTAGCCTTGTAGTTTCTAATCCCATCGTTTATTTGTATTGATTAAACATAAGTCAGTTACTGTACATGACACTGTATGTCAAATATGCTAAGGTAATTAGCTTTAACTTATTGCTTATGGAGCATTGTTTCCCCATTTATCCAAGAGGAGTTGATGAACACTGCAGCTGTATTATGTAAGAAATACATATGCAGTATATAATAATTGTAAAGTGTTTTTTGATGTTTTTATTTTGTTTTACATTTACATTATATTTCATCAAAGTGTTGTGTGTTACAGTGTAGGTTAGTTTATTAGGACAAGTGCATGACAGTAAGGTTAGTTAGGGTTACTGTAGGTTTTTTTATTTTATTATTATAATTTTTTTTAAATTTCACATAATGGTTGAAGAAGTGCGTCTTTAGTCGACAGCAAAAGATTGGACGGGTTTCGGCTGTCCTAACTGGGGTGGGTAGTAGTTCATTCCACCATTGTGGGGCAAGTTTTGGTGTAAATAAAAATAAACTGATCAATTCAAATCCGTTTTTTAACTTTTTTGGTATTACACACTGTTCTATTCAATTCAATTCAATTAAAAAAACTGTATTAGTCCCGCAAGGGGCAATTTAAGGCATGATATCACAAACAGCTGCATTTCTATACATTCAAGACAAAACAGGACAAAACAGGGACAAGAGACATACTCAAAGCATAAAAGACATGACACTGCCAGAATGGGATCCCTAATTGTTGATCTGTCAGTCCAATAGATAAATAAATAAATTGATTTGGTCGGTATATAAAAAGTGCACTTTCGTCAAAATATTAAAATCAAGGGGTCAAAGGGTGCACATTTGTAAACTGACCTTTCCTTGTACTGTGGCCATTCACCAGTCGAATGGCCTCTGGTACAAACCCAAATTTCCTTCTGTTTGTTTTGCAGGCTGTCTAAAGCGCTTTCCTGAGGGCAGCAGGTCAAAACACACATGAAGGACATGTGTGGGGTCATCAATTATTTTGTGTGCTTTCTTGAGCACTTGGGCATTGTAAAACTGCATTAGGGATCTTTGTGTTCTGCCGATAATTTTGGAGCTAAGGTTGACAACACCTTGCAGTTTGTTCTTGTCTCTTTGACAGAGGGATATGAACCAGCATACAAATGAAAAGGTTCAAATACTCTCAATAAAGGAAGAATAAAACATTGTCAGAATTCTCTGTTTTTCTTTTTATATTTACAGCTCCGTTCGGCTATGCGAGCCTATGGAGTTCCATGGACCAAACCAACTACTCACCCCTTAGTTACTTTCTCTAAAAAAACTGCAGGTCTGTCCAAAGGTCAAGTTTCTATCATTTATAAAGATATATCACAAAGATGTACTTCGTTAATACCTGTTATCCAATCGTGGAGTACAGAATTGGGATTAGAACACCATCAATCTATCAATTGGACCAGAGTTTGGGGAAATATTATTATGGCATCACGAAACCCAAATCATCAGCAGATTCATTTCAATTTTGTCCATAAAACATATTTAACCCCACAGAAAGCTTATAGAATGAGACGTGCTATTTCACCGAACTATACACTTTGTTCTCTAAATACTACTGGTACTTTTACACATATGATGTGGGAATGCCCCACAGTCAAAGGTTTCTGGGAACAGATAACTAATTATCTATCTAAAGTATTACAAAAACATATTCCCTGTTGTCCCAAATTATTGCTCCTTAATGATGATTATTCTTTAGCTTTAAGTATTGTTCAGAGACGATTTTGGCTGGCAGGAAGTACCGCTGCAAAAAGAAAATTGGCACTGCGATTGCAAGCTCCACATTCTCTTCCCTTTAATCACTGGAAACAGTTATTAGCTGATGTTGTAACAATGAAGCTTTCTACAGCTAGATTAAATGGTGCAAACTATCAAACAATAGATAGCTGGAACCATATTCTCTATCAAGTTAGGACATCTACTATAGCAGGACATAACTAATTATATCTGTATAATTCCCTTTATTTTTTTTGGTCTTTGTTGAAATCTTTGCTCAATTCTTTTTCTTTTCAGGCCTATGACTGTGTGGGTTGGGGGGGATTATTATATATATATTTTTTGTCAACGGTGGTTGGTTGCAGGGGTTAGGGGGTAGGATTTTTTATTTTAAATGAGGCAAGGGGCAAGCCAATGCTTGTAGTTGGCAAATAATTTTAATTATGTTTTATGTGCATTGTATGCCTGTACCTGTGCCTTTCATTCAAAAAAAATATATATATAAAAAGAAAAAAAAATCTCTGGTCGACTCCAAAGGAGTTTAGTTTGCGAAGACCGTACAGACGCTGATGAGCCTTTTTTATGATAACATCTGTGTTGTCACTAAATTTAAGTTTGTCATCAAACACAGTTCCTATGTATTTGTAGTTCTGGACAATTTCCACTTCAGCTCAGTGGATGCTTGTTGGGGTGACTTTAGCTGCTCTGTTTAGCTGGGGGTGTTTCCCCCCGGGAGATATAGGAGGACGGACTGCTGGCCGGGACCGGACGTTAGTTTGTCGTGAAGCGAGCGTATATATATATTAGCAGGTAGCTGTGTTGTGCTTTACGAGGGAGTATTTAACCTGTAAAACCCATATTGAGCTGGAATTAAACCACCATATACGAATACAACCACTCCTCATTCTTCCTGACATTACTGCATGCCTGATCGCTACAATACGTTCACTACCACCGACTGGACAAGCTGAGAGAGAATGTGTTTTCACTGAAGACGCAAACTTCTGTTCTCAACCATCATTTTCTTTGGACAATAAACCTTATAAACCACATCAGCTGCAGCCTGCACTGAAAAAACGGGAAAGAGCAGGTCTTTGAATTTACACGAATACAGTTAGTGCATTCAACTAATTAATTTATAATCCTTTTGTGATCATGTTTTAATCAAGTAAAACTTCCGTTGTTTATGGAGAATGTTGAATTTACTGGTTTCTCTCGCGTTGATTGAAAACTGACAACTCAGTTAAATTGAGTAGAGTCACCAACCAGAAATAGTATACCGGAAATAGTATTCGACCGCCAGAAAGTCTGATGGACTCTGAGAGAAGAACTGAAAATTCGTCTTTTGAGAAAGAACTCCCGAATTGAAAGTAAGTTCATCAAATTGATTTATGTTGGTGTTCAAGTGGGCACTGGGCGACATTTCCTCTATTAGTCTGTCTATCAGACAAGCGTTGGGTTAGCCACTGGCTAGCTACACAGCATAAAATGTTTGGACAGCTCGCGTTAGCTATAGACAAGCTAGCTAACATTAGCTACCTCTAAGGTATGATTATAGCTGGGTAGCTAGCTAACGTTAGCTATAGACAAGCTAGCTAACGTTAGTTAGTGCCTCTATATGCTTATAGCTGGGTAGCTAGCTAACGTTAGCTATAGACAAGCTAGCTAACGTTAGTTAGTGCTCTAAGCTAGCTAACGTTAGCTATGGTTAATTAGGGCCCGGTCACACATGTGCGAAAAATAGAATGGGAGGCGCATTTCTTCCCGCAATAATTTTGTGAATGTGTGACTGCCTGGGGTCCTAACGTTACTTGCTCACTGTGTTATATTGTCTAACGTACAGCTTGTGTTAGCTAGAATAGACAAGCTAGCTAACGTTAGCTATAGACAAGCTAGCTAACGTTAGTTAGTCCCTCTAAGCCTAAGGTATGCTTATAGCTGGGTAGCTAGCTAACGTTAGCTATAGACAAGCTAGCTAACGTTAGTTAGTCCCTCTAAGCCTAAGGTATGCTTATAGCTGGGTAGCTAGCTAACGTTAGCTATAGACAAGCTAGCTAACGTTAGTTAGTCCCTCTAAGCCTAAGGTATGCTTATAGCTGGGTAGCTAGCTAACGTTAGCTATAGACAAGCTAGCTAACGTTAGTTAGTGCTCTAAGCTAGCTAACGTTAGCTATGGTTAATTAGGGGCCCGGTCACAATAATTTTGTGAATGTGTGACTGGGCCCTAACGTTACTTAGCTGTGTTATATTGTCTAACTACTAGCTAGCTAAATGAAGTCCCATTGATGAATAGAAATAAGCTCAACACTGCAGTGATCAGTGAAATTATTGTTTGTTTCAGGTTCATGGTGTCTACGGTCAAATTGTCTCCTTGTATTTAAAGTTATATCCATTATTTATGAATTGATAGCACTAGTACATTTCCATAATGTTTTGAATTGTTAGTGCAGTAGACCTTTTTATTATAATTAGGCCTAGAGATCAGAGCTTTAATAATGTAACTAATGATGGTCTTGATTTATGTTACAGGTGCTGGGAATGTAACAGAAATTATCAAGTAGGTCCCAAGCTTTTGCATCACTATTAAGGCAGTCTTTAACAGCATCATAACACATTAAAACACATTTAGCTGGTTAGTGTTTGTCCTTGTATTTAAAGATATATCCATTATTTATGAATTGATAGCACTAGTACATTTCCATAATGTTTTGAATTGTTAGTGCAGTAGACCGTTTTATTATAATTAGGCCTAGAGATCAGAGCTTTAATAATGTAACTAATGATGGTCTTGATTTATGTTACAGGTGCTGGGAATGTAACAGAAATGATCAAGTAGGTCCCAAGCTTTTGCATCACTATTAAGGCATTCTTTAACAGCATCATAACACATTAAAACACATTTAGCTGGTTAGTGTTTGTCCTTGTATTTAAAGATATATCCATTATTTATGAATTGATAGCACTAGTACATTAAAGATATATCCATTATTTATGAATTGATAGCACTAGTACATTTCCATAATGTTTTAAATTGTTAGTGCAGTAGACCTTTTTATTATAATTAGGCCTAGAGATCAGAGCTTTAATAATGTAACTAATGATGGTCTTGATTTATGTTACAGGTGCTGGGAATGTAACAGAAATTATCAAGTAGGTCCCAAGCTTTTGCATCACTATTAAGGCATTCTTTAACAGCATCATAACACATTAAAACACATTTAGCTGGTTAGTGTTTGTCCTTGTATTTAAAGATATATCCATTATTTATGAATTGATAGCACTAGTACATTTCCATAATGTTTTGAATTGTTAGTGCAGTAGACCTTTTTATTATAATTAGGCCTAGAGATCAGAGCTTTAATAATGTAACTAATGATGGTCTTGATTTATGTTACAGGTGCTGGGAATGTAACAGAAATGATCAAGTAAGTCCCAAGCTTTTGCATCACTATTAAGGCATTCTTTAACAGCATCATAACACATTAAAACACATTTAGCTGGTTAGTGTTTGTCCTTGTATTTAAAGATATATCCATTATTTATGAATTGATAGCACTAGTACATTTCCATAATGTTTTGAATTGTTAGTGCAGGAGACCTTTTTATTATAATTAGGCCTAGAGATCAGAGATTTAATAATGTAACTAATGATGGTCTTGATTTATGTTACAGGTGCTGGGAATGTAACAGAAATTATCAAGTAGGTCCCAAGCTTTTGCATCACTATTAAGGCATTCTTTAACAGCATCATAACACATTAAAACACATTTAGCTGGTTAGTGTTTGTCCTTGTATTTAAAGATATATCCATTATTTATGAATTGATAGCACTAGTACATTTCCATAATGTTTTGAATTGTTAGTGCAGTAGACCTTTTTATTATAATTAGGCCTAGAGATCAGAGCTTTAATAATGTAACTAATGATGGTATTGATTTATGTTACAGGTGCTGGGAACGTAACAGAAATGATCAAGTAAGTCCCAAGCTTTTGCATCACTATTAAGGCATTCTTTAACAGCATCATAACACATTAAAACATATTTAGCTGGTTAGTGTTTGTCCTTGTATTTAAAGATATATCCATTATTTATGAATTGATAGCACTAGTACATTTCCATAATGTTTTGAATTGTTAGTGCAGTAGACCTTTTTATTATAATTAGGCCTAGTGATCAGAGCTTTAATAATGTAACTAATGATGGTCTTGATTTATGTTACAGGGTTAGGTGCTGGGAATGTGGAGATGTAAGGGGTGCACAGAAACTGTATCAAGTAGGTTCAAGCTTTTGCATCACTACAGGTTAAGGCATCCACGATTTGGAAGTAGTTATCCCTTTCCATGTACATACCTGCACTGCCCATGTACATTTAAGACGTGGAATGCCCTTATTGTCCACCACAATAAAACCCATTCCACTGGGGTCACTCGGAAAGAGAAGGCAATATTCAGTTGCAGTCTTTGTGCTTGCAGGGATTTAGCATCAGAGAAGGATTATTTTTGTCATATAAATGCACATCTCAAAAGAAGTGAGACGGTTGATTGTATGTTTTTAGGCTGTGACTTTAAAACAAACATTTCTGGCACATTTAAGTCACACAAAAACAGAAAACACTGCCATCACACATTGGTTGATTTTAAACCTGGAGTGATTGTAACTACGATAGCATCTCTGAATAAATTGGAGGCAAATAGTCAGGAGTGTGTAGAGCAGTCAGATACTGCCATTCCTTCAAGTAGTCATTCTCATACTGAGGACTTGCAGGAGGTCATAGAGCAAGGATTTGCAGCTGCTTTGCTGAAGTTGGAGCATTTGGTCCATGTACCAAGCACTGCTCTTGATGTGTTTTTAGGGGAACTCCATCATTTGATTTCTTCTGCACCTGTTCCATTATCTTGTGACATTGTGAGTGACATCTTTCATCAGAAAAACCTCACTGTTGATGAATGTACAATTAGAGAAACTGTTAATGCAATTTATTCTGGTAATCCTATGCAAAGGCCCCATACAAAAAGGTGGCCCCCTAAGTACAGCACATCTGCGTAAGCAGTATTACAAGGAGAACTTCAGTGTTGTAGAGCCATTGGAATACATTCTAGATCGTAAAAACAAGCGCAGTTTCCAATATGTCCCATTATTGAAGTCCCTGCAGCAACTGTTGGGTCGAAGGGATATCATTGATAACGTTGTTGAGTGCCATCAAAGACAGGAAGGCACATATCAGTACAAGTCCTCAAGAGATGGTTCCCTATTTAAGGGTAATAGTTTCCTTGCTGGAGAAAAGCCAACTATCATCCTAAATTTGTATGTGAATGACTTTGAAACCTGTAACCCCCTTGGCACCTCGCAAAAGAAGCATAAGCTTTGTGGTGTTTATTGGGTGTTGGCTAACTTGCCTCCGGGTTCTCATTCCTCGTTAACATCGATCTACTTGTCAGTTTTGTGCAAAACCGATGATGTTAAAATCTATGGTTATGCAAAAATCTTTGAACCGCTTCTACAAGATCTGAAAACTTTGGAGGAGCTGGGTGTTTATGTCCCACTGTTGGGTGAGTCAGTTAAAGGTACAATATTCAGTGTAGTGGCTGACAACCTAGGAGCACACAGTGTCGCTGGATTTTTGGAGAGTTTTTCAGGGGAATACTACTGCAGATTTTGCACAGGAAAGAGCAGTGATATTCAGCAACATTCCGTTGCATCTGGTGCTTTCAGTCTGAGAACCAAGGAGCTCCATCAGGCCCATGTCAAACAAGCCCAATATACAGGGACATTTTGTTGTGGAGTGAAAAGGGAATGCGTCTTCACAAATAATGTCTCTCATTTTCACGTCATCTTTGGCTATCCACCTGATCTTGCCCATGACCTTTTGGAGGGTATAATCCCTGCAGAGCTAGCTCATTGCTTAAGAGTGCTTATATCCAGAAAGCTTTTCACATTGGCTGATCTGAACAGCGCCATTCTGAAGTTTCCCTACAAATGGGCCGACAGGACAAACAAACCTCATGTAGTGTCACAAAGTTTCTCCAGCAGAAAAACAGTGGGAGGAAACGCTCATGAAAATTGGAGTTTGCTCCGGTTCTTACCTTTTTTGGTTGGTTCACTTGTACCTGAAGATGAGCCTGCATGGCTTGTTCTTATGGATCTGAAGGACATCACTGAGCTTGTAGTTGCCCCTGTACATAGTGATGACTCGCTGGCTTTTTTAGAAAGTAAAATCCTAGAGCACAGGCAGAGATACCAGGAGTTGTTCCCTGCCATCAGGCTGCTACCAAAACACCATTATCTGGAGCACTACCCCCAGATGTTTAGGCTGTTTGGTCCACTTGTCGGACAGTGGACAATGCGATTTGAGGCTAAGCATAGCTTTTTTAAACAGGTTATCAGACACACAAGCTGTTTCAAGAATGTGCCCCTCTCTTTAGCCTCAAAGCATCAGATGATGATCGCTTACCATCTGAGCTCTCCATGTCTGAGCAAGCCTAAGCTAGAGGTCTCAGCTGTATCCACTCTACCAGTAGACTTACTCAAAGAGGAAATAGCACAAGTCATCAGGCAAAAGTTCCCTGACACGACTGAGGTTCAACTTGCACAGTGTGCGACAACCAATGGCATAACCTATAGGAAGGGAATGATAGTGGCCCACAGAGCAGAAGGGGGATTGCCTGAATTTAGTGAAATTGATCAAATCTGCATTTTACAAGAGAGTGTATTCTACATTGTCCAAGAGCTTTGTGGTTGGTACAGAGAGCATTATAGAGCCTTCGAACTTAGCCCAGCACCCACAAGAACATTCACTTTTGTGGCACTCTGTGAACTCCTGGATACTTATCCACTGGTTGACTACAAGATTGGATCAGCCCGCATGGTGACATTGAAAAGGCATATTGAAATAAAAGGTCTGTCACCGTCACTGTCTGTCACCGCCACTGTCTGTCTGTCACTCACTCTCTGTCACTGTCACTCACTCTCTGTCACGGTCTATCTCTGTCTGTTTGTCACTCACTCACTGTCTGTTACTGTCATGGTCTGTCACTGTTTGTCTGTCATAAAAGGTGTGCTATCAGGGGGGAATGGGGGTTATTGGGGAAAAGGTAGTCTCACGTTAGTGGAGAGAGGTCTGGTTTCCATTCACAAACTTACTGTACTCAATACTTGAAAAGTAGGCTTTTACCACTTAATTTGAAATCTGAAATGTATGGATGTCTGATGTCTCTACAGAGTAAAATACTTTGAAGATGGCGACTCCTGTGATCCTTAAGATCATCTTGACTGATGGCAGCTCTCAGAGATTGACTCTCTCCCATGGATTCCCTGCATCCGTTGATGGCCTTCTTATTGAAGTGATGAAACAGTGTGGACTTCAGGGCAGCTTCAGACTTCAATTTAAGGACTCCTTGTTTGGAAATGATTTCCTTAACCTTACCTCCATTTCAGAACTAGAAGACAAAGGTACTCTTAAAGTTGTTGATATGTCAAGGCCCATTATTCTCTATCCAGTCCTAAACCCCCAAGCTCTTGATCCTTTCTCTGGAAATACTTCTCTGCTCTCGTCGGATGGATCTATGGATACAGATATACTGTCATCGAGTGGGTCTACAACGTCCTCTTGGCCTACTTCTTCTCAAGTGCCTGAATCTGTGGATCCAGATGTACTGCCATCAATTGAGTTTAGGAGCTCACGGTCCTCTTGGCCTGCTGTTTTCCACGTGCCTAAGTTCCCCTATGATGCTGAAATAAAACTTGAGCAGGCAAATTTAGCTTATAGTCAAAATGGCACTGTACTTACCCCTGATCCCAAGTTGAAGTCAGCCATCCTTGATGGTTTAGTGCAGGAAATTGTTCTGTATAAAGTCTATGTCAGTGATACGGAGATGGAACAAACAGCCCAGAGTCTTATCAAGGCACATCCATGTTTAACTGAGAAGGGGTCCAGCACTGGATATGGCGCATGGAAGATGAGTTTAAAATATAAATTGGGTAACTACCGCAGAGAGCTGAGACATCTGGGCTGCCCAGAGGTGACGGTGAACTCTTTAAGAAACAAACCAACAGGAAAGCGTGCAGCCTTCGGTGTCAAAAAGGCCAAGAGAGCAGAGGTTAACTTCTGCCCACCATACCCATCAGCAGAAACGGAGGAAAGTCTGGAGGCCATGCAGAAAGATCTACTCTTGGATGTGAAGAAGAGGAACAACAGAGATGTTGTGAAACTGAAGATGGAGAAGACTTTCGCACATAGAAGACTTGAAGTCGTCCGTGATGCACCAATGGTGGAGTCTTTCATGGCAAGGTGGCCAGCTCTCTTTGAAGTCAGTGAGGTATGTATGGCTTATCTCATCTTGGATTTGCTGTTGATAACGTTACAAGGGAAGTGTTGGGTCCATTGTCAAACTGCTAATATGATTTTATATTTCGTTGTGCTATATCTCCCCCTTCCTGATCGGCTGTATATATAACTACCCTCTAATCATTTTATTCTGATTCCTGTGCTTTTTACCTGTCTTCAGATCAATGCTGAATTCAAGAGAATCACCACCATGCCACTTCAGTCCAAGTTCCTGTCTCAGCTTGATCTCCACTCTGACAACCTGACGAAGCTGTTCCAAAAGAGGGGAGGACAGCTAGGGGAAAAGCTCAAAAGGCAAATGGCACAAATGGCTGACGTAAGTGCTAACTGGTCCCACTGTCATGAAAAACCTAAAAAGTTTTGAATTATGGCTGTTTTGGGGGAATTAAGATTTTTTTATTGGAGGAAAGGCTATGGAAATGAATTTTTTAGTTACCACAAATGATTGGTAAAGAGGGCAATCAAATTGTACAGGAGGCCATGAGTGCTTTATTTTTCATCTTTTTCCTTTCACTATTTGCATCTTTTTGTCTCAGTTTGAACCTTTCCTCTAAAATGAGGTATAGTACCGCTTTCAAACCTCTAGTGCCGCGTTAATTTTTCAATACTGGTATACCGTGCAACACTACTCACAGCAAGGCTTGTGCCATCGTAGGAATCCTACTGTTATATTCTCAGAGAAATATGTAGTCATATAACAGTTTGAACCAGTAGTTGACTTTAAAATAAAGCACAATGGCTGAATTAAGACACTAATCAAGAAATGTTCCTTTCAGTGTGATGACGTGGATGCTGGACGTGAGTGTATCCTGAAGGGACTGTGTATCTACATGGGTGAAGATCCAGAAAGCCTTGTGCGAGAATATGTGGTATGTAGGCCTACATGAATCGGTGCTTATTTCTTTTCTCATTTGGCCTTGTAGTCCATGCAGAGTAAGGTCTGACCCATGACTAATTGTAACAGAAAGTATCTTCACTTTTATGTTTATATTGATGCCACTGTCTGTTTGTCAAGGCTGAGACATATTTAGCCACAGACTTACCCCCCCCCCCCCCCCCGACATACCACAAAGCGCTTCGGGCAGTCCTTTGTGCCGGTGGCAATCAGGCTCCACAACCAGGCAGGGCCAGGACGGGCTAACTGCTGTGGACTGGAGGAGCTGGGTTGTGGACTGTAACCAATTAATTTAATTTAATTATTTAACATCATGATTGGACTTGTTTATTTTTCTTTTCACCACTTATAGCTCTATTTTAGCCCTATTTTAGCTCTTTTTATCCCTATGTATTTGTCCATCTTGTTTTTAACACATACTAATAAGTGTATGTTATGTATTTACTGTTTTTACTGTTTTTAAATTGCTGTTATGCTGTAATGGACATCTGAATCTCCCCTCAGGGATAAATAAAGGTTTTCAATCAATCAATATAAGGTGTTTGCCTTTGTTTAACCTTTGTCTGTTTTCTACAGGGCATGGATGAAGACGTCATCAACAAGGCCATTGAAGACACCACTGTGGGGATTTATGTTCTTAAAGATCATGCTTCAAGTGACGAACCAGAGAACATAGGAATTATTCTCGAAGGCACCAAGATATTGGAAGGTCTGGATAATGGCGCATTAGCTGTTGCAATGCTGTTCGGACTGATGTATGCCTTAAACCTCAGCTACCCTTCGCAGCTCCGCTACACCTTTGAGGTAATCCAAAAGATTTTCATGGAACTGGATGGAGGTAAACTTTCAAACAAGGCACTCGCTCTAAAAAACAGGCTATTTCAGTGAAAGCACGTTGAAAATGTCAATTAGATAAAAACTTGTTGACCGACGGGGAGAAACAAACAGAGACTGACAGACAGTGATAGACATTGGGCCCACTTATTCTATGCACCGCCGAGGCATCTTAAAGTAAAACTCCAACATCTTCCCTGGAGTTGGACAAGAAGATACATACCTTTTTCGTCTCTCTGCATGCATTGGGCTTAGAGAACGCCTGGACCGTTAGCCTAGCTTAGCTTCATCACTGGAAGTGGGGCAGACATAGCCTAGTTCACTACAGTCAGGAAATATACTCCAAATACAATTCCCAAATGTTCCTGTAAACATGTTGTGACCTGTGTATTTACCACGTCTCCCGGTCACACGAGTCTCCCAGTCACACAAGTCTCCAAGTCACTTGTGTGACTGGGAGACTTGTGTGACTTGGAGACTTGTGTGACTTGTGTGACTTGGAGACTCGTGTGACTTGTGTG
Organism: Notolepis coatsorum; assembly: GCF_963971535.1. Classification (NCBI taxonomy): domain Eukaryota; kingdom Metazoa; phylum Chordata; class Actinopteri; order Aulopiformes; family Paralepididae; genus Notolepis; species Notolepis coatsorum. The sequence continues at coordinate 194,537,768 of NC_140169.1, read as the reverse complement.
ACTTGGAGACTCGTGTGACTGGGAGACTTGTGTGACTTGGAGACTCGTGTTACTGGGAGACTTGTGTGACTTGAAGACTTGTGTGACTGGGAGACTCGTGTGACTTGTGTGACTTGGAGACTCATGTGACTGAGAGACTTGTGTGACTTGGAGACTTGTGTGAATAGGAGACTCGTGTGACTTGTGTGACTTGGAGACTCGTGTGACTGGGAGACTTGTGTGACTTGGAGACTTGTGTGAATAGGAGACTTGTGTGACTTGGAGACTCGTGTGACTTGTGTGACTTGGAGACTTGTGTAACTGGGAGACTCGTGTGACTTGTGTGACTTGGAGACTTGTGTGACTGGGAGACTTGTGTGACTTGGAGACTTGTGTGACTTGTGTGACTTGGAGACTTGTGTAACTGGGAGACTCGTGTGACTTGTGTGACTTGGAGGCTTGTGTGACTGGGAGACTTGTGTGACTTGGAGACTTGTGTGACTTGTGTGACTTGGAGACTCATGTGACTTGTGCGACTTGGAAGCTTGTGTGACTGGGAGACTTGTGTGACTTGGAGACTTGTGTGACTTGTGTGACTTGGAGACTCATGTGACTTGTGCGACTTGGAGACTTGTGTGACTGGGAGACTCATGTGACTTGTGTGACTTGGAGACTTGTGTGACTGGGAGACTTGTGTGACTGGGAGACTTGTGTGACTTGGAGACTTGTGTGACTTGTGTGACTTGGAGACTTGTGTGACTTGGAGACTTGTGTGACTTGGAGACTCATGTGACTTGTGCGACTTGTAGACTTGTGTGACTTGTGTGACTTGGAGACTCGTGTGACTTGTGCGACTTGGAGACTTGTGTGACTGGGAGACTCGTGTGACTTTTGTGACTTGGAGACTTGTGTGACTGGGAGACTTGTGTGACTGGGAGACTTGTGTGACTGGGAGACGTGGTAAATACACAGGTCACAACATGTTTACAGGAACGTTTGGGAGTTGTATTTTGATTGTATTTGGAGTATATTTCCTGACTGTAGTGAACTAGGCTAGATGTCTGCCCCACTTCCAGTGATGAAGCTAAGCTAGGCTAACGGTCCAGGCGTTCCCTAAGCCCAATGCATGCAGAGAGATGAAAAAGGTATATATCTTCTTGTCTAACTTGAGGGAAGATGTTAAATAAGCTAATTTCCCAAAATGTTTGAGTTTTCCTTTAAGATCACCTGCTATCAAAATGTCTCAATCAAACCTGCACCACCTCGCCGTCTGTTGTTATTACATAATTTATTTCATTGCCTTTTATAAACATACGCACTTAAAGTTTTTCTATTTTTCAGCAAATCTCTTCATTACACCAATACTGTTGTGCTGTCAGAACAGTATTATGTTTGTAGGTGAAGTATTTACCTATGCCAGGGGTCAGCAACCTTTACTATCAAAAGAGCCACTTTTCCCCCCTCCCACAAAATAAAATGCTCAGGGAGCCGCACTTCCTATTTACCCTTAAAATGAAGATAACACAGTGTATAACGTTTTATATATCCCCAAGCATACCCCACATTTAGCATAAAACGCCTGACGATTGCATATCCAAAGTATATGGGATTTATTATTCTTTATATTTATAGTATTTATGAAATTATAAAATGACAAAAAGAACATTGTTGACATTTTATTGCTGTTTTTACAAAGGAAAACCTCAAACTCTTATGAAGGAGAAAAAACATTGGCATCTGTAGACCTAGAAATAAAACATAAACATAAACTATGCAGCTTGAGAGATGGCGCCGCAACGAACGGCTGCCTGTCTGTGCGCTCCATCGAGACTGTGCTTACTTTTGTTAATATTTATAGTTTTTAGAGTTTTGTTTGTACCAACTGTTGGTGCATTTAATGTGTATGACCGTCAGTCACTCATAGACATTGGATTACGGGAAACTTACCAACTGGATTACTCACTGGACCAGCTTTCCGAACCGCAACAATGGCCTGAAGAAATTCTCCGGAGATTAGGACCAGATCCTTTGTTCCTTGATCCCAGGAACAGAGGACCCAGACGGCGAGGAAAGAGAGCTGGAGTCCGTAACAGGCTGAGAACCAGGCGGCACAGGACACCACTACCCAGTATATTGCTAGCCAATGTACAATCAATTGACAATAAACTGGATGACATCCGAGCAAGGATTCAATATCAAAGAGACGTTAGGGACTGCAACGTTCTCTGCTTCACTGAAACGTGGCTCACGCCGGAGGTTCCAGACCACGCAATTCAACCAGCCGATCACTTCTTTATCCATCGCAAGGATCGGACATCAGAGTCCGGTAAACAACGTGGAGGAGGTATTGCCTTCATGTTTAACAAAAATTGGAGCGATCCAACTAACGTGAAGGAATTATCCAACCACTGCTCCCCAGACCTGGAATATATAACCATCAAGTGTCGTCCTTTCTTCCTCCCGAGGGAGTTAACGGCGATCATCCTGATCGGAGTGTATATTCCACCGCAAGCCAGCAACAACGCCGCGCTCTCCAGACTCCACGACGAGGTAAATAGAATACAAGCGACGAACGTAAACGCCGCCATTTTGGTGCTGGGCGATTTCAATAGCGCCAATCTGAGAAAGGTATTACCTGACTTCTATCAGCATGTGACTTGCAACACCAGAGGCGGTAACATCCTAGATCAGTGGTTCCCAAAGTCGGGGTCGCGACCCAAAGGTGGGCCGCAAGCAGCCACGGGTGGGCCGCGAGATGATTTAAAAAAATAAAAATAAAAATAAAAAAAATAAAATAAAACTTTTTTTTATTTTTTTTTATTTTATTTTTTTTTGTCAGGCCACTGAACTTAGAAGCAGGCCAGGACAGTGTTTCTAGTTGTATTCTAAAATTCTATTCTATTGTATTCTAAATTGTGACTATATGGTTTTATATTAACTTAATAAATAAACAAAAACGAAAAATCTACTTATTTCAACGAACATTTCAAACTAAATAACAGATTATGCACATAAAACGCTGAAAACAACCAAAGCAACAATAGTATTTTAATGAGGCTATTATTATTATCATTATTATTTTGCAACAAGTTAGCCCTCTCATAAATAGCACATATAAATGAATAACTAACTTGAACTAACTTAATAGGATTGAAGTGATATTTGGCTTAAAAAATCGGTCGCCTGGCAAAAAATAAATAAAAAAAAAGCCTGACGATGTGCATTGGGCCGCGGCTCTCTGACGCCTTATTTTCTGGGCCCTGGCCTGAAAAGTTTGGGAACCAGTGTCCTAGATCACTGTTACATGCAATTTAAAGGTGGCTACAAGGCTCATTCTGATAGTGGCTTTGGTAAATCAGATCACGCGTCAATCTTTCTTTCACCAAAGTACAAACAGAGAATTAAAAGTACTCCTGTAGTCTCGCGAGAGGTGCAGAAATGGGATTTGACGTCAGAGGAGACGCTCCGGTCTGTGTTTCACGGCACAGACTGGAATGTGTTCCGCGACACAGATAACATTAATGTCTACACGGAGACAGTGCTGGACTATGTTTGTACTAGGGTGGAAGAAACAATCCCCACTACCAAAATGAGAGCTTACCCAAATCAAAAACCCTGGGTAGACAAATCCGTCCGTGAAGCTCTGAGAGAGCGCACCAAAGCATACAACGACGGCCTAGTGGCAGGCAACATGAATGACCACAAGGTGGCGCGATACAACGTAAGGAGGACAGTGTCAGAGGCCAAACGGCGCTACAGGGATAAAATTGAACTCCAGTTTGAACAAGCTGACTCTAGAGCTATGTGGCAGGGGCTCAAAACGATGACAGACTACAAAGGCGCCTCCCTCAAACTGAACAGTGACATCTCCTTAGCAAATGACCTCAACACCTTCTATGCGAGGTTTGATGCTGGTAATAACAACACCAGCTCACAAGCCACGGCAATGGGGGGGGGGGGTCGGCTGCTGATGGAGGCGCAGTGTTCAGGGTAACAGAGCATGAGGTGAGGCGGACCTTTAAAAAAGTGAATATCAGGAAGGCAGCAGGTCCGGACGGCATCCCCGGCCGCGTCCTAAAAGTCTGTGCCGACCAACTGACCCCAGTATTCACTGACATATTTAACCTGTCCTTAGAACAGGCTGTCATCCCCACCTGCCTGAAGAAGTCCACTATTATCCCTGTACCCAAAAAATCCAAGCCTGCTTGCCTCAACGACTACCGCCCTGTAGCTCTCACCTCCATAGCCATGAAGTGCTTTGAGAAGCTAGTAAAGGGCTACATCTGCTCCTCCCTCCCCATCAACATGGACCCCCTGCAATTTGCATACCGCCCCAACAGGTCCACGGAGGACGCCATAGCCCATGTGCTGCACACAGCAGCATCACACCTGGACAAGAGGCAGGGGAACTATGTGAGAATGCTATTCATCGACTACAGCTCGGCATTCAATACCATAGTCCCCTCCATACTCATAGCCAAGCTCAGGGACCTGGGCTTGGGCTATGACCTCTGCCAGTGGGTCTTGGACTTCCTGACTGGCAGACCCCAGGTGGTGAGAGCAGGCAACTGCACCTCCTCATCCATCACCCTCAACATAGGGGCCCCCCAGGGCTGTGTTCTGAGTCCCCTCCTCTACTCTTACAATACAATCATCAAATTTGCTGACGACACAGTGGTGGTGGGCCTGATCTCTGCCAACGACGAGAGGGCCTACCTGGAAGAGGTCAAGGTCCTGGCGGGATGGTGCCAGGAAAACAGCCTCTCCCTGAACGTCAGCAAAACAAAGGAGATGATTGTGGACTTCAGGAGGTCGGGGGTCAAGGACTACAGCCCCCTCAGCATCGACGGGGCACCGGTTGAGAGAGTCAACAGCTTTAAGTACCTCGGAGCCTACATATCCGAGGACTTGACATGGACCACACACATTGACAGTGTTGTGAAGAAGGCACGACAACGCCTCTACTTCCTCAGGCGCCTAAGGAAGTTCCAAGTCAGTCAGAAGATCCTTAAGAACTTCTACTCATGTACAATAGAGAGCATCTTGACCGGCAACATCACCTCCTGGTTTGGGAATAGCACTGCACAAGACCGAAGCAGACTACAAAGAGTGACACGTTCAGCCGAACGCACAATTGGAGGGGGGCTCCCCACCCTCCAGAACATTTACAACAAGCGTTGCAAGGGCAAGGCTAAGAGAATCATTAAAGACTCCAGTCACCCGAACAACTGCCTCTTTGAACTGCTGCGGTCAGGCAAGCGATACCGGAGTCTCAAGGCGAGCACAGAAAGACTCAGAAGAAGCTTCTATCCCCAGGCCATCAGGCTGCTAAACGAACAATGAATGAACACTACACAACAACAACCACCAAACGCACATAGCACACACATCCACACGCACACACTCACTTTAAACAAACACACTGTAGCACCCACTCCACACACTTTATAGCACACACCCACTTTAAACAAACACACTGTAGCACCCACTCCCCACACTTTATATTTATTGATGAAGGATTGCACTACAACTCGTACACCTTACTGTAAATTGTACCTAAAATTGTACCTCATCCCATTTCTGCTTTGCACTAGATAGTACTGTACATTAGTACACTGCATAGTATTGTATATTATATGGTAACTCAGAACATTGTACATATGTCTATACCGAACACATTTTTCTTCTTCTAAATTACATGCTATATTATGTTATTTGATACTATCTTGTCTAGCACAGTCTCTGGAGCGTAACAGTAAGAAGCATTTTGTATGAAAGTATTCTGTACTTCTGTATGACAACTATTAAAGAACTTGAACTTGAACTCTATTTTAGTCCTTGCCTTATTTGTGGAAAATGTATCAAATAAAAAGTTGTCCACTTTGAAAAAACACTGGCATTGTAGCTACTTTGAAATAAAACACAGAACTGCAGCTCTATTTTAGTCCTTGCCTTATTTGTGGAAAATGTATCAAATAAAAAGTAGTCCACTTTGAAAAAACACTGGCATCTGTAGCTACTTTGAAATAAAACCCAGAACTGCAGCTCTATTTTAGTCCTTGTGTGATGCCCACTAGAAGTGGTATCATGTTAATATCTTTAGATTATGTGTCAAAACAGTGTGAACATATGGGTACAGGATTACCTCCATCAGAAACAAGTTAGAAGAGTCATTTATATGTAATGGGAGACATTAGGTGGCGGTATAGGACTGGTGTTTAGTGACTTCGCCTTCCAGGGACCCGTTACTGTGTGCTTAGGAACGCACGAGGCAATCTCAGCCTCACAACCGGGAGGAGCCAGAGTCAATAACATCGTGTCTGCACCTTTCCTTTGTCAAATGATTAACTACAACCTGTTTCATAGGTGGGTAATATACTACAAAACACACATAAAGGTTAACAAGGATACATGCAATGTCGAGGGTTCAAATGAAGTAACTATTGTTGATGTTTGAGTCAAGTTTAAGAAGTTTAAGACGACAGGTAACGTGGTTGAGAAGCAGACCGTCTATTGATGGCGCCACGTTTCGTTGGTACATTTAAATAGTGTTGGAACACAATTGTCCATTTAAGCACTAACGTGTCGAAGTTAAGTATCTCCAAGGGGATTATAAAGGTTTATGTTTTGAAATACATACTGTGTTGGGTTGAATTGCTGTGTAGTAAATGTGTATATTGTGTACAAGATGGTTAGAGGGAAAGTACTTTAGCTTACCCTACCAAGAAGGTAGCTAAACACCGGGGCTGTACCACATGCTCTCTCTCTCTCTCTCTCTCTCTCTCTCTCTCTCTCTCTCTCTCTCTCTCTCTCTCTCTCTCTCTCTCTCTCTCTCTCTCTAGTGCGCCCTCAGTTAAATGTAAATATAAATCTATTCCCTTGAGTTATACCATGGTCACGGTTTAGCAAATTCCTAGTAGGGTTGAGAATGGCCCGATACAAATATATATATAAATGTACTTTCAGTGCACATTTGAGTTTCAATAGAACTTGAGACAGGAACACAACTATGGATAACACTGAGGTGTGGAGGTATTTTGGTATACTAGAGAATAGTGGATATGACTGATGATAAGTGACTGATGATAAAGGTAACACTTATTTGTGATTTAAGGAATTGTTTGACAGACAATGAGAATGACAGTGTTGGTTAAAAGACATACTATGGTCCCTTCCAACATGCCTAGACATGTCTAGACAGAGGTTAACAGGATAATGTTTCTCTTCTCACGTGCTTATATTTAAGACGCCAAATATGTATAAAGACATAAGTAATCACAATGTACAGTATATAATACTGGATAACTACATTTAAAAGGAAAATGCTATTGAAGTGAACCAGGGTATCCTAAAAGGGTAGAATGTGTGTTGCAATGATGAATATGCTTTTGAATTAATAACAAGTATGGGATTATAATTGAATGTATTGAAGTAATGTAACTAATTGAACTGGATGATGATACAATGATGATACAATGATTATACAATGATGATACAATGATGATACAATGATTATACAATGATGATACAATGATGATACAATGATGATACAATGATGATGATGATTGATTGATTATTCTATTGAATGAATAAATGTTGTTGAAATATACAACCGGGAGGAGCCAGAGTCAATAACATCGTGTCTGCACCTTTCCTTTGTCAAATGATTAACTACAACCTGTTTCATAGGTTAAACATATCTCTGCTATCAGGTGCCATATCCTGGTACCTGTAACAGTTTATTGGGGGCTCGTCCGGGATCAGCGCCACCTGCTGGATGGGAGCTGATCCAGAGATCTTGACACCTGGACCAACCGCGACCCGATGAACCAGGAACCAACGCCCGGTGTAAAGGTCGTCGAATGAGGGATTGATCTGCGCAGTACCGACAGCAGTGAAGTGCCTCATCTGATGCCAGATGACAACGAGACTACGTCCACTACTCTACCTGACGAGAAGGAAGACCGGTGTCGTGTAGAGGAGATCCACCCACCACGGAAAGTCGTCACAGTGATCCTGAACTGAGAGCCAAGTGCGAGGAATCGGGAAGCAGCCATGGGGGACAGCGAGAGGAAAAGCTTGGTGTGGGACATCAAGAAGAGCCTGCTCACTCTACCTGCGGATGAACTGTTTCGCATTGCCGAGGCATTGGAACTGATACCAGGACTGGAGACGTCTGACCGAACCCACCTTACCGTAGACGACGTGGAGGGGTGCTTCAACTTTATCAACGACTACCTGTACAGTAAGGTTTTACTGGAGTTAGAGGATACAGGGTTGTCTTATTTATTACAGATAAAAGATGTAACTGATGGACTTATGCAGAGTGAGGTGGTGGGTCTAGAAGAGGGTAAAACCGAGGGCCTACGGTCCACCAGTCAAAGTGATGCAGTACCAGTCGACCCCGTTAGCGTCTTTTATGATGTAAGTGAAACCATTGAGGGTGTGCCCACTCCAAAAGTAAGCAACCAGGTTTTACAGTGCCTGCCCAGTGTACCACCACCCACAGCTCAGGCTGTGCCATTGAATAAGAGTGTAACAGACACCGAAAGTAAACAGGAAACCCCTGGTGTGTCGCCAGATAAACTAATATCTTTACGAGAACTGTCGTACCTTCACCGCAGGGAGTTTAAGCTCCAGGGAGGTCAGATAGGAGACCAGGGATCAGACATTAGTTACAACAGTGTCTGCAAACAGATCGACGAAGGTCTAAAGGAGCAATTCAGCGATGCAGAGGTTGTTAGAGCAGTCTTGAGAGTGATCAAAGCTGGCAGCTTTAAGGATATGTTAATGGTAAAAGACGATTTGACTATCGATGAGCTGAAGGGTTTTCTCCATTCTCACCTCGGTGAACAAAGTAATACAGAGTTGTTTCAAGAACTCATGTGTACAAAGCAAAAGGATAGTGAAACACCACAGCAGTTTTTGTATAGAGTCATAGGACTCAAGCAGAAGATTTTACTAGCATCAAAATATGCTGCTACTGACGTTAAGTACAACGAACGAACCGTTCAGGATGTCTTTCTCCACACTGTATATCAAGGTTTAGGACACAAACATGATGACATTCGTAGGGAACTCAAACCCTTACTTGAAGACAGAGTACCTGATGAGGCCATTCTCAGACAGATGAAAAAGGTCATGAGCGATGAGAGTGAAAGACAGCGACGGTTAGGGCCTACCAATCGCAATAGACCCCCCCATGTACATAGTGCAGGTGCTGAGGTGAAGGGAGCACAGTGTCCCCCCCCCACTAGGGAAGAAAATACAGGAAAGAAACTTAAACTAGACCCGATCCAGCAGTTAACAGAGAAAGTAGAGAAACTTACCAATCTAGTGGATCTCCTGCAACAACCACCCCAGGTCAGAACAGGGAGGATAAATAGGCAGAGGGACAGGCCATATGGCTGTAGCAAATGTGTAGCACAGAATTTACCTAATTGCCCTCACTGTTTCCATTGTGGCGAAGAAGGCCATAGAGCGTTAGGCTGTCAAAAGAGACCACCGCGTCAGGGAAACTGAGGCCGGTCACTGCAAGAGGACAACCATTGACCGGTTCCCCTTTACTGTCCCAACCTGACAACCGTCGTACTAGTGAGTCTGAGAAGGAAAGAGTAAGAGAGGAGAAAACTGCACCTAGAACAGGAACCAAGACGGTAAACCAGATACAGAAGCACACAGACCCCCCTAATTTACCAAACACTAAGAGTGAATGCCTCGCCAAGCTCGTAGGGAGAAGAGCTCTCACCCATTGTAACCTAAACGGTTTAGCAGTCCAAGCCCTGCTTGATACAGGGGCCCAAGTAAGCATGATTGACAGAACTTGGAAGAATAGATACTTACCTGACATGCCAGTCAGACCCCTTAGCGAAATCATCGAAGAAGAAGAGGAGTTGAAAGTCTACGCGGTAAACGGTGAGGTCCTCCCATTTGATGGTTGGGTGGCCCTTACGGTGAACTTAAAGGGGAATGAAGATCCTAACCTGTCAATCACTGTGCCTTTCCTTGTAAGCAGCCTTGTCCTTGAGAGACCCCTACTGGGTTTTAATGTGCTGGAAGTGATGATACAAGAACAACCTGGAAGACTGATCCCAACTCTCACCAGCCTGCTCTGTAACGCCATGGTGATACCAGCCGAGAAGGCAGAACTCCTGGTGAGTTATATCCAGACTGACAGACCCCCTGTCCAGGTTGGTCGCCTACGAACAGGTAAACAAGCCACTGTCATCCCCGCCGGTCAAGTGGCCTGGGTCAAGTGCCAAATCCCCCCCCACGTGGACCTGTCTGACCCCACCTTCCTGTTCGAACCAGATGACAGCAGTTTAGCGCTGGCAGAACTGGATGTTGGAGAAGGCCTGCTGCAAGCGCAAAACCCCAGGAAGCCGTATGTCACCGTGCCTGTGGGAAACAACACAAGGCATAACGTCACTCTCTCCAGGAAGACAGCTCTGGGCAGCATCCATTGTGTTGGGAAAGTCATCACGACAGACTCCCCACGGCAAACCCCCATCCCAACCTACTCACCTGAAATCTCCCAGCCCCAACCGTGCTGCTACAACGTCGGCTGTGCCCAGCTCCATCCTGTTCAAACCCCCCGTCGATCTCAGTCACCTCGACGACGAACAACAGACAATAGTCAACCGGATGCTTTGTGAAGAGGCTGGGTCCTTTGCACAAGACAGTGGTGACATTGGGTGCATCCCGAGCCTGCAGATGACAATCGCTCTCCATGATACTGTCCCGGTCCAGAAGACGTACTCATCAGTACCAAAGCCACTGTTTAAAGAAGTAAAAGAGTACATACAGGAACTGTTAATGAAAGGTTGGATAGTCAAGTCAAAGTCTCCATATTCTGCCCCAGTAGTCTGCGTCAGAAAGAAGGACGGCAGCCTACGGCTATGCATCGACTACCGCCTCCTGAACAAAAAGACTGTGCCCGATCGTCATCCACTACCTAGAATACAAGACCTGACTGACACGCTTGGAGGCTATACCTGGTTTAGTATCCTAGACCAAGGGAAAGCCTACCACCAGGGCTTCGTCGCCGAGGGTTCACGACCCTTCACCGCCTTCATCACTCCTTGGGGTCTTTACGAGTGGGTGCGCATCCCATTTGGACTCTCGAATGCCCCTGCAACGTTCCAACGGAGCATGGAGGAGATGCTAGGTCCCCTCAGGGACGAATGCTGTATCCCGTATCTTGACGACGTACTCTGTTACGCAAAGACATTTGAAGAACATGTAGAGACCCTCCGCAAGGTTCTCCAAGCCCTTCAACGTCACGGAGTGAAATTGAGACCTGAGAAGTGTGACCTCTTCAAGCAAGAAGTCAGATACGTGGGTCGCCTTGTGTCAGCAGAAGGGGTCAAGATAGACCCACGAGACATTGAAGCCGTGAAAGCCCTGTCAAGTAAGACACCCAGAACTGTCTGCGAAGTGAGGAAAATAACAGGATTCCTGGGATATTTCCGTTCATACATTCAGGATTTTTCCCGAATTGCCAGACCCATCTACGAGCTACTCCAAATCAAGCCAGGAAAGACCCCAGCCCCAGCACGGAGTAAGAACATCAAACGCCCCCAGTTGCCCTCCAGAGAGCCCATAGAGTGGACCACGGAACAGCAGAGAGCACTTGAACAACTGATTGACCTTCTCACAAACCCCCCTGTCTTGGCATATCCTGATTTCAACCTACCCTTCAGGTTGCACACGGATGCCTCCGACCAAGGCCTGGGAGCTGTTCTGTATCAACATCAAGATGGAAAACTGAGAGTCATCGGGTACGGGTCAAGAACATTGTCACCAGCCGAACGAAATTACCATATGCACAGTGGGAAACTGGAGTTCCTTGCATTGAAATGGGCTGTGTGTGTGAAATTCCGTGACTACCTGTATTATGCCCCACACTTTACTATCTACACCGACAACAACCCGTTGACCTATGTAATGAGTACTGCCAAGCTCAATGCAGTCGGTCATCGGTGGGTTGGAGAACTGGCAGACTTCCGGTTTGACATCAAATACAGACCCGGAAAGTCCAACATAGATGCAGACACACTTTCCCGCCTTCCCCTGGATATGGAGAGATATGAAAGGACCTGCACAGAAGAGCTCTCTAATGAAGCAGTACGAGCAACGTGGGAAGGAAGCCAAGCAGCTGAAAGGAAAGATGTGGCATGGGTTGCAGCGCTCAACATCGCGTCCCCAGACTCAAACCAGCAGTCTCACCCACACCTACAAACAATCAGCCACGATGAACTGGTGAAGGCCCAAAAAGAGGACCAAGCCATCAACACGATCAGGGAGTTGAAAGAGTCGAACACGAAATTGTCAGACGACGTACGAAGAACCGTAAGCGCAGCAACCCGAAAGCTACTTCATGAATGGAGCAGATTACATATTGAAAATGATCTCCTTTACAGAAAGACCAATCAATACCAACAGTTGGTCCTCCCTGTAAAATATAGAACACTTGCCCTGAAACATCTACATAATGAGATGGGTCATGTTGGAACAGAAAGAGTGATCCACCTCGCAAGAGAAAGATTCTACTGGCCTTTCATGTCCAGAGAGATTGAAGAATATGTGACCCGAAGATGTCCTTGTATCAAGTCTAAGAAGCCGGTCACCCATGTCCGAGCTCCCATGGGCAGCATTACCTCCAACTTCCCATTAGAACTTGTGTGTATCGACTATCTACATCTGGAAACCAGTCGTGGAGGGTATGAATATATCCTAGTGGTGATCGACCATTTCACAAGGTTTGCCCAGGCATACCCCACCAAGAACAAGAGTGGGAAAACAGCTGCAGAGCGTATCTTTAATGACTTTATACCCAAATTCGGTTATCCCTCGAAATTACATCACGACCAGGGTCGAGAATTTGAGAATAAACTGTTCCAAGCACTGCAACGGCTGTCTGGGGTCAGCCACTCTAGAACATCCCCCTACCATCCACAGAGCAACCCAGCGGAGCGGCTCAATCGGACCATACTACAGATGTTGAGGACATTGACTGAAAATGAGAAATTGCGGTGGAAGGACCACCTCCCGCATGTGTTACACGCGTACAACTGTACAAAACATGAATCAACGGGTTACTCACCCTTTTTCCTCCTCTACGGTCGTCATCCACACCTCCCCGTTGACCTGTTGTTTGGGTTAACGAAGAAAGAGGAACCGTACTCACCCAGAGGATACGCGGAGCAATGGGCTGAGAAGATGTCTGAAGCCTATCGGATTGCTTGCGAACATAGCAAAAAGTCCAGTGCAAGAGGAAAAGTAACTTATGACAAGAAAACAAAAGGAGTAGTACTGCAGTCAGGAGACAGAGTTCTGGTGAGAAACCTCAATCAGCGTGGAGGACCAGGCAAGTTGAGATCGTACTGGGAGAAGGCGATCTACGTGGTCAAAAGCCAGCTCGCTGAGAGTCCAGTATACATTGTCTGCCTTGAACATGGAGACCAGAAAAAGACCAGAACACTACACCGAAATCTCTTACTGCTGGTAAATGATTTGCCCGTGGAAATGACTCCACCACCAGCCAGAACTGTCCCTGCGAAGAAAACGAATGACAGACCAAGACAAGGAAGAATGTCAGACACACAAAGACAAGTAGAGACAAGGGACAGCAATGACAGTGATTCGGATGATGACAGTGACAGAGGATACTGGCTAAGGATACCTGTTGAAAGGACACTTGGACACCGTGAACGACGACCTGAAGTCATGCCAGGCCTGCGCCCTGAGAGTGAAGACGACAGGGGAGGACACATGGATGGGAATTTGCCTGTCTTGGCCAGACCGGAGGGAGATGTTAGTGAATCAGGGGAAGAAGAAGAAAGGGAGACCCCCCGAGCTCACTCTCCAATACCCCAAGCTCACTCTCCAATACCCCAACCCCACTCCCAAGCTCACTCTCCAATACCCCAACCCCACTCCCAAGCTCACTCTCCAATACCCCAACCCCACTTCCAAGCTCACTCCCCCGTAGCCCAGCTCAATCTCCGAACCCCTCCACTCTCGCCGGTAGAACAGGTCCAGTCAGAGGTTAGGAGGTCTGCCCGTGACAGAAGGCCTAAACAATGTCTCACGTATGATATGCTAGGTGAACCGTCAGTGCAGAACAAGGTAACCGTGAATTCAGTAGTACAGTGGCCACCGATGGTGCCCGCACCACACCACAGTCCACTACCACATCAATTGATACCCTTCGTAATACCAGGGTTGCATTACATTTTTTACAGCCTTCCACAACATGGCCAGTATGCTTACCGTCCAGCTGTCACCCACGGTCCGCCCATGGGAAGTTTGTTAGGGGTTCACGCCTGAGGGTGATATTGGATGGGTGTATTTAGTGATTTTCGGAAATGTCAGGAGCAATTTTTTTAAGGTCAGGGAGTGTGTGATGCCCACTAGAAGTGGTATCATGTTAATATCTTTAGATTATGTGTCAAAACAGTGTGAACATATGGGTACAGGATTACCTCCATCAGAAACAAGTTAGAAGAGTCATTTATATGTAATGGGAGACATTAACATAATCTGGTCAATAGGTGGCGGTATAGGACTGGTGTTTAGTGACTTCGCCTTCCAGGGACCCGTTACTGTGTGCTTAGGAATGCACGAGGCAATCTCAGCCTCACAACCGGGAGGAGCCAGAGTCAATAACATCGTGTCTGCACCTTTCCTTTGTCAAATGATTAACTACAACCTGTTTCATAGGTGGGTAATATACTACAAAACACACATAAAGGTTAACAAGGATACATGCAATGTCGAGGGTTCAAATGAAGTAACTATTGTCGATGTTTGAGTCAAGTTTAAGAAGTTTAAGACGACAGGTAACGTGGTTGAGAAGCAGACCGTCTATTGATGGCGCCACGTTTCGTTGGTACATTTAAATAGTGTTGGAACACAATTGTCCATTTAAGCACTAACGTGTCGAAGTTAAGTATCTCCAAGGGGATTATAAAGGTTTATGTTTTGAAATACATACTGTGTTGGGTTGAATTGCTGTGTAGTAAATGTGTATATTGTGTACAAGATGGTTAGAGGGAAAGTACTTTAGCTTACCCTACCAAGAAGGTAGCTAAACACCGGGGCTGTACCACATGCTCTCTCTCTCTCTCTCTCTCTCTCTCTCTCTCTCTCTCTCTCTCTCTCTCTCTCTAGTGCGCCCTCAGTTAAATGTAAATATAAATCTATTCCCTTGAGTTATACCATGGTCACGGTTTAGCAAATTCCTAGTAGGGTTGAGAACGGCCCGATACAAATATATATATAAATGTACTTTCAGTGCACATTTGAGTTTCAATAGAACTTGAGACAGGAACACAACTATGGATAACACTGAGGTGTGGAGGTATTTTGGTATACTAGAGAATAGTGGATATGACTGATGATAAGTGACTGATGATAAAGGTAACACTTATTGGTGATTTAAGGAATTGTTTGACAGACAATGAGAATGACAGTGTTGGTTAAAAGACATACTATGGTCCCTTCCAACATGCCTAGACATGTCTAGACAGAGGTTAACAGGATAATGTTTCTCTTCTCACGTGCTTATATTTAAGACGCCAAATATGTATAAAGACATAAGTAATCACAATGTACAGTATATAATACTGGATAACTACATTTAAAAGGAAAATGCTATTGAAGTGAACCAGGGTATCCTAAAAGGGTAGAATGTGTGTTGCAATGATGAATATGCTTTTGAATTAATAACAAGTATGGGATTATAATTGAATGTATTGAAGTAATGTAACTAATTGAACTGGATGATGATACAATGATGATACAATGATTATACAATGATGATACAATGATGATACAATGATTATACAATGATGATACAATGATGATACAATGATGATACAATGATGATGATGATTGATTGATTATTCTATTGAATGAATAAATGTTGTTGAAATATACAACCGGGAGGAGCCAGAGTCAATAACATCGTGTCTGCACCTTTCCTTTGTCAAATGATTAACTACAACCTGTTTCATAGGTTAAACATATCTCTGCTATCAGGTGCCATATCCTGGTACCTGTAACACTTGCCTTATTTGTGGAAAATGTATAAAATAAAAAGAAGTCCACTTTGAAAAAACACTGGCTTTGTAGCTACTTTGAAATAAAACACAGAACTGCAGCTCTATTTTAGTCCTTGCCTTATTTGTGGAAAATGTATAAAATAAAAAGTAGTCCACTTTGAAATAACACTGGCATCTGTACTTGGAAATAAAACCCCGAACTATGCAGGTATATTTGAGTCCTTCCCTTATTTGTGGAAAATGTATAAAATAAAAAGTAGTCCACTTTGAAATAACACTGGCATCTGTACTTTGAAATAAAACCCCGAACTATGCAGGTATATTTGAGTCCTTCCCTTATTTGTGGAAAATGTACAAAATAAAAAGTAGTCCACTTTGAAATAACACTGGCATCTGTACTTTGAAATAAAACCCCGAACTATGCAGGTATATTTGAGTCCTTCCCCTATTTGTGGAAAATGTATAAAATAAAAAGTAGTCCACTTTGAAATAAATAAAACATATCTGCAGCCTATTCGCTTTAAAAAGAGTAAACATAAAAATAGGCCAGTTTGTATTTAATTATGACTTCAGTCCATTTCAGGTTGTTGGTCATCCTCTTGTTTTTTCTTCAGCCACGTACAGGAATCAACCATCGATCCTGAACATAAAAAAACAAAAAAAACAAAAAAAAACATCAGCTCAGGTTCTAAAATAAAAAATTTTTGTGCTAAATAATAGCCTATTAAATGATAATGTTCTCACCTGTTTAATGTGATTTCTGTAGCTGAACAGCACTGCTGAGCTTCTCTATGTCGGGGCTGTAAGACGTGACTTTGATCTTCACGCAGGACTGCAGACTCTCATCTGTGAGGCGCGAGCGATATTTGGATTTGATGTAGTTCATATTTGAGAACACCTGCTCGCATAAGTATGTAGATCCAAAGATGGAAAGGACTCCAAATGCATACTTCTTCATGTTCACATAAGTATCGGGAATGGCATTCCATGTTTCAAACACAAGTTTGTCGGGTTTAGGGAGTTTTTCAATATCGCTCCATTTGTGCTCCCGGGCGAGAGTCGCCTTCTGACGTGTGACATCTTCAAGATCAGCTGTCAGGCTTTTGAACTTGGACACCCACAACTCTTTATCAGCTATGTCGGCCAGTTCCATTTCAAGGTCGGGTTGACTTACTCCTGTGAATGCTGACGTGTTCAGCATGCATGGATCGATGCCCAGGGGTGTGACGGGGAAGGACAGTGTGTTTTTTTCTTTTCTAAAATCAGAGAATCGTTGTCCAAATGCAGTTTGCATTTCGATTATCACATGCTGTAAGTTCTCACAATTGATGTGGTTGTGTGCTTCTTTTAATTCTCTCATGGAGGGGAAGTGAGAGAACGAACCTGTCTGCACATCTCTGGCAAACACCGTCATCTTGCGCTCAAATGCCAAAACATTCTCCAGCATCTGAATGGCTGTGCTTCCTTTTCCCTGGAGACTTTTGTTCAGCATGTTAAGGTGACCTGTCATATCCACCATGAAGTGCAGCTTTTCCAGCCAATCTGGATGTTCCAGTTCTGGATAGATGAGGCCCTTGCTTTCCATGAAAGTTTTCACGTGTTCCAGACACACGCAGCAAAACGTTTCAGCACCTCTCCCCACTTTATTATGCAGAAGGAGATCCGGATAAAAGCATCAGCTAAATTACTAAATGTAAATGACTGCCACTTATGACGTTTTTCCGCTACCTTGCCGTGTCGTGCCCAATCCATGCTCCCACTTTGTTTTGTTCTCCGTGCCAATTTTAGCTACTGGTGGCTCTGGGGTCGGTAGTCGGTACCAAAGGTACTATCTGTGCTGCAATTTGATACTGTTCACATTTGTTGCCAGTCAGCAGCAACCGCCATTTGTAAACAACAGCAGTAAACCTTCTCTTTTTCCAACTAAACGCTTCACTAAAATATGTTTTAGGCGAGGAATAGGATATGCAATAGCTGGATCTTCATTCACATGGTGATCTGCAATGCCTACTTTGACAGTTTGATCTGAATTCTGCGAGTCAGGCACACCGGCCTAATTACTTTTAGAGGTTGTGTGAATGCATACAAAATAAATTTGAAAGACGCGAACCGACACCGTTTCACTCTTCGTTCTAGTTGAAAATATTTCAACTTGAGAGCGAAATTCACCAGGCAAGATGGAGCAAATTGGTTTATCTTAACACTTCCAGTGCCATTCACTGATTTACACGTTTGTGACGCCTGACCGTTGAGTGCCAATCACGTGTTAACTCGTTTCTGGATCGTTTTTTTTTTTTTTTTTTTTTTTTTTATACCCTATTCCATCCAGGGAGCCTGGTGTTATCATAGGGAATGAGTCTGAGATCGCAAAAGTCCAATGCCGCCGCCTGGTGGTATGCGGCCGATATTGCACATCCTTTGAAACGTTGAGTATTTCGCTGTGCGTCGATGATATAGGTCCCGGCAGACTATTCTTAGTCGGACAGGTGTAGCGGTTCTAATGCTCGGATTGAGAAGAAACAATTACTCCTGTGGTGGATTCTGTGTTGGATTATGTTGGCGGAACGATGGACATCAATACTTGGAATGGCGATCAGATAATTGGAATATTCTTTTCAGGGTACATCCTAGTCAAGGTAAGGGCTATATGGCAGAGGTGTGGACTCGAGTCACATGACTTGGACTCGAGTCAGACTCGAGTCACGAATTTGATGACTTTGGACTTGACTTGACCAAATCAAAAAAGACTTTGACTTCGACTTTGACTTTAATACCAATGACTTGTGACTTCACTTGGACTTGAGCCTTTTGACTTGAGAAGACTTGATACCTTGGCTTCCCCCATGCCCAAAGATAAGTTATATTAAATACTGAATGGTTCGTTAGTTACTGCGTTATTTTTATGTAGATTGGTAGCGAGCTGCAGGCAGCGCAGTTCTCCTCTCCGGTCTGAGACCAATAGCGTCCAGCTGTAGCGCCGGAGAATCCTCTCACTGGGCAATCCTGTGGCAGCCACGAACCTTCTTTCTATAGAAGCAGCTCGGATGTTCAATCAATCAATCAATCCAATAACACACGCTCGTCGCTCACTTAAAACAGCGCACCTCCCAGCTGCTATATAGAAAGTAGTAGGTTCGTGGCTGCCACAGGCTTGCCCCTTGAGAGGATTCTCCGGCGCTGCAGCTGGACCCTACTCGCGGAGACACGCTGTGCTGTGGGGTGTTTACTATTTGACCGTCATGGCAGCCAGTGGTGCAGTGGCAAATTGACAGTAGGTCAAACGCTCCACGCGCGTGCGCGTGCGCGCGCATGCACAGTTTTTTTTGGCTGCTCTCGTCCTGCAGCTGGATACTATTGCCTCACAGCGCGG
The DNA here is from genome assembly GCF_963971535.1 of Notolepis coatsorum. Taxonomy (NCBI): domain Eukaryota; kingdom Metazoa; phylum Chordata; class Actinopteri; order Aulopiformes; family Paralepididae; genus Notolepis; species Notolepis coatsorum. The sequence continues at coordinate 194,518,352 of NC_140169.1, read as the reverse complement.
CCGTCAGCGCGCGGCCCAGAGAGCGCCGCTGGCACTGCGGCTCTGCAGCTGCATGCTTCTCCGGGAGTCCGGTTGGATAATGCCATGTAAAAAGCGATTGCGCGTACTTCAGCCTCAGTGACCGAGGTATAACGCCGTTATACCGAGTTATACCAGCACTGCACCACTGATGGCAGCCCCCACCACTAGTCGCGTTTTTACAGATGGATATTGTCACAAGTCAATTTCTCTTTTGTCGAGCCAAAGAAAAGATAGTTTTAGTTAAATGTAATTTGTGTCTTGGCTCAAAGATCATATCTTCTGCCCACTTTGTTTGAAACAATCCGACAGCATCCAATCAATTTGCGCCAGAGAAGAAGTAAGTTACGATGAATTGAAAATGGGGGACCCTGATGTAAACAAGACGAAAGTCTTTCTCTGGTCTGCATCCCATTAACAATTGTATGTATTGAGCTGTACTGTACTGTACCCATTCTGCAATCTGTTAATAAAGTTTTCATTCATTCATTCATTCATTCAACGTTAAGAACAACGGATCCAGTGGGGAATTATACCAAATATTGCTTCGTTTGCTTATAAAAACGATGTGGTGGTCAACAAAAAACGAATTGCAGAAAATCACAGATGGAGACGCAACAACTTCCAACTACATTTGAAGCTGCATAAATAACGGTATGTAACTTGGTTTATAAACAATCAGCAATGTCTCGCTTGATGAAAGCCTAACATTAATGCTGCTCCTTAAAAAAATGTATTGATTGAAAATTGTAAGATTGCAGAATGGGTACAATACAGTACAGCTCAATACACACAATTGTTAAGGGGATGCAGGCCAGAGAAAGACTTTCATCTTGTTTACATCAGGGTCCCCCATTTTCAATTCATCATGACACTTATGACATACAGCTATACAGTACTGTTTTATCAAGACATTTATGACATACAAGTATACAGTACTGTATAAGAGACATAGATCATAAGAAACAGAAATATATACTACATTCGAAGGGGAAGAAACTACATTGGAGGGGGTTGGGTGGGGGGGGGGGGGGTTGGACATTTACAGGGGCCAGTTTTTAATTGCAGCCACCCGTAGGTGCTATTTGAGAGCGGTTTTGAAGGAGGGTAGGGATTTACATTATTTTACAGCTGTGGGCGTTCCACATTGTTGTGGCATAATTGCGAAACGTGTTTAGTCCCTTGTTTGAGACTAATCTGGGTTGAACATGAATTGTGGAACTCCCTCTGGTGTTGTGGTCCTGGAATTCAGACCTTTGGGAAGTATTTCGACATGTACATGGTGGTAGTGTATCTTGTAGACCAGGCCCATTGCAAGTTGATCTAGGTTGTCAAAATGGGCAGGGGTAAGGTCAAGCAGTAGCCTGACGAGTTTATTTTGTGATGTTTGTAATCTTGTTTTTAGTGCCTTTGAGGTGCTTTGGTACCATGAGGTACAAGCATAGTCGTAGTACCCTTGAATGAGTGCTCCTGTTAGTCTTCAAGGTATTCTTGTTTACCAGTGAGGAGATCCGGTATAAGAATCGAGTTCGGTTGACTTTTTTTTATTACATTGGTTGCCATTTTGTCACAGGATGGAACCCAGGTAGGTAATTTCATCTTTCCTTGTGACAATATTGTCACCCACTGTAACAGAGAAGCCGTTGGCCTTGCTGAGTTTGTTATTTTATCCAAGAGAGAGAGAGAGAACTCGCACACGAATTAGGCCCTACCTAATTCTAATACCTAATAAACTACCTAATATATGAAATGCAGAGATGCCTTGTCATTTCAGTACAGATTTTTTATACTCCAAAATTGATAAAGGGTTAAGGTAGACTAGTTAGTTGAACCAAGGTCTGCTATTATGGATCATGTGCCATAGACTCATTAGACTGTATATACAGGGCAGGCAGACGTTAAATAAATGATTGGTCCAAGTGGGAAGACAATATGTTGGTTATTGTTATCCTACCTTTAAAATGGATATGGTGATCCTTATTCTTTTTTTTCTCAATATACTCTTGAACTGGTTTTCAATCAGCTCTTGCCCAATTGTATCTAGTTGTAAGATTTTGAATATTATTACATTTATAGAAATTAGATTATGTTTTGCCAACAAGTTGATAATGAAACTTTTTGGTGAAACGCGTATTATGACTTGTTTAGGACTCGAAACTTAAAGGTTAGGACTTGGGACTCGACTTGGGACTTGTCAGTCTTGACTTGGGACTCGACTTGGGACTTGCCTGTCTTGACTTGGGACTTGACTCGGGACTTGAGTACCAAGACTTGCGACTGACTTGAGACTTGCAAAACAATGACTTGGTCCCACCTCTGCGAATATGTGCTGTCGACTTCATCTAAAAATGAACGGAACTGTCTGTGATTTAATCCTCTTGCCATTATTTTGTTCACTATCTGAATGACAAGGTCCATCACCTCCTTGTATTCAGGGGGAAATGTTTGAGCGCACAGTGCTTCTTGGTGCAGGATGCAGTGAAACGTCAGCAGCTCTCGATCCAGCGACTTCTGAAGTAACGTAGTAAACCCCTTATGTGTTCCTCTCATACTTGGTGCCCCATCAGTGGCCACTGACACCATGTGTGTGGTGTTTATTTCTTTGGCTTTTAAACAATTGAGCACAGCCTCACAAATGTCCTCTCCCCGTGTTTGGCCTTTACGGTATCAACTCGATGATTTCTTCCTGCGGCCCATCAGAGTTCACGTATCTGCATAACAGCGCTGTCTGTTCAATATCATTTACATCACTTGACTCATCACATGCTATTGAGAACGCTGGAGCTGAATTAATGTCTTCTATTTGTTGATCTGTGATGTTTTTTGCCATCTTAATGGCCCTGTCCTTGACAGTCTTTGTAGAGAGCGGCATATCTTTAATTTTCTGAACAATTTCACCTTTATTTTTGAAGTCCGAGAAGAGATGGTCGGATATTTTTATGAATGTTTCCTTCATATATTCCCCATCTGGAAACGGCTTCCCACGCTTTATTATCTCATGAGATGCCACAAAACTAGCAACAGTTGTGTTTGGAGTCTTGATCCACTTCTTAAAAGTAATTTTGCTCTGGTCATTTTGCCGCAGCAGTTCCGAAATCGCTTTTTTCCTTTCATCTCCAGCGTGGTACTTTTCAGAAAATGCTGTGTGTTTATTCTGGAAATGTCTTTCAACATTCCATCTTTTGTTGTTTGCAAATTTATCACCACATATCAGGCATACAGGTAAGCCTGCGTCATTAGCCATGAAAGCAAATGAATTTGTCCACGCTGAATTAAATCCTCTATTTTCCTCTGAGACTTTCCTTTTCTTGGATTTATCCATGGTTAGATTACCATGCGGGTCGGAAACTTAACCACCTGCAGACGACAGAACAGGGAGAGGCGCGGGGGTGTAACGAGGCGCGGGGGTGTGACGTATATTTGAGGGGACAAATTATTTTAGTTGACATAATATTTGAGTGGAGTGGACGAATTATTTTAGTTGACATAATATTTTAGTTGATGAAATATGTTTTTATTTCAGTGTCGAAGTATCACATCGATCTCCAACATAAGAGGTAAAAAAAAAAAGAAAAAAAAAGTCAATTTTTTTTTTTTTTTGAAATTGTCAGGGAGCCGCAGCTGATTGGCTAAAGAGCTGCATGCGGCCTCGAGGCCGCAGGTTGCCGACCGGTGACCTATGCTGTCGATGCAGGGTTTACTTGTTGTTCAAGTAAGTTCAAGTTACTTGTTGTATTTCTCTTCATCCATTACTTAATCTTACACCAGATGTGTATCAACAGTAGTTTTTTTTCTTCTTATTTTCATTTGTTTGTGGTAACAGTTCACAGTATTTTGTATTTGCCTTTTAAATCCTGTTTATGCTGTTAAAGAATGCCTTAATCTGTAGTGACGCAAAAGCTTGGACCTACTTGATAGTTTCTGTTACATTCCCAGCACCTAACCCTGTAACATAAATAGAATAGAATCGAAATACTTTAATCATCCCAAGGGAAATTTGGCACTACAAATTGTTCACAGTAAACATTTAGGTAGACAAAACAAATCACAAATAAGAACAAAAAATTGCCTAAGAATAAAGAATAAAATAAAATACGGTCCGGGATTCACATTTCCTATGTAATGTATGTACATGCTAATATAAATACAGTAAAAAATAAGTTTATAAGTGTAATATTGACAATGTTGTTTTAAAAGTAAAAGTCCAGGAAGATGGTAACCGTCACTCTGTGCTCAGTGATGCAGTGAGGCACAGTGATGCATAATATAGTCTGATCACTGTTCATCACTGAGCACATGAGTGACAAATCAAGTCCATTAGTTACATTATTAAAGCTCTGATCTATAATTATAATAGAAATATCTACTGCACTAACCAATTCAAAACATTATGGAAATGTACTAGTGCTATCAATTCATAATTAATGGATATATCTTTAAATACAAGGACAAACACTAACCAGCAAAATGTGTTTTAATGTGTTATGATGATGCCTTAATCGTAATGATGCAAAAGCTTGGACCTACTTGATAGTTTCTGTTACATTCCCAGCAGTATTTATATGCTGTCGATGCAGGGTTTACTTGTTGTATTTTGTATTTCAACTTTGATAGTCAACTGTCCCGAACAGTTTTAGAAACATTGACTATATGCTGTCGATGCAGGGTTTACTTGTTGTATTTTGTATTTCTCTTCATCCATTACTTAATCTTACACCAGATGTATATCAACAGTAGTTTTTTTCCCTTATTTTCATTTGTTTGTGGTAACAGTTCACAGTATTTTGTATTTGCCTTTTACAGTGAGCATATGCACTTTATAGAGAACCACTGAAACATTATACTACAGGTCATGTTTTTGTTCCCAAAACTACATTGCAGAGCTTCAAACACACCAAGACACATACACACAACATACACACACATTTGTATAACACCAAGACACATACATGCAACATACGCACACATTTTGATCACACCAAGACACATACACGCAAAATACAAACACATTTCTATCACACTAACTTACCAGGAGTTCTTAAACAACTAAATTAAAAGAGAATTAAAACACTAACAATTCAAAACATTATGGAAATGTACTAGTGCTATCAATTCATAATTAATGGATATATCTTTAAATACAAGGACAAACACTAACCAGCAAAATGTGTTTTAATGTGTTGTGATGCCTTAATCGTAGTGATGCAAAAGCTTGGACCTACTTGATAGTTCTGTTCCATTAGGGGCTCTGCTTGGCATCACACTGCACTCCCTCGCGTACGTGCACACGCACTGAATAAATTCCACAAATGTACCTTTAATACCAGTATTAGTCTGACCACACCCCTCATCAGCTTACCTTCATAAGCAGGTGTGTGGTCACCTGCTCTTCTCCTTCTCGCTTTCACCACAAGGAAGTGCCTCGGTAGTACCCCACTTGACGTGTTGTTAGTTGAAAAGAGTTGTGACGGGTTTACATTGTGCTTAATTTTTTCTTCTCTCACATCTGTTGTACAAGAAAAAGTTGGGTCATAATGTATTCCGCGGAGAGTAGACCCGCTAGACCTACTCTTCACCAGCGGTTCTCCATTCCCGCCTCCGTCGTGCGCCTCGGTGCTGGGCTGTTGCCACTCTCGTGGTTGCCGACCCAGCCCGGGAGACTGCCGGTGGATAGTTTGCCTCACCGAAGAGCCGAGGGTTCGGTGCCGTCGCTCCGGCGATGGCCTGATCTCGACTCTGGTTCCTCTGGTTCTGGGGAATCGCCCGTTGGTGAACGGGGGGTTGTCTTGGAGCCAGAGGATTTGCGACGCAAACTTTTCGCGTCTGCCCGCTCACGTCGCAAGATGGTGGCGTGCAGGCGCGAACGGCCTGGGTTTGGGGAACTGCTGGAGACCAGCGAAGATGCGTCCGGCTCTGGATTTCCGATGGAGACTGAGGACTTCATGGACGAGGCGGACGGGTTTTTGTATGAGGGCCCCGTGGAGGAGAGTATCCCTCCTCAGGAGACCCCGGAGGGGGGGGAAATGGCTCCATGGGGCGCCCTGTTCGAGGATGTCGAGGAACCACCTTGGCCTCATCAGCAGGATGCCCTACTGTCGGCCACATCAGACTGTGGCTCCTTGACCAGTCGCAGCCTGCTGTATGTGAGGGATGCGGGGTCGGTGGAGGAAGGTTCGCAGGGGGAACTGCGGGCCTTGTTTCCCGAGCTCATGGCGGTAGCCGCCGCCGCAAACGGCGTGCCGCTGCCGCTGCCATTGCCTGCACCTGTCCCTGATGACCTCATAGGCCATCCCTGGCAGCGTCTCCCAGTGAGAGGGGTGGACGTTGTCTACCCATTTTTCCCATCGACGGGGGCCTATGTTCGTCGGGGTCAGGCGGTGTCCAACATCATGGGACTAACTCCTGCCTACGTACCAGTTACGCGGGTGTCGGGGTTGGTCAAAGGTATGGGGGAGGGCGTGCCTCGGCTTGACAGTCCGATGGCCGCGCTCCTCTGTCCGGATATGGTGTGGGAACCCCTATGCAAGCCGGTCCTCCAGGGGAAATCGGCTAGGCGATTGGCTTATTGGGGTGACCAGTCATTCATCGCTGGTACACAATCGCTAGCTGCGGCGTCTAACATCGCCCACCTGGCTAGATTTGTATCGGGGATAATGACGGGCGGCACGGATCTGAACGAGGTGAAATGCGATCAGATCACCCAGGCTGCGGGAGCTGTCCTGCACCTTTCCCAGGTGCTGGCCATAGCCATGGGGAAAGTGCACGCCCTGGCCACCCTGGGCCAGCGTCACCTTTGGCTGGAGCAGGCCCGTGTGCCAGAGAAGAAGAGAGCTCCTCTTCTGACGGCCGCCCTCTCCGACGCTGGCCTATTCGGGAAGGCCCTGCGGTTGATGTCCTCAACATGCAGAGAGATGGCAGAGGAGAGGTCCATTCTCCAACCCCATTTTCCGCCTCCCGTCCTTGCCGGTGGAGTCAGAAGGCTTCCGCGACGTCGAGCTGTCTCCGTCGCCGCTACCACTGCCTCCGCCGCCGCTGCTGGCCCTGCCAAGAGGGCCAGGGGACGAAACGGCGCTTCTGCCACCGCCGGCCCATCCACGACCGGAGGAGACGGTAGGGAACGTTGTGTCCAGCAGACTGTAACCTACCGTCCCTCCGGGGCTCCTCGGGGTGGCAAGACTCGAGCGGCGCGAGGTGGCGGACGCCGCTAAGTGACTTTTTCCCCTCTGTGTCCCCTCTCCTCTACACCCTCCCCGGCCCCTCTATGATTTTGTGCCTTGACACACTTTATTTAGTTAATAAAAAAGTTCCCCGATGGAGGGGGACTGTGTTTTGGCCGAACAAACTGTGTGTTTCTTCAAACAATTCATATGGTGGGGTTGTGTATATATGAATCTGCCCTTTTACGTTGTGGGATGAGTCGTGTTGTGTTACGAGGTTAAGCAAGGTCTGCAACGTACACTCGGTAATAGGTTCTATTAGTTTGATGCTCCACATGCAGGTAGAAACTGGTGTTATTCCATTGCTTGAACTAAGTATATGTGTTTCACAATGCTGTGTTGTTTAGTTGCAGTAATACTCGTATACACACACATTTCACGGCCTAGCCGTTTACTCTCGATCAGCGTTTTTTCCTATGTACGACATAGTCAACGGGTATAGGATTCACGCACAGGCGACTTGTGTTTTGTTGTAAAACCTTTACACATTTTTGTGGGTAGCGGGCATTGTATTAGCTTTTGCTATGCATTGCTTTCTACCGGAGGTTTTTCAAGATGGCTACGGTTGTTTTTCTGTGTGTAGGGATAAAGGGTGTTTTTTCGGGAGGGGGTGTCGAATAAACCCCTCCTTTCCCACTTGATTGGTTTAGGGGATTTTTGATCTCTTCTGCTGAGCCAGTCAGGGCCAAGCCAGTGCTTGGTGGGGGGGGGGGGGGGGGGGGGGGGGTATTCTACCGACTCCTATTACATGACAGGAGCCGGCAGGTTTCCCCGCCCGTTGTAGCGGTGTTGCTATGGCGACGCCTTCCATGAGTTGGTGTCTTAAAGATGTCGAGGTTAGGGCGTAGGGCTCACAGTTCTGCTGCACCCGATTTATGTGTCAACTTGAGTCGATTGGTCACGTGACTCACAGTTGACATATCTTTTTCATGACTATGGACTCATGTGGGAAGGTGTTTCTGGGAGGGTCTGGTCTTACACTCTGATTAAAAAGAGTGACTGGATTAAAATCATGTGAAAACAGGTTTTTTACTCCCAGCTGTGCAGTTGGGTCATACGGGTGATGCTTTTTCTTTATTATTATAAAGAGTTGGATGTGTCTATATGGATTGGAAATGAGGGTCCCTGATGGAAACAAGACTAACGTCTTTCTCAGGTCTGCCTCCCCTTAACCAATTGTGTGTATTGCCGTACTGGGTTGTACCCTTTCTGCAGTCTGTTGGGTAAACTTTTTCATTCATTCATTCATGGAGTTGATTGCATCTCGCCCCTCTTGTCGTTCCCCTGGGCGTCTTGGGGATTCAATATGGTGGTCTAAACGGCCTATTGTTGATGTGGGTATGTCAAAACGCACACATAGTGCTAGCTCAGGATGTTCTTTTGGGGCATTGGCTGACTGGCGCGCCTTGATTGCTTGGGGTTGGAACAGCGTTTTTATGAAGCAATTGGGATGGGGGTTTTTCCTCTTCCGACACCCTGTGTGGTTGTCGATGGGTTCCCGTTCATGTCAGGGGATGATGACGGAATGGGTCTGGACATATGGGGAAGGGTTGCACGCCCTAGGGGTGGGCCACCGGGCGCGGTTCGTACCGAAACGTCTGGGTGGCGCCTTCTTTTTATGTTGGGATCAACACGCATATCTGCCCCTTCTCCTGGGGTTGGCAGGTCGGCGTGATTAGGGCACGGGACTGGTTCTGGTCGCGCTGGTCCAGATCAGTTGCACCCGTTGTCCGCTGGGGATGCTGTTCTGGTACCCTGAGGGACTTGGGTTTTTTTTTCAGGGGGAAAAAATGCTAGGTCGGTCCGGGTGTCACAGGGTTGATCGTTATGGAACCCTTGTTGGGTGCGTTGTATTCTGCACTGTCGTAATGGCTTACGGCCGTGCCAACCTGTACGCGCCTGATCTCGTCGGATCTCGGCCGCTGTGCAGGTTGGTCTTGGTTGGTACTTGGTTGGGTGGCCTCCTGGGAATACCGAGTGCGGGGTGCTGGGGCTGGTCTTCCATTTTTTACGCTCTTCTCTTGCGCTTGGCGCAGAGGGGCCTGTTGGGGTGGTTTTAACCTCCTCGGGGGACCCTGTGCTCCCCGTATCACCGGGCCCGGTCCGGGGTAATGTTTCGTTGACCCGTAGGCCCGGGATAGCCCTGTTGGAAACCAGAACGCGGGCTGCGGCGGTGCCGCAGGTGTGTTTTTGGGGTTTCTTTCCTGAGGGGTTATGGGACCAACCATTGCATGGGGTAATGCCTAGGTGGTTGGTTCTCTGGTGTGTTGCTGCAGTGTCAACTCCCGGTTTCTCCGGTTGAGGGTGCCCCTGCACGTTCATGACGTCTGCCGATCGTATCGGCCTTCTCTGTGGAGGCTTGGTTATGCGACAACGCCAGCATACGCCCCTTCCGCCGGGGCGGCTGTGTTTTCTGGCGCCTGCCTCGTCCGCAGTCTCCAGGCTTGAGTTAACAGCCTGTTGCCTGGTCTTTTTTCCCGGTGCACTGCCTGCTTCCGTTGGTTAACTCTTGTGTGTTACGACCATGCTGTCTGCCTGTTGCAGGGCCTGTGTTCCAGGCGGTGTACTGTTGGGGAGGAGAGGTCCCGCTCGGCTGAGGGGCCTTTGTCCGAATACGCTGGCGATGTGGGGGGCGGGGTCACTAGGTGCCCACCTGGTGGGGTCTTGATGCTGGCATCATGGACTTCTCCGGGCCCCCATTCCAGGGAGTCCAGTCCTTTTGGTGGGTCTGGGTCTTCCTTCGCGCTCCGCTGCTACGGCCTTGCCACGGGGTTGGGTTTGCCCTTGATCCCGTGATTCTGGGGGCAGTAACGAGGTTGTTTCCTACGTTCGTTCCCGGGTGGCATGCGGGTTGTGCGTGGGTGTAGTCGTGGGGTCAAGCCACGGTCTGCTCACCCTGTGCGTTGAGTTGCTTGAGTGCCTCTTCGCGCGGTCGGGTCCGTCGCCCTCTCGGTAAACCTCTAATAGGGAGGGTGCCCTCCATTAGGGGGGGTCGGGGGGGCTCGGCCCTCCCTGTTCTGTTGGTTGTGGGGGGCCTTCAGCGGGGTGTATTTGTCAGCCAGCGGCTCCGCTTGGCCTCCCTTTGTGCAGTGTGATGCCAAGCAGAGCCCCTAATGGAACAGAACGTTAGGTTATAACTATAACCAAGTTCTGTTAATTAGGGGTGACGCTTGGCATCAGACGGCCGCTGCAGCCCTTGACCTCACCTTGTGGTGAAAGCTTGGGAAGGAGGAGAGCAGGTGACCACACACCTGCTTATGAAGGTAAGCTGATGAGGGGTGTGGTCAGACTAATACTGGTATTAAAGGTACATTTGTGGAATTTATTCAGTGCGCGTGCACGTACGCGAGGGAGTGCAGTGTGATGCCAAGCGTCACCCCTAATTAACAGAACTTGGTTATAGTTATAACCTAACGTTTCTGTTACATTCCCAGCAGTATTTATGCTGTCGATGCAGGGTTTACTTGTTGTATTTTGTATTTCAACTTTGATAGTCAACTGTCCCGAACAGTTTTAGAAACATTGACTATCTATTATTATATATTGACTATATATAGCCACTGCTGTTGTTCACCTACCTCATGGTCAATAAAATGTTAAACATTTTTGGTACATAACTCTGACTCTTAAGCTTGGACCTACTTGATAGTTTCTGTTACATTCGCAGCAGTATTTATATGCTGTCGATGCAGGGTTTACTTGTTGTATTTTGTATTTCAACTTTGATAGTCAACTGTCCCGAACAGTTTTAGAAACATTGACTATCTATTATTATATATTGACTATATATAGCCACTGCTGTTGTTCACCTACTTCATGGTCAATAAAATGTTAAACATTTTTGGTACATAACTCTGACTCTTTGCCTTTTTTGTCAATGCCAAAACATGTAAGATTGTATGAACTTGAACAAATCAAGTTAGATTCACTTTAAGAAATCAAGTTGTGTTAACTTGAACAAATCAAGTTAGATGTACATTAAGAAATCAAGTTGTGTTTTGAACAAATCAAGTTAGATTTAATTAACCTGTTCCACCCCAGGTGAAAATCTGCATAAAATGTATACCTAGGTAAATGGAATATTGCTCCATTTCTACAAGGGATATTTGCATATTCTTGGTATCTAGGAACATCTATGGACCTCAATGAATGTATTCTCAGTGTCAGAAATATTGTGTCTATTACTAGGCTTGCTTAAATTGTGATGAAACAAAGGAAAATATGAATTATGATTTTTCTTTTCATCTTTGACAGTGAATAAAACCATGATAATAATGACCAAACTTAAAAAACTGCCACTGAGCTCATTCAGTACCCTCTTGAGATCATGTGTACAAAAGATCTAAGGAAATTAATGAGGGGAAGATGATCAAATTGAAGGTTCTGTATATACAGTACTGAATTCTCCCATCCGGACCAATGCAATTTGAAATATTATTATAGAATATAGAATATATGCTTATACATTACCTTATTATAGCCAATTCGCACATTTATATATATATACATATAGTATCTTTCAAATGGCCGAGTTCAATTTGGATATAGTATCACCAGGCTTGCATAATAACAGATACTGATATTTACTGTAATCGACTGTAATATTTTATTTCCCCCACAGTGTAACCATATTGAAACTAATTTCAGATCTAATTCTTCCTACATGTTAATAATAGTGTGGAGAAACTGACTGCGTTTCAATATTTGTCAAAAACGTTACCTTTTGTAGCTTATTATCACGAATCATAACAATTATTGATATGATTCATTCAGAACGCTGAACTTTGAACCACCATAGCGGACCACAGGAAGTGTAGATTGGAGAAATTTCAACGCTGGCAGATACCTAGCGATGTCCTCTGCAAAATGGCCGCAAAAAGATTCCAATTCCCATGGTTCAACATTTCCATATCCGGTTCCGGGTCAAAAAAACGTTTGCACATAAAAAACTTAAAATGATATAAACTCACTTTTAACCTATTGCTAAACTATTGCCAACCTAACGTTTTACATTCTACATGTATTTGTGACATAGTAGTTGTAACTGAGGGGTACAATTCCCTGACTGTATTGATAAGTATGGTATTATTAAACCACTACCACTTGTACTTTAACTTCTGGCCATCCAGTACATGATATAGATATGATGAACACTTTCCCACCTGATGAAACGAAGTCCACACAAATGTATAAATCGAATATTTTATATAGCAAAGGGTATATACAACGTTCACTTAATGACATTTATGATTTGAAATGCACTTGTATGGCAAATGGGTATTCGTAGGTAAATCAACATTGAATGTCCAATCTCTGGTTACGCAGGGAGTAAGTATACAACCTGGCTCTTTAGGGAACTATAGCGATGGTACTTAAATGATTATAGCTGGATACACTAAAGGGGGGGGGGGGTCCCGCTGGTTGTAAGACAGTAGGGGGGGGTTAGAAGAGCCGCTGGCGGTATCCCATCTGGCCGACGATTTCTTGGGAGAATTCAGAGTCCTGAACACGATGCCCACAGAACCTCGGTCCGCAGATGAATACAGCTGGACCCTCTGGTGGACGGTAGCTGCCGGTCCACAGATGAAGAGACGTGAGGCGACCTCACTCGGGGTAGAGCGCCGTCTCACCTGGACTCCTCTCCGGGGGGTAGTTCCAACACTCAGCAGTGTTGGCCGTTATCCATGGAATAATCAAAGCACCCAAAGCATGTAGATAATCCAAGCCGTGGAAGGCTCGCCGTCGTCCGGGTAAAGTAATCCAATGTACAGGTCCACTCGTCCTGGCCCGGAGCTCCTCGGATGCAAGCACCACACGTGGTCTGCCCAGCCTGGTTAAGACTCCAGATAACGTCAGGAACGATGGGGGTACTGCTCACTTTATAACTCTAACCGAACGATGCACCATACATAATAGACTATTATTAGCTTAATAGAAATACGTCCAACTCGACGGTATAGTGCCAAACTATGACAATTCAACTATTAATCCACACGATATCTCAATGCCTATTCTGAGGCCAAGTAGGCCTTACTACACCACACGTGCGTCGTGGGTGAGGCTTTGCGTCTGTTACTTAGTTGGAGGGTAAAGAACTAATGGACTAAAAGGAAGTTCTACTTTACTTGCGCCATATATATATGCGCTGTGAACAAATAGTACCATTCGTATTTCGCCAGACGCATTCCTACGCGGAACCGGGCTTGCCACGACATGTTGGTCGGCACGATTGAACTTGAACCTAGGGGTATGGCTGCTTGCGCCAAGTTCTCGTCCAATGGTAGAATGAAACTATTATGGGCTGTTTAGTAGACTAAAGGGATATTCAGTGCATATTGTACAAGGAATATACAGGGGATATCAAACGATATACAAATACTATTAAATATATATAAATAAATATATATATTCGGTTTTATCTGATCCTTCACAACAGCCGCACCCTAATTAGTCCCACCTAATTAGCTAAGCAGAGACAGATTAACCGCACTGTCTACCATTCAAGGTCCGCTGTAAGGGTCAGTCAACTCACAAAGTCATGGGGTCATGGTCATCATCGATAGTGTCTGGGAGTCTAATCTAACTGGGGCAGTTCTATTAGCCTCGCCACGGGTCGTGTGTAAGTTCGCCCTTGGACGAGCACTTCAGCTGCTCGGACCTTGCCATCGGCACCGGTGATCACTTTGCTTACGCGGCCAGCCGGCCACATAGCTCTGGGTAGTGACTGGTCGATAATCATGACGACTGTTCCTTATGTCAAATTGTCTCTCTCTTTTACCCACTTCTGGCGGGTCTGTAGAGACGGTAGGTAGTGGAGTAGGAAGCTGCTCCAAAACTTGTCAGCTAGCACTTGACTGTACCTCCACATTCTTCGGCCGTTCGCTTCTTCAGGCCTGTACATTGTCTGGGGTAGCGCGGGGTCCAGCCGCCCCATTAAGAGTGTGTTGGGGGTGACTGGGTCGACATCTGCTATATCACTGGAGACGTAACCGAGGGGCTTGGAGTTCAATACTCCCTCGATCTCCGTGAGGACTGTCATTAGGACTTCCTCCGCCACAGTCTGGGCCCCAAGCACGGCGTACAGGGCTGTCTTTATAGAACGTACTTCTCTTTCCCAGGTTCCACCGAAGTGGGGTGCGTTCGGGGGATTAAACTGGAAGTCAATCTGGGATGGAGCGAGGTGGGTCTTAAGTTCTGGGCCCATAGCTTGGAAGCTCTCTCTCAGCTCTCTTTCTCCGCCTTTGAAGTTTGTCCCGTGATCAGACAACAGTGTAGACGGTTTTCCTTTCCGTGATGTGAATCTTCGGAAGGCCATAAGGAATGAGTCTGTGCTCATGGTCGGAAGGAGTTCGATATGTATCGCTCTGGTGGTCATGCATTTGAATACAATACCCCACCGCTTCTCGGTTCCTCTTCCTCTCTTTATATACAACGGGCCAAAACAGTCCATGCCTGTGGAGTGGAATGGCTTGTCGCCGAGTCGGAGGCGACAGGGGGGTAAGTCAGCCATCCGTGGTATGCTGGGCTGCGCGCCACTTTCGGCAGTCTAGACAGGTTCGCTGGAAGCGTCGCACCGCTTCTCTTCCTTGAAGTATCCAATAGCGACGTCTGATCTCCGCGAAGACTCTCTCTGCTCCTGCGTGGTGTACATCCTCGTCGTATTTCTTTATGATCAGCTCTGTGACCTTGTGTCGGCTGTTCAAGACTATCGGGTACTTAATGTCATCCGGTAGATCGGGGGCTCTCCGCAGGCGACCACCCACTCTAATGAGATTATGGGCGTCACTCTCGGGTGCCAGGTGGAGCAGTCTGCTGTCTGATGGGACGGGCTTTCCTCCCTGTAGACAGTCTAGCTCATCGGGGAACGAGTCTCTCTGGGCTCGTTGTAGTAGAAGAAGTTCTGCTTCTTCGTAGTCAGCTGCTGAAATGTCAGTGGTGGACTGAATCTCTGGGTGGTGCCACAGGAATGTCTTTTGCTGTGCACTCTCTAGGGTAATGCAGTCATCTATGTTGGGGTCTGTGGAGGCGACTGTGCTCAGTCCACAGAACATAGGTTTCTTGTTCTCAGCCTCCTCTTTACTTGCTTCCCGTGGGGTGGGCGTAGGCCACTCTTCTTCCGGGAGCTTGAGGAATTCTGGTCCGTCACTGTAGATGTTGCGACGGGTGAGGTCATCCAGGGACATTCCCCGGGTGATGACGTCAGCTGGGTTGTGTTTGGTGTCCACATACCGCCAGCTCGCTGCTTCTGTTAACTCTTGAATCTCGGTGACTCTGACTCCCACGAAGACTTTGTATCTGCATGAATCAGACTTGATCCATGTGAGTACTGTCGTGGAATCTGACCACAAGATTGTTCTGTGCACCGGAATGGTGAGTTCACGTTGGATTAACGTGGCTAGATGCGCTCCTGCTAGGGCTGCGCAGAGCTCTAGACGCGGGATAGATTGTTGCTTTCGTGGGGCTATTCTTGAGCGAGCCAGGATGAAAGCGGTGTGTATCTCTCCTCCTTTCTCTTGGGCACGCAAGTAGGCCACCGATCCATAGGCTACTTCGGAGGCGTCGCTGAAGACGTGTAGATCCATCTTGCATGTCTCTGGCCTCACTGTGGATGGGAAGTAGCTGCGGCGTATATTGACGCCTGGGAGTGAGCGGAGTTCCGTCTCCCACTCTCTCCATGTGGAGGCAAGGTGTGCGGGTATTGGGTCGTCCCAGCCCTGGTCCTTGTCCCATAGTGCTCGTACAATCATCTTTGCCCTGGTGGTGTAAGGTAGAATACATCCCAACGGGTCATATTGTCTGGCGAGTGTTCTGTACACACTCCGTCTGGTGGTCGGTGTCGCCGTCGACCTTCCCTGCTCTGGAGTCAGGGGTTTGTGTCTATAGTGGAGCGAGTCTGTTTTGAAGCGCCAGACTAGTCCTAGTGTCATTTCTTGGGCTTCTCCTGGGATGGTCGCCATCCAGGTCTCGCTGCTGGCAGCCTTGTCCGCGGGGGAGAGGCTGCGCAGTACGTGGGGGTCACTGCTGGCCCACTGCCTGAGATCAAAGCCGCCTTTGATCAGGGAGGCGCGTAGCTTGATTAGGAGAGCCTCGGCTTCTTCTTGAGTCGAAACGCTTTGTAAACAGTTGTCCACGTAGAAACTGTTCTTCACACTGTGTCGGACCTCTTCATCTGCTGCTGGGTCCTCTGCGACCTCTGGGTTGAGGTTGCGCAATACTGGGGGGTCGCTGCTGGCCCGCTGCCGGAGATCAAAGCCGTCTTTGATCAGGGAGGCGCGGAGCAGCGCACGACGTCGCCAGTCAATTTTCTTCTCGACATGCTGCAGGAGTGTGGTGTCTCCTTCTGTCGCTCTGGAGTGGAGGCAGCTAGTGGCTGCTGTTCGGTTGAGAGATTTAGCGAGGGGGCCTTGTAGTGTCCACCCTAGGCGGGTCTCGACTGCTGCAGGACAGCCTCGGGGTCCTGTATGGACCCGGTCAATCGGGACTATGAGTTCTGCATGGTCGGAGCCTATCAGCAGGGTCGGGGTAGCGCCGTCTATGAGCGGGATAGGTAGTTGACGCAGGTGCACATATTTATCCATCAGCTTGGCGATGGGGTAGGTGTACTGCGATAGTCCTATTTCTTGGCTGGTGAAAGCATTTGTAATCCTATACCGTCGCTCTGGCTGCCCGCTTGCTGCGATAGTGAAGGAGACATTCTCGCCCTTTATCGTCTTTAAATCTCTTCTTATTGTCCGAATTGTCATTTGGTTCTCGCTCCCCCGCAGTCCCAGCTGGGCCGCAGCGGACGCGAGCAGAAGGGTCTTCTCTGACCCGTCATCAAGGACGGCGTAAGTGTCCATGACTTTATCTTGGTAGCTCAATGTCACACGGACTACCTTTAAGAGCACTTGGGCGCCGCTGCTGCTGGCGGGGTCAATGTACATGACACTTGCCTTGGTGCCGCTCGATGGTGCAGGTGTAGGCCGTCTTCTGTTACTGTCGTGTAGTATATCTAGATGGGCTCCGTCACACCGATTGCACCTTTTCTTTAGGCGGCATTCGGCTGCCATGTGACTGCGCGCACATTGGTAACAGCGCCTGTTGGACTTTATCCATTGACTCACTTCTTCTGCATTCATCTTTGTGAACAGGTCACATTGTGACAGCCAGTGTTCTTTCTCACAGTAGGGGCACACCATCTTCCACTTCTCTTTTCTCGAGGGGGTACTGTGGCTCTTACTGCTCGGTACTGACTCTGATTGGTGCATGACAGTCACCGATCTTCTTCCATCATTTATTCTCCTGGGTCCCTCTCTGGAGCTTGGCGTGCTCCGCCCGAACGTATCCAGTCGTAAGCTGCTGACTTCTCTCGCCAGGAAGTCGGCTAGATCAAGGAGGGATGGTTCGGGGCCGTTAGGATCCCGGTAGTCTCTCTGCCGCCTAAAACGCTCTTGTCTTGCGGGTGGCAGCTTCTCCAAAATCCTCTCGACGTTAGAGTTGGCGTATAGCTCATGCATGCCCTTTTCCCGTTGCGCTCCCAGCATCCCTACCAGGGACTGCACTTTGATTGACAGGTCGTCTAATGAGCGATTGTCTGTTGCTGGGGGTAGGCGATCAATATGCCTTATCTCTTGGATTACGTAATCCCATATACGTCCATATCTCTGGTCCAGCGCTGCTAGAGCCGCGGTGTATGGGGTCGTAGAGGTGGCATAGGCTAGCGCTATATTGTGCGCTCGCGGTACTTTCAGGTGCTTCAGTAATATTGCATACTTGTGACGTTCATCAGCGACATCCACCATCATTGTCTCTAAGCACATCCGGAGCTCCGTGTACTGTGCTCGATTCTCATAGGTGAAGTCTGGAAACGACGGCGTGGCAATGTATGACGCCGTGGATGGCTGATACATCGGAGAGCGTTGGGGGAGAGACCTCCTAAGCGAGTCTCCTCTTGCGCCTCTCTGTGGGCTGGTACCGACAGGGTACCATGGCCCGCTGGTCCAGGTGCTATTCCTCTGGGCTGGTCGTGCGTCGTTCTCACCCGTGAATAGAGTCGGGGGTCTGTAGCGCAGCGCCGCGGGGGTATAGCCTGGGCTGTACTGGACCTCCTGGTCCGGTGGAGTACTGTGCTGTCGTCGGGCTTGGTTCTCCTCCTCTCCCTCTTCTTCTTCTATCAGGTCCTCTAGATCCTGTAGTCGTTTATTTAGCTTCTCCGCAGTGTATGCCGCTCCTTCCTTGTAGCTGGGTCTCGCTTGGACCGGTCTGGGAAGGGGGTCTGCGGGGGGTATAGGCTTGGTCTGTTGGTCAAGTTCAGGGTCGCTTGCTCGGTTAGGAGACGCTGCCCTTGACTGTTGTCTCGACGAGTTCCTTGAACCCCTGGCGGAGGGAGAGGGTGCTGCCTTGAGGATCAGCTGCTCCATTAGCTGCGCTTGTAACTTGTCGCGCTCGACTTCACGCTTGGTGAGATCTGCTTCTCTTTGGGCACCGGCAGCGGCGCGCTGGGCGTCGGCCCGGTCTCTTGCCATATTCTCTTCCGTCTGAAGGCGTCTCATCTCCAGGCGTATGCGCTCTTCTTCGCTCCGTTGCTGTGTCTGGAGTCGATCGCGTTCACCCTGAAGTCGATCGTGTTCACCCTGAAGTCGATCGCGTTCGGTAGAGGCTGTCAGGCTGACGAGGAACGCCTGTTGTAGCATCCTCTCCGCTTCGCTGGGGGAAGACGGTTGTGGAGGTGAGCCGCTCCTGGGTGAGCCGCTCCTGGGTGTACTCGTTGGGGAGTCCTGGAGCTCTATTTCCTCAGCGCTCTCCTCCTCTTCTTCCGTGCAGAGTTCTCTCTCTGTAGGGTTGTCTTCCTCCCGGGGCTGGTCGGGGACTACTTCTTCGGTATTGGCGGGGGGTAAAGGCATGTCAGCTCCCTCCTGGTCCCCACCGTGAGCTTGGTCAGTGACATTAGAACCCACTAGGGCCTCTGTGGTCGGGGAAACCTGGTCGTTAAGGTCAGACATAATTTTACTTTCTACTTTTACCGCGTTTACCGTTTGTCGAAGGCTAGGTAGTTGACTGACAGCGTAGTCCTCTAAGTACTGAGGTGGCTGTCGTCTGCGTTGCGGGCGTTCTAGGTTAGGAGGACCGTTTCGTGAAGTGTTCATCATAGGCCATTTCAATATTAATAACACTATATTAATATTACACTAGTTACCCTCCGGCTCGAAGGACCAATTGTAACTGAGGGGTACAATTCCCTGACTGTATTGATAAGTATGGTATTATTAAACCACTACCACTTGTACTTTAACTTCTGGCCATCCAGTACATGATATAGATATGATGAACACTTTCCCACCTGATGAAACGAAGTCCACACAAATGTATAAATCGAATATTTTATATAGCAAAGGGTATATACAACGTTCACTTAATGACATTTATGATTTGAAATGCACTTGTATGGCAAATGAGTATTCGTAGGTAAATCAACATTGAATGTCCAATCTCTGGTTACGCAGGGAGTAAGTATACAACCTGGCTCTTTAGGGAACTATAGCGATGGTACTTAAATGATTATAGCTGGATACACTAAAGGGGGGGGGGGGGGTCCCGCTGGTTGTAAGACAGTAGGGGGGGGTTAGAAGAGCCGCTGGCGGTATCCCATCTGGCCGACGATTTCTTGGGAGAATTCAGAGTCCTGAACACGATGCCCACAGAACCTCGGTCCGCAGATGAATACAGCTGGACCCTCTGGTGGACGGTAGCTGCCGGTCCACAGATGAAGAGACGTGAGGCGACCTCACTCGGGGTAGAGCGCCGTCTCACCTGGACTCCTCTCCGGGGGGTAGTTCCAACACTCAGCAGTGTTGGCCGTTATCCATGGAATAATCAAAGCACCCAAAGCATGTAGATAATCCAAGCCGTGGAAGGCTCGCCGTCGTCCGGGTAAAGTAATCCAATGTACAGGTCCACTCGTCCTGGCCCGGAGCTCCTCGGATGCAAGCACCACACGTGGTCTGCCCAGCCTGGTTAAGACTCCAGATAACGTCAGGAACGATGGGGGTACTGCTCACTTTATAACTCTAACCGAACGATGCACCATACATAATAGACTATTATTAGCTTAATAGAAATACGTCCAACTCGACGGTATAGTGCCAAACTATGACAATTCAACTATTAATCCACACGATATCTCAATGCCTATTCTGAGGCCAAGTAGGCCTTACTACACCACACGTGCGTCGTGGGTGAGGCTTTGCGTCTGTTACTTAGTTGGAGGGTAAAGAACTAATGGACTAAAAGGAAGTTCTACTTTACTTGCGCCATATATATATGCGCTGTGAACAAATAGTACCATTCGTATTTCGCCAGACGTATTCCTACGCGGAACCGGGCTTGCCACGACATGTTGGTCGGCACGATTGAACTTGAACCTAGGGGTATGGCTGCTGGCGCCAGGTTCTCGTCCAATGGTAGAATGAAACTATTATGGGCTGTTTAGTAGACTAAAGGGATATTCAGTGCATATTGTACAAGGAATATACAGGGGATATCAAACGATATACAAATACTATTAAATATATATATATAAATAAATATATATATTCGGTTTTATCTGATCCTTCACAACAGCCGCCCCCTAATTAGTCCCACCTAATTAGCTAAGCAGAGACAGATTAACCGCACTGTCTACCACTCAAGGTCCGCTGTAAGGGTCAGTCAACTCACAAAGTCATGGGGTCATGGTCATCATCGATAGTGTCTGGGAGTCTGGGCAGTTCTATTAGCCTCGCCACGGGTCGTGTGTAAGTTCGCCCTTGGACGAGCACTTCAGCTGCTCGGACCTTGCCATCGGCACCGGTGATCACTTTGCTTACGCGGCCAGCCGGCCACATAGCTCTGGGTAGTGACTGGTCGATAATCATGACGACTGTTCCTTATGTCAAATTGTCTCTCTCTTTTACCCACTTCTGGCGGGTCTGTAGAGACGGTAGGTAGTGGAGTAGGAAGCTGCTCCAAAACTTGTCAGCTAGCACTTGACTGTACCTCCACATTCTTCGGCCGTTCGCTTCTTCAGGCCTGTACATTGTCTGGGGTAGCGCGGGGTCCAGCCGCCCCATTAAGAGTGTGTTGGGGGTGACTGGGTCGACATCTGCTATATCACTGGAGACGTAACCGAGGGGCTTGGAGTTCAATACTCCCTCGATCTCCGTGAGGACTGTCATCAGGACTTCCTCCGCCACAGTCTGGGCCCCAAGCACGGCGTACAGGGCTGTCTTTATAGAACGTACTTCTCTTTCCCAGGTTCCACCGAAGTGGGGTGCGTTCGGGGGATTAAACTCGAAGTCAATCTGGGATGGAGCGAGGTGGGTCTTAAGTTCTGGGCCCATAGCTTGGAAGCTCTCTCTCAGCTCTCTTTCTCTGCCTTTGAAGTTTGTCCCGTGATCAGACAACAGTGTAGACGGTTTTCCTTTCCGTGATGTGAATCTTCGGAAGGCCATAAGGAATGAGTCTGTGCTCATGGTCGGAAGGAGTTCGATATGTATCGCTCTGGTGGTCATGCATTTGAATACAATACCCCACCGCTTCTCGGTTCCTCTTCCTCTCTTTATATACAACGGGCCAAAACAGTCCATGCCTGTGGAGTGGAATGGCTTGTCGCCGAGTCGGAGGCGACAGGGGGGTAAGTCAGCCATCCGTGGTATGCTGGGCTGCCCGCGCCACTTTCGGCAGTCTAGACAGGTTCGCTGGAAGCGTCGCACCGCTTCTCTTCCTTGAAGTATCCAATAGCGACGTCTGATCTCCGCGAAGACTCTCTCTGCTCCTGCGTGGTGTACATCCTCGTCGTATTTCTTTATGATCAGCTCTGTGACCTTGTGTCGGCTGTTCAAGACTATCGGGTACTTAATGTCATCCGGTAGATCGGGGGCTCTCCGCAGGCGACCACCCACTCTGATGAGATTATGGGCGTCACTCTCGGGTGCCAGGTGGAGCAGTCTGCTGTCTGATGGGACGGGCTTTCCTCCCTGTAGACAGTCTAGCTCATCGGGGAACGAGTCTCTCTGGGCTCGTTGTAGTAGAAGAAGTTCTGCTTCTTCGTAGTCAGCTGCTGAAATGTCAGTGGTGGACTGAATCTCTGGGTGGTGCCACAGGAATGTCTTTTGCTGCGCACTCTCTAGGGTAATGCAGTCATCTATGTTGGGGTCTGTGGAGGCGACTGTGCTCAGTCCACAGAACATTGGTTTCTTGTTCTCAGCCTCCTCTTTACTTGCTTCCCGTGGGGTGGGCGTAGGCCACTCTTCTTCCGGGAGCTTGAGGAATTCTGGTCCGTCACTGTAGATGTTGCGACGGGTGAGGTCATCCAGGGACATTCCCCGGGTGATGACGTCAGCTGGGTTGTGTTTGGTGTCCACATACCGCCAGCTCGCTGCTTCTGTTAACTCTTGAATCTCGGTGACTCTGACTCCCACGAAGACTTTGTATCTGCATGAATCAGACTTGATCCATGTGAGTACTGTCGTGGAATCTGACCACAAGATTGTTCTGTGCACCGGAATGGTGAGTTCACGTTGGATTAACGTGGCTAGATGCGCTCCTGCTAGGGCTGCGCAGAGCTCTAGACGCGGGATAGATTGTTGCTTTCGTGGGGCTATTCTTGAGCGAGCCAGGATGAAAGCGGTGTGTATCTCTCCTCCTTTCTCTTGGGCACGCAAGTAGGCCACCGATCCATAGGCTACTTCGGAGGCGTCGCTGAAGACGTGTAGATCCATCTTGCATGTCTCTGGCCTCACTGTGGATGGGAAGTAGCTGCGGTGTATATTGACGCCTGGGAGTGAGCGGTGTTCCGTCTCCCACTCTCTCCATGTGGAGGCAAGGTGTGCGGGTATTGGGTCGTCCCAGCCCTGGTCCTTGTCCCATAGTGCTCGTACAATCATCTTTGCCCTGGTGGTGTAAGGTAGAATACATCCCAACGGGTCATATTGTCTGGCGAGTGTTCTGTACACACTCCGTCTGGTGGTCGGTGTCGCCGTCGACCTTCCCTGCTCTGGAGTCAGGGGTTTGTGTCTATAGTGGAGCGAGTCTGTTTTGAAGCGCCAGACTAGTCCTAGTGTCATTTCTTGGGCTTCTCCTGGGATGGTCGCCATCCAGGTCTCGCTGCTGGCAGCCTTGTCCGCGGGGGAGAGGCTGCGCAGTACGTGCGGGTCACTGCTGGCCCACTGCCTGAGATCAAAGCCGCCTTTGATCAGGGAGGCGCGTAGCTTGATTAGGAGAGCCTCGGCTTCTTCTTGAGTCGAAACGCTTTGTAAACAGTTGTCCACGTAGAAACTGTTCTTCACACTGTGTCGGACCTCTTCATCTGCTGCTGGGTCCTCTGCGACCTCTGGGTTGAGGTTGCGCAATACTGGGGGGTCGCTGCTGGCCCGCTGCCGGAGATCAAAGCCGTCTTTGATCAGGGAGGCGCGGAGCAGCGCACGACGTAGCCAGTCAATTTTCTTCTCGACATGCTGCAGGAGTGTGGTGTCTCCTTCTGTCGCTCTGGAGTGGAGGCAGCTAGTGGCTGCTGTTCGGTTGAGAGATTTAGCGAGGGGGCCTTGTAGTGTCCACCCTAGGCGGGTCTCGACTGCTGCAGGACAGCCTCGGGGTCCTGTATGGACCCGGTCAATCGGGACTATGAGTTCTGCATGGTCGGAGCCTATCAGCAGGGTCGGGGTAGCGCCGTCTATGAGCGGGATAGGTAGTTGACGCAGGTGCACATATTTATCCATCAGCTTGGAGATGGGGTAGGTGTACTGCGATAGTCCTATTTCTTGGCTGGTGAAAGCATTTGTAATCCTATACCGTCGCTCTGGCTGCCCGCTTGCTGCGATAGTGAAGGAGACATTCTCGCCCTTTATCGTCTTTAAATCTCTTCTTATTGTCCGAATCGTCATTTGGTTCTCGCTCCCCCGCAGTCCCAGCTGGGCCGCAGCGGACGCGAGCAGAAGGGTCTTCTCTGACCCGTCATCAAGGACGGCGTAAGTGTCCATGACTTTATCTTGGTAGCTCAATGTCACACGGACTACCTTTAAGAGCACTTGGGCGCCGCTGCTGCTGGCGGGGTCAATGTACATGACACTTGCCTTGGTGCCGCTCGATGGTGCAGGTGTAGGCCGTCTTCTGTTACTGTCGTGTAGTATATCTAGATGGGCTCCGTCACACCGACTGCACCTTTTCTTTAGGCGGCATTCGGCTGCCATGTGACTGCGCGCACATTGGTAACAGCGCCTGTTGGACTTTATCCATTGACTCACTTCTTCTGCATTCATCTTTGTGAACAGGTCACATTGTGACAGCCAGTGTTCTTTCTCACAGTAGGGGCACACCATCTTCCACTTCTCTTTTCTCGAGGGGGTACTGTGGCTCTTACTGCTCGGTACTGACTCTGATTGGTGCATGACAGTCACCGATCTTCTTCCATCATTTATTCTCCTGGGTCCCTCTCTGGAGCTTGGCGTGCTCCGCCCGAACGTATCCAGTCGTAAGCTGCTGACTTCTCTCGCCAGGAAGTCGGCTAGATCAAGGAGGGATGGTTCGGGGCCGTTAGGATCCCGGTAGTCTCTCTGCCGCCTAAAACGCTCTTGTCTTGCGGGTGGCAGCTTCTCCAAAATCCTCTCGACGTTAGAGTTGGCGTATAGCTCATGCATGCCCTTTTCCCGTTGCGCTCCCAGCATCCCTACCAGGGACTGCACTTTGATTGACAGGTCGTCTAATGAGCGATTGTCTGTTGCTGGGGGTAGGCGATCAATATGCCTTATCTCTTGGATTACGTAATCCCATATACGTCCATATCTCTGGTCCAGCGCTGCTAGAGCCGCGGTGTATGGGGTCGTAGAGGTGGCATAGGCTAGCGCTATATTGTGCGCTCGCGGTACTTTCAGGTGCTTCAGTAATATTGCATACTTGTGACGTTCATCAGCGACATCCACCATCATTGTCTCTAAGCACATCCGGAGCTCCGTGTACTGTGCTCGATTCTCATAGGTGAAGTCTGGAAACGACGGCGTGGCAATGTATGACGCTGTGGATGGCTGATACATCGGAGAGCGTTGGGGGAGAGACCTCCTAAGCGAGTCTCCTCTTGCGCCTCTCTGTGGGCTGGTACCGACAGGGTACCATGGCCCGCTGGTCCAGGTGCTATTCCTCTGGGCTGGTCGTGCGTCGTTCTCACCCGTGAATAGAGTCGGGGGTCTGTAGCGCAGCGCCGCGGGGGTATAGCCTGGGCTGTACTGGACCTCCTGGTCCGGTGGAGTACTGTGCTGTCGTCGGGCTTGGTTCTCCTCCTCTCCCTCTTCTTCTTCTATCAGGTCCTCTAGATCCTGTAGTCGTTTATTTAGCTTCTCCGCAGTGTATGCCGCTCCTTCCTTGTAGCTGGGTCTCGCTTGGACCGGTCTGGGAAGGGGGTCTGCGGGGGGTATAGGCTTGGTCTGTTGGTCAAGTTCAGGGTCGCTTGCTCGGTTAGGAGACGCTGCCCTTGACTGTTGTCTCGACGAGTTCCTTGAACCCCTGGCGGAGGGAGAGGGTGCTGCCTTGAGGATCAGCTGCTCCATTAGCTGCGCTTGTAACTTGTCGCGCTCGACTTCGCGCTTGGTGAGATCTGCTTCTCTTTGGGCACCGGCAGCGGCGCGCTGGGCGTCGGCCCGGTCTCTTGCCATATTCTCTTCCGTCTGAAGGCGTCTCATCTCCAGGCGTATGCGCTCTTCTTCGCTCCGTTGCTGTGTCTGGAGTCGATCGCGTTCACCCTGAAGTCGATCGCGTTCACCCTGAAGTCGATCGCGTTCGGTAGAGGCTGTCAGGCTGACGAGGAACGCCTGTTGTAGCATCCTCTCCGCTTCGCTGGGGGAAGACGGTTGTGGAGGTGAGCCGCTCCTGGGTGAGCCGCTCCTGGGTGTACTCGTTGGGGAGTCCTGGAGCTCTATTTCCTCAGCGCTCTCCTCCTCTTCTTCCGTGCAGAGTTCTCTCTCTGTAGGGTTGTCTTCCTCCCGGGGCTGGTCGGGGACTACTTCTTCGGTATTGGCGGGGGGTAAAGGCATGTCAGCTCCCTCCTGGTCCCCACCGTGAGCTTGGTCAGTGACATTAGAACCCACTAGGGCCTCTGTGGTCGGGGAAACCTGGTCGTTAAGGTCAGACATAATTTTACTTTCTACTTTTACCGCGTTTACCGTTTGTCGAAGGCTAGGTAGTTGACTGACAGCGTAGTCCTCTAAGTACTGAGGTGGCTGTCGTCTGCGCTGCGGGCGTTCTAGGTTAGGAGGACCGTTTCGTGAAGTGTTCATCATAGGCCATTTCAATATTAATAACACTATATTAATATTACACTAGTTACCCTCCGGCTCGAAGGACCAATTGTAACTGAGGGGTACAATTCCCTGACTGTATTGATAAGTATGGTATTATTAAACCACTACCACTTGTACTTTAACTTCTGGCCATCCAGTACATGATATAGATATGATGAACACTTTCCCACCTGATGAAACGAAGTCCACACAAATGTATAAATCGAATATTTTATATAGCAAAGGGTATATACAACGTTCACTTAATGACATTTATGATTTGAAATGCACTTGTATGGCAAATGAGTATTCGTAGGTAAATCAACATTGAATGTCCAATCTCTGGTTACGCAGGGAGTAAGTATACAACCTGGCTCTTTAGGGAACTATAGCGATGGTACTTAAATGATTATAGCTGGATACACTAAAGGGGGGGGGGGGGTCCCGCTGGTTGTAAGACAGTAGGGGGGGGTTAGAAGAGCCGCTGGCGGTATCCCATCTGGCCGACGATTTCTTGGGAGAATTCAGAGTCCTGAACACGATGCCCACAGAACCTCGGTCCGCAGATGAATACAGCTGGACCCTCTGGTGGACGGTAGCTGCCGGTCCACAGATGAAGAGACGTGAGGCGACCTCACTCGGGGTAGAGCGCCGTCTCACCTGGACTCCTCTCCGGGGGGTAGTTCCAACACTCAGCAGTGTTGGCCGTTATCCATGGAATAATCAAAGCACCCAAAGCATGTAGATAATCCAAGCCGTGGAAGGCTCGCCGTCGTCCGGGTAAAGTAATCCAATGTACAGGTCCACTCGTCCTGGCCCGGAGCTCCTCGGATGCAAGCACCACACGTGGTCTGCCCAGCCTGGTTAAGACTCCAGATAACGTCAGGAACGATGGGGGTACTGCTCACTTTATAACTCTAACCGAACGATGCACCATACATAATAGACTATTATTAGCTTAATAGAAATACGTCCAACTCGACGGTATAGTGCCAAACTATGACAATTCAACTATTAATCCACACGATATCTCAATGCCTATTCTGAGGCCAAGTAGGCCTTACTACACCACACGTGCGTCGTGGGTGAGGCTTTGCGTCTGTTACTTAGTTGGAGGGTAAAGAACTAATGGACTAAAAGGAAGTTCTACTTTACTTGCGCCATATATATATGCGCTGTGAACAAATAGTACCATTCGTATTTCGCCAGACGTATTCCTACGCGGAACCGGGCTTGCCACGACATGTTGGTCGGCACGATTGAACTTGAACCTAGGGGTATGGCTGCTGGCGCCAGGTTCTCGTCCAATGGTAGAATGAAACTATTATGGGCTGTTTAGTAGACTAAAGGGATATTCAGTGCATATTGTACAAGGAATATACAGGGGATATCAAACGATATACAAATACTATTAAATATATATATATAAATAAATATATATATTCGGTTTTATCTGATCCTTCACAACAGCCGCCCCCTAATTAGTCCCACCTAATTAGCTAAGCAGAGACAGATTAACCGCACTGTCTACCACTCAAGGTCCGCTGTAAGGGTCAGTCAACTCACAAAGTCATGGGGTCATGGTCATCATCGATAGTGTCTGGGAGTCTGGGCAGTTCTATTAGCCTCGCCACGGGTCGTGTGTAAGTTCGCCCTTGGACGAGCACTTCAGCTGCTCGGACCTTGCCATCGGCACCGGTGATCACTTTGCTTACGCGGCCAGCCGGCCACATAGCTCTGGGTAGTGACTGGTCGATAATCATGACGACTGTTCCTTATGTCAAATTGTCTCTCTCTTTTACCCACTTCTGGCGGGTCTGTAGAGACGGTAGGTAGTGGAGTAGGAAGCTGCTCCAAAACTTGTCAGCTAGCACTTGACTGTACCTCCACATTCTTCGGCCGTTCGCTTCTTCAGGCCTGTACATTGTCTGGGGTAGCGCGGGGTCCAGCCGCCCCATTAAGAGTGTGTTGGGGGTGACTGGGTCGACATCTGCTATATCACTGGAGACGTAACCGAGGGGCTTGGAGTTCAATACTCCCTCGATCTCCGTGAGGACTGTCATTAGGACTTCCTCCGCCACAGTCTGGGCCCCAAGCACGGCGTACAGGGCTGTCTTTATAGAACGTACTTCTCTTTCCCAGGTTCCACCGAAGTGGGGTGCGTTCGGGGGATTAAACTGGAAGTCAATCTGGGATGGAGCGAGGTGGGTCTTAAGTTCTGGGCCCATAGCTTGGAAGCTCTCTCTCAGCTCTCTTTCTCCGCCTTTGAAGTTTGTCCCGTGATCAGACAACAGTGTAGACGGTTTTCCTTTCCGTGATGTGAATCTTCGGAAGGCCATAAGGAATGAGTCTGTGCTCATGGTCGGAAGGAGTTCGATATGTATCGCTCTGGTGGTCATGCATTTGAATACAATACCCCACCGCTTCTCGGTTCCTCTTCCTCTCTTTATATACAACGGGCCAAAACAGTCCATGCCTGTGGAGTGGAATGGCTTGTCGCCGAGTCGGAGGCGACAGGGGGGTAAGTCAGCCATCCGTGGTATGCTGGGCTGCGCGCGCCACTTTCGGCAGTCTAGACAGGTTCGCTGGAAGCGTCGCACCGCTTCTCTTCCTTGAAGTATCCAATAGCGACGTCTGATCTCCGCGAAGACTCTCTCTGCTCCTGCGTGGTGTACATCCTCGTCGTATTTCTTTATGATCAGCTCTGTGACCTTGTGTCGGCTGTTCAAGACTATCGGGTACTTAATGTCATCCGGTAGATCGGGGGCTCTCCGCAGGCGACCACCCACTCTGATGAGATTATGGGCGTCACTCTCGGGTGCCAGGTGGAGCAGTCTGCTGTCTGATGGGACGGGCTTTCCTCCCTGTAGACAGTCTAGCTCATCGGGGAACGAGTCTCTCTGGGCTCGTTGTAGTAGAAGAAGTTCTGCTTCTTCGTAGTCAGCTGCTGAAATGTCAGTGGTGGACTGAATCTCTGGGTGGTGCCACAGGAATGTCTTTTGCTGCGCACTCTCTAGGGTAATGCAGTCATCTATGTTGGGGTCTGTGGAGGCGACTGTGCTCAGTCCACAGAACATAGGTTTCTTGTTCTCAGCCTCCTCTTTACTTGCTTCCCGTGGGGTGGGCGTAGGCCACTCTTCTTCCGGGAGCTTGAGGAATTCTGGTCCGTCACTGTAGATGTTGCGACGGGTGAGGTCATCCAGGGACATTCCCCGGGTGATGACGTCAGCTGGGTTGTGTTTGGTGTCCACATACCGCCAGCTCGCTGCTTCTGTTAACTCTTGAATCTCGGTGACTCTGACTCCCACGAAGACTTTGTATCTGCATGAATCAGACTTGATCCATGTGAGTACTGTCGTGGAATCTGACCACAAGATTGTTCTGTGCACCGGAATGGTGAGTTCACGTTGGATTAACGTGGCTAGATGCGCTCCTGCTAGGGCTGCGCAGAGCTCTAGACGCGGGATAGATTGTTGCTTTCGTGGGGCTATTCTTGAGCGAGCCAGGATGAAAGCGGTGTGTATCTCTCCTCCTTTCTCTTGGGCACGCAAGTAGGCCACCGATCCATAGGCTACTTCGGAGGCGTCGCTGAAGACGTGTAGATCCATCTTGCATGTCTCTGGCCTCACTGTGGATGGGAAGTAGCTGCGGCGTATATTGACGCCTGGGAGTGAGCGGAGTTCCGTCTCCCACTCTCTCCATGTGGAGGCAAGGTGTGCGGGTATTGGGTCGTCCCAGCCCTGGTCCTTGTCCCATAGTGCTCGTACAATCATCTTTGCCCTGGTGGTGTAAGGTAGAATACATCCCAACGGGTCATATTGTCTGGCGAGTGTTCTGTACACACTCCGTCTGGTGGTCGGTGTCGCCGTCGACCTTCCCTGCTCTGGAGTCAGGGGTTTGTGTCTATAGTGGAGCGAGTCTGTTTTGAAGTGCCAGACTAGTCCTAGTGTCATTTCTTGGGCTTCTCCTGGGATGGTCGCCATCCAGGTCTCGCTGCTGGCAGCCTTGTCCGCGGGGGAGAGGCTGCGCAGTACGTGCGGGTCACTGCTGGCCCACTGCCTGAGATCAAAGCCGCCTTTGATCAGGGAGGCGCGTAGCTTGATTAGGAGAGCCTCGGCTTCTTCTTGAGTCGAAACGCTTTGTAAACAGTTGTCCACGTAGAAACTGTTCTTCACACTGTGTCGGACCTCTTCATCTGCTGCTGGGTCCTCTGCGACCTCTGGGTTGAGGTTGCGCAATACTGGGGGGTCGCTGCTGGCCCGCTGCCGGAGATCAAAGCCGTCTTTGATCAGGGAGGCGCGGAGCAGCGCACGACGTCGCCAGTCAATTTTCTTCTCGACATGCTGCAGGAGTGTGGTGTCTCCTTCTGTCGCTCTGGAGTGGAGGCAGCTAGTGGCTGCTGTTCGGTTGAGAGATTTAGCGAGGGGGCCTTGTAGTGTCCACCCTAGGCGGGTCTCGACTGCTGCAGGACAGCCTCGGGGTCCTGTATGGACCCGGTCAATCGGGACTATGAGTTCTGCATGGTCGGAGCCTATCAGCAGGGTCGGGGTAGCGCCGTCTATGAGCGGGATAGGTAGTTGACACAGGTGCACATATTTATCCATCAGCTTGGCGATGGGGTAGGTGTACTGCGATAGTCCTATTTCTTGGCTGGTGAAAGCATTTGTAATCCTATACCGTCGCTCTGGCTGCCCGCTTGCTGCGATAGTGAAGGAGACATTCTCGCCCTTTATCGTCTTTAAATCTCTTCTTATTGTCCGAATCGTCATTTGGTTCTCGCTCCCCCGCAGTCCCAGCTGGGCCGCAGCGGACGCGAGCAGAAGGGTCTTCTCTGACCCGTCATCAAGGATGGCGTAAGTGTCCATGACTTTATCTTGGTAGCTCAATGTCACACGGACTACCTTTAAGAGCACTTGGGCGCCGCTGCTGCTGGCGGGGTCAATGTACATGACACTTGCCTTGGTGCCGCTCGATGGTGCAGGTGTAGGCCGTCTTCTGTTACTGTCGTGTAGTATATCTAGATGGGCTCCGTCACACCGACTGCACCTTTTCTTTAGGCGGCATTCGGCTGCCATGTGACTGCGCGCACATTGGTAACAGCGCCTGTTGGACTTTATCCATTGACTCACTTCTTCTGCATTCATCTTTGTGAACAGGTCACATTGTGACAGCCAGTGTTCTTTCTCACAGTAGGGGCACACCATCTTCCACTTCTCTTTTCTCGAGGGGGTACTGTGGCTCTTACTGCTCGGTACTGACTCTGATTGGTGCATGACAGTCACCGATCTTCTTCCATCATTTATTCTCCTGGGTCCCTCTCTGGAGCTTGGCGTGCTCCGCCCGAACGTATCCAGTCGTAAGCTGCTGACTTCTCTCGCCAGGAAGTCGGCTAGATCAAGGAGGGATGGTTCGGGGCCGTTAGGATCCCGGTAGTCTCTCTGCCGCCTAAAACGCTCTTGTCTTGCGGGTGGCAGCTTCTCCAAAATCCTCTCGACGTTAGAGTTGGCGTATAGCTCATGCATGCCCTTTTCCCGTTGCGCTCCCAGCATCCCTACCAGGGACTGCACTTTGATTGACAGGTCGCCTAATGAGCGATTGTCTGTTGCTGGGGGTAGGCGATCAATATGCCTTATCTCTTGGATTACGTAATCCCATATACGTCCATATCTCTGGTCCAGCGCTGCTAGAGCCGCGGTGTATGGGGTCGTAGAGGTGGCATAGGCTAGCGCTATATTGTGCGCTCGCGGTACTTTCAGGTGCTTCAGTAATATTGCATACTTGTGACGTTCATCAGCGACATCCACCATCATTGTCTCTAAGCACATCCGGAGCTCCGTGTACTGTGCTCGATTCTCATAGGTGAAGTCTGGAAACGACGGCGTGGCAATGTATGACGCCGTGGATGGCTGATACATCGGAGAGCGTTGGGGGAGAGACCTCCTAGGCGAGTCTCCTCTTGCGCCTCTCTGTGGGCTGGTACCGACAGGGTACCATGGCCCGCTGGTCCAGGTGCTATTCCTCGGGGCTGGTCGTGCGTCGTGCTCACCCGTGAATAGAGTCGGGGGTCTGAAGCGCAGCGCCGCGGGGGTATAGCCTGGGCTGTACTGGACCTCCTGGTCCGGTGGAGTACTGTGCTGTCGTCGGGCTTGGTTCTCCTCCTCTCCCTCTTCTTCTTCTATCAGCTCCTCTAGATCCTGTAGTCGTTTATTTAGCTTCTCCGCAGTGTATGCCGCTCCTTCCTTGTAGCTGGGTCTCGCTTGGACCGGTCTGGGAAGGGGGTCTGCGGGGGGTATAGGCTTGGTCTGTTGGTCAAGTTCAGGGTCGCTTGCTCGGTTAGGAGACGCTGCCCTTGACTGTTGTCTCGACGAGTTCCTTGAACCCCTGGCGGAGGGAGAGGGTGCTGCCTTGAGGATCAGCTGCTCCATTAGCTGCGCTTGTAACTTGTCGCGCTCGACTTCGCGCTTGGTGAGATCTGCTTCTCTTTGGGCACCGGCAGCGGCGCGCTGGGCGTCGGCCCGGTCTCTTGCCATATTCTCTTCCGTCTGAAGGCGTCTCATCTCCAGGCGTATGCGCTCTTCTTCGCTCCGTTGCTGTGTCTGGAGTCGATCGCGTTCACCCTGAAGTCGATCGCGTTCACCCTGAAGTCGATCGCGTTCGGTAGAGGCTGTCAGGCTGACGAGGAACGCCTGTTGTAGCATCCTCTCCGCTTCGCTGGGGGAAGACGGTTGTGGAGGTGAGCCGCTCCTGGGTGAGCCGCTCCTGGGTGTACTCGTTGGGGAGTCCTGGAGCTCTATTTCTTCAGCGCTCTCCTCCTCTTCTTCCGTGCAGAGTTCTCTCTCTGTAGGGTTGTCTTCCTCCCGGGGCTGGTCGGGGACTACTTCTTCGGTATTGGCGGGGGGTAAAGGCATGTCAGCTCCCTCCTGGTCCCCACCGTGAGCTTGGTCAGTGACATTAGAACCCACTAGGGCCTCTGTGGTCGGGGAAACCTGGTCGTTAAGGTCAGACATAATTTTACTTTCTACTTTTACCGCGTTTACCGTTTGTCGAAGGCTAGGTAGTTGACTGACAGCGTAGTCCTCTAAGTACTGAGGTGGCTGTCGTCTGCGCTGCGGGCGTTCTAGGTTAGGAGGACCGTTTCGTGGAGTGTTCATCATAGGCCATTTCAATATTAATAACACTATATTAATATTACACTAGTTACCCTCCGGCTCGAAGGACCAATTGTAACTGAGGGGTACAATTCCCTGACTGTATTGATAAGTATGGTATTATTAAACCACTACCACTTGTACTTTAACTTCTGGCCATCCAGTACATGATATAGATATGATGAACACTTTCCCACCTGATGAAACGAAGTCCACACAAATGTATAAATCGAATATTTTATATAGCAAAGGGTATATACAACGTTCACTTAATGACATTTATGATTTGAAATGCACTTGTATGGCAAATGAGTATTCGTAGGTAAATCAACATTGAATGTCCAATCTCTGGTTACGCAGGGAGTAAGTATACAACCTGGCTCTTTAGGGAACTATAGCGATGGTACTTAAATGATTATAGCTGGATACACTAAAGGGGGGGGGGGGTCCCGCTGGTTGTAAGACAGTAGGGGGGGGTTAGAAGAGCCGCTGGCGGTATCCCATCTGGCCGACGATTTCTTGGGAGAATTCAGAGTCCTGAACACGATGCCCACAGAACCTCGGTCCGCAGATGAATACAGCTGGACCCTCTGGTGGACGGTAGCTGCCGGTCCACAGATGAAGAGACGTGAGGCGACCTCACTCGGGGTAGAGCGCCGTCTCACCTGGACTCCTCTCCGGGGGGTAGTTCCAACACTCAGCAGTGTTGGCCGTTATCCATGGAATAATCAAAGCACCCAAAGCATGTAGATAATCCAAGCCGTGGAAGGCTCGCCGTCGTCCGGGTAAAGTAATCCAATGTACAGGTCCACTCGTCCTGGCCCGGAGCTCCTCGGATGCAAGCACCACACGTGGTCTGCCCAGCCTGGTTAAGACTCCAGATAACGTCAGGAACGATGGGGGTACTGCTCACTTTATAACTCTAACCGAACGATGCACCATACATAATAGACTATTATTAGCTTAATAGAAATACGTCCAACTCGACGGTA
Source organism: Notolepis coatsorum (assembly GCF_963971535.1). Taxonomy (NCBI): domain Eukaryota; kingdom Metazoa; phylum Chordata; class Actinopteri; order Aulopiformes; family Paralepididae; genus Notolepis; species Notolepis coatsorum. Next base: position 194,483,694 of record NC_140169.1, on the reverse strand, counting down.
TAGTGCCAAACTATGACAATTCAACTATTAATCCACACGATATCTCAATGCCTATTCTGAGGCCAAGTAGGCCTTACTACACCACACGTGCGTCGTGGGTGAGGCTTTGCGTCTGTTACTTAGTTGGAGGGTAAAGAACTAATGGACTAAAAGGAAGTTCTACTTTACTTGCGCCATATATATATGCGCTGTGAACAAATAGTACCATTCGAATTTCGCCAGACGTATTCCTACGCGGAACCGGGCTTGCCACGACATGTTGGTCGGCACGATTGAACTTGAACCTAGGGGTATGGCTGCTGGCGCCAGGTTCTCGTCCAATGGTAGAATGAAACTATTATGGGCTGTTTAGTAGACTAAAGGGATATTCAGTGCATATTGTACAAGGAATATACAGGGGATATCAAACGATATACAAATACTATTAAATATATATATATAAATAAATATATATATTCGGTTTAATCTGATCCTTCACAACAGTAGTGATAATAATACTTGAAAACGGTTGATTTTAAAATCACAAATTATTTTCCATCTCCATAAAAATATAATAATAATTTAATAAGGTCAAAAGGGGTCGGTACCGACCCTGTCGAGTGGAACAGGTTGAAATCAAGTTGTGTTTTGAACAAATCAAGTTAGATTTACATTAAGAAATCAAGTTGTATTTTGAACAAATCAAGTTAGATTTACATTAAGAAATCAAGTTGGGTTTTGAACAAATCAAGTTAGATTTACATTAAGAAATCAAGTTGGAGTTAGTGTTGAACATCATTAAAATATGTTAACATTACACAATTAAATTGTGTTTACTGTAACGACAAATATGTTGAATCAACATGTTTATTATAAGTAATCTTAATGTGAATGCAATATGTTGGGTTCACAAGCAATAAGTAAGTAAGGAGAACGAGGAAAAGTATGTCAGTTGGACATATTCTGATCATGTGGAACCAATGTACACATTAAAATCAAGTAAATCCAACAAACTTTTTTTTTCCAGTGTGGACATTAAACTCTGTCAACATCCACAACTTATTTTATTACCCGAGTATAAAAAAACATCTAGTAGGTGCATCGTGGCGCATTGTTCATTTATTAGTTAATGACAAGCGGCCACTATAGCTTCTCAAACTAACGTTATTTATTTAAATGGTTCCTGTTAATAATAATGAACATACGTAGCATGGTAATTGTAACTGAGGGGTACAATTCCCTGACTGTATTGATAAGTATGGTATCATTAAACCACTACCGCTTTATGTACTTTAATTACTGGCCATACAGTACATGATATATAAATATGATGAACACTTCCCACAATGATTCGGTTCCACACAAAGGTATAATCAAGTATTTATTGCAGCAAAAGGTACATAATATACTTCTCTATACGTTGGATGCGCTTATAAGGCAAAGGAATATGCGTAGGCAAATCAATAATGAATGTCCATTCTCTGGTTACGCAGGAGGTAATTATACAACCTGAATCTTAGGGAATTATATCTATGGTACACTAGTAATATATAGCGGGAGATACTGGAAGGGTCCCCCCGGTTGTAAGCCAGCAGGGGTAGAGGATCTGTCGGTAGTAGAGAGTCTGGTCAACGATGACTAAGGAGACTCCAAGTACAGGAGACGGTGCAATAGCCTCTTGATCCACAGACGAATACAGCTGTTCTCCGTAGACTGTAGCTCCACAGTGAAGAAAGCTAGCCGGCCTCAGGCTCTCTGAGGCGCCGACTCGACCTGGCTCCTCACAGGGTAAATCCAACACGTGTATGCGTCGGCGATTCTCCGCTCCATAAATCACAGGACCAAAACAAATATAATCCAGCCGCAAAGGGCTATGTAGTCGTCGGGTAGATTAATCCAGTGTACATGTCCACACGGTTCTCGTCTAGGTCTCCTCGGGTGAAAGCGCCATGAAAGCAGCCCAGCCTGGATAAGCACTCTAGCTGATACGAGGAAGCGTTGGTGATGCTGGTCACTGTAGAACTTTAGCCGCACGATACACTATACACAAATAGACTATTACTGACTTAATAGAAATATGTCGCACTCAACGGTATAGCGCCAAACTCTGACAATTCAGTTATTAATTCGCACGCGGTCTCAATGCTCTATTTGGGGCCAAACAGGCCATACTTCACCGCACGGAGTATCGTGGGTGAGGGTTCAACTTATTGGGTAACTCTGACTTCTGACTAAGTGCTTCTGTATTCACCTGCGCCATATTTATATGCACAGCGAACAATCTAGTGCCAGCCTCATTTCTGTCTCGTAGTCCTGGGCAAGGCCGGGCATGCACAGACATGTCTTGACGGTGACTTTGAACCTGACTCTGGAGGCATGGCTCTGGCGCCTGTGGACCGCTGTCCAATAGGAGAATGAAATATTATGGTCTGGGCTAAAGGGATATTCCGTGTATATGTACAAGGAATATACAAGGGATATCAAACGATATACAAATACTATGCAATATATATCAATCAATAAATATATATATTCGGTTTAATCTGATCCTTTGTAACAGCCGCCCCTAATTAGTCCCACCTAATTAGCTAAGCAGAGACAGATTAACCGCACTGTCCACTACTCAATGTCTGTTGTGAGGGGTCGGGCAGTTCACAAAGTCATGGGGTCATGGTCGTCATCGATAGTATCGGGGAGCCTTGGCAGTTCTATTAGCCTCGCCACGGGTCGGGTGTAGATCCGTCCTTGGACGAGCACTTCGGCTGCTCGGACCTTTCCGTCGGCACCGGTGATCACTTTGCCTACGCAGCCAGCCGGCCACATAGCTCGGGGTAGTGACTGGTCGATAATCATGACGACTGTTCCTTCTGTCAAATTGTCTCTCTCTTTCACCCATTTCTGGCGGGTCTGTAGAGACGGTAGATAGTGGAGTAGGAAGCTGTTCCAAAACTTGTCAGCCAATACTTGACTGTACCTCCACATTCTTCGGCCGTTCGCTTCTTCAGGCCTGTACATTGTCTGTGGTAGCGCGGGGTCCAGCCGCCCCATCAAGAGTGTGTTGGGGGTGACTGGGTCGACATCTGCTACATCACTTGAGACGTAACCGAGGGGCTTTGAGTTCAATACTCCCTCGATCTCCGTGAGGACTGTCATTAGGACTTCTTCCGCCACGGTCTGGGCCCCAAGCACGGCGTACAGGGCTGTCTTTATTGAACGTACTTCTCGTTCCCAAGTTCCACCGAAGTGAGGTGCGTTCGGGGGGTTAAACTGGAAGTCAATCTGGGATGGAGCGAGGTGGGTCTTAAGTTCTGGGCCCATAGCTTGGAAGCTCTCTCTCAGCTCTCTTTCTCCGCCTTTGAAGTTTGTCCCGTGATCAGACAATAATATAGACGGTTTGCCTTTCCGCGATGTGAATCTTCGGAAGGCCATAAGGAATGAGTCTGTGCTCATGGTTGGAAGGAGTTCTATATGCATCGCTCGGGTGGTCATGCATTTGAATACAATACCCCACCGCTTCTCGGTTCCTCTTCCTTTCTTTATATACAGCGGGCCGAAACAGTCCATACCGGTGGAGTGAAAAGGCTTGTCGCCGAGTCGGAGACGACAGGGAGGTAGGTCAGCCATCCGGGGTATACTGGGCTGCGCTCGCCACTTACGACAGTCTAGACAGGTTCGCTGGAAGCGCCGCACTGCTTCTCTCCCTTGCAGTATCCAATAACGACGTCTGATCTCCGCGAAGACTCTCTCTGCCCCGGCGTGATGCACATCCTCGTCGTATTTCTTTATGATCAGCTCTGTGACCTTGTGTCGGCTGTTTAAGACTATCGGGTACTTGACGTCATCCGGTAAGTCTGGAGCTCTCCGCAGACGACCACCCACTCTGATGAGACCATGGGCGTCGCTCTCGGGGGCTAGGTGGAGCAGTCTGCTGTCTGATGGGACGGGCTTTGCTCCCTGTAGACAGTCTAGCTCATCGGGGAACGAGTCTCTCTGGGCTCGTTGTAGTAGAAGAAGTTCTGCTTCTTCGTAGTCAGCTGCTGTAATGTCAGTAGTGAGCTGAACCTCTGGGTGGTGCCACAGGAATGTCTTTAGCTGCGCACTCTCTAGGGTGAGGCAATCGTCTATGTCGGGGTCTGTGGAGACGAGTGTGTTCAATCCACAGAACATAGATTTCTTGTTTTCTGCCTCCTCTTTACTCGCTTCCCGTGGGGTGGGTGTAGGCCACTCTTCTTCCGGGAGCTTGAGGAACTCTGGCCCGTCACTGTATAGGTTGTGACAGGTGAGGTCATCCAGGGACATTCCCCGGGTGATGACGTCAGCTGGGTTGTGTTTTGTGTCCACATACCTCCAGCTTGCTACTTCTGTTAAATCTTGAATCTCTGTGACTCTGACTCCCACGAAGACCTTGTATCTGCACGAATCAGACCGGATCCATGTGAGTACTGTCGTGGAGTCTGACCACAAGATTGTTCTTTGCACCGGAATGGTGAGTTCACGTTGGATTAACGTGGCAAGTTGCGCTCCTGCTAGGGCTGCGCAGAGCTCTAGACGCGGGATAGATTGTTGCTTTCGTGGGGCTATTCTTGAGCGAGCCAGGATGAAAGCAGTATGTATTTCTCCTCCCTCCTCTCGGGCACGCAAGTAGGCCACCGAACCGTAGGCTACTTCGGAGGCGTCGCTGAAGACGTGCAGGTCCATCTGGCACGTCTCCGGCCTCACTGTGGGTGGGAAGTAGCTGCGGCGTATGTTGACACCTGGGAGTGAGCTGAGTTCCGTCTCCCACTCTCTCCATGTGGATGCAAGGTGTTCGGGTATGGGGTCGTCCCAGCCCTGGTCCTTGTCCCATAACGCTCTTACAATCATCTTTGCCCTGGTGGTGTAAGGTAGAATACATCCCAACGGGTCATATTGTCTGGCGAGTGTTCTGTATACACTCCGTCTGGTGGTCGGTAGTGCAGTCGACCTTCCCTGCTCCTTGGTCAGGGGTGTGTGTTTATAATGGAGCGAGTCTGTTTTGAAGCGCCAGACTAGTCCCAATGTCATTTCTTGGGCTTCTCCTGGGATGGTAGCCATCCAGGTCTCGCTGCTTGCTGCCTTGTCCTCGGGGGAGAGGCTGCGCAATACTTGCGGGTCGCTGCTGGCCCACTGCCTGAGATCAAAGCCGCCTTTGATCAGGGAGGCGCGGAGCTTGAGTAGAAGGGCCTCGGCTTCTTCTGGCGTCGAGACGCTTTGCAGACAGTTGTCCACGTAGAAACTATTTCCTACACTTTGTCGGACCTCTTCATCAGCTGCTGGGTCCTCTGCGAGGTGTTTTTGCAGTGCAAACGTAGCACAGCATGGGCTGCATGTGGTTCCGAAAGGGAGGACTTCCCATTGATAGATGGCTGGTTGCTCATCCCCGATCCTCTCTCTCCATAGGAACCGCAGCAGGGGCTTGTCCTCCTCCACTAGTCTCACCTGCAGGAACATCCCTTTGATGTCGCCGCTGATGGCCACCTTGTCTTGGCGGAAACGTAGTAACACGCCTAGTAGAGAGGGGCCGAGTGTTGGGCCGGGCAAGAGCTCTTTATTCAGATTTTGTGATCCGATCTGGTAGCTGCAGTTGAACACAATACGATCCTTGCCGTTGTGGTGGACTTTGTGGTGCGGCACGTACCATGATTCGGTCGTCTGATCGGCCTCTTTAATGTCAATTTTCTTTATGTGTCCCGCTGTGATTAGCTTGTTAATCTCAGCGCGGTACACAGTCTCTTGAGCGGGGTCTCTGGCTAGGCGCCGCTCTGTGTTCAATAGATACCGCTCCGTCGCTTCTTTTGGGGCGTGGAAGGTAGGCATACCCTCTCGCCTCAGGAGTGGAGTTGCGTATCTCATCACTCCGTTGACTTTGACTCTCTTTGTACCCTGCTCGAGGAGGGCTATAGCGTAAATGTCTTCCTTGGAACGAATGTCTTTCTTTTCATTCTTAAAGGGCATTGTCTCTAGTGTCCATAGCTTCTCGACATGCTGTAGGAGGGTGGTGTCTTCTTCTGTCACTCTGGAGTGGAGGCAGTTAGTGGCTGCTGTTCGGTTAAGAGACTTAGCGAGGGGGCCTTGTAATGTCCATCCTAGGCGGGTCTCGACTGCTGCAGGACAGCCTCTGGGCCGTGTGTGGACCCGGTCTATCGGGACGATGAGGTCTGCATGGTCGGAGCCTATCAACAGGGTCGGGGTGGCACCGTCTATGAGCGGTATAGGTAGTTGACGCAGGTGCACGTATTTATCCATCAGCTTGGCGATGGGGTAGGTGTACTGCGACAGGCCTATTTCTTGGCTGGTGAAAGCATTAGTAATCCTATACCGTCTCTCTGGCTGCCCGCTTGCTGCGATAGTGAAGGAGACATTCTCGCCCTTTATCGTCTTTAGATCTCTTCTTATTGTCCGAATCGTCATCTGGTTTTCGCTCCCCCGCAGCCCCAGCTGGGCCGCAGCGGACGCGAGGAGAAGGGTCTTCTCTGACCCGTCGTCAAGGACGGCGTAAGTGTCCATGACCTTATCTTGGTAACTCAGTGTTACGCGGACCACCTTTAAGAGCACCCGGGCGCCCCCGCTGCTGGCGGGGTCAATGTACATAACACTTGCCTTTGTGCTGCTTGAGGGTGCAGGCTTTCTCCTGTTACTGTCGTGTAGGACATCTAGGTGGGCTCCGTCACACCGACTACACCTCTTCTTTAAGCGGCAATCGGCTGCCATGTGACTGCGCGCACATCAGTAACAGCGTCGGTTGGACTTTATCCATTGACTCACCTCGTCTGCGGTCATCTTCTTGAACGTGTCAAATTTTGACAACCAGTGTTCCTTTTCGCAGTACGGGCACACCATCTTCCACTTCTCTTTCATCGAGGGGGTACTGTGGTTCTTGCTGCTCGGTACTGATTCTGATTGGTGCATGACGGTCACCAATCTTCGGCCATCGTTTGCTCTCCTAGGTCCCTCTCTGGAGCTTGGGGTGCTCCGCATGAACGTATCCAACCGTAGGCTGTTGACTTCTCTCGCCAGGAAGTCGGCTAGGTCTAGGAGGGATGGCTCGGGACCGTTAGGATCACGGTGGTCTCTTTGCCGCCTGAAGCGCTCTTGTCGGGCGGGCGGAAGCTTCTCTAAAATCCTCTCGACATTAGAGTTCGCGTACAGTTCGTGCATACCCTTTTCTCTTTGCGCCCCCAGCATCCCTACCAGGGATTGTACCTTGATAGACAGGTCATCTAGTGAGCGATTGTCTGTGGCTGGGGGTAGGCGGTCAATATGCCTTATCTCTTGTATTACGTAGTCCCATATGCGTCCATATCTTTGGTCGAGTGCTGCTAGAGCCGCTGTGTATGGGGTAGTAGAGGTGGCATAGGCCAGCGCTATATTGTGCACTCGGGGCACCTTGAGGTGCTTCAGTAGGATAGCATACTTGTACGGTTCATCAGCTACATCGGACATCATTGTCTCTAAGCACATTCGTAGCTCCGTGTACTGTGCTCTGTTCTCGTGGGTGAAGTCCGGAAACGTCGGTGTGCCAATGTATGATGCCATGGATGGCTGGCACATCGGTGAGCGTTGGAAGAGAGGCCTCCTAGGCGAGTCTCCTCTTACGCCTCTTGGTGGGCTGGTACCTGCTGGGTACCATGGCCCGCGTATCCAGGTGCTGTTCCTCTGGGCTGGTCGTGCGTCAAGCTCACCCGTGAATTGAGTCGGGGGTCTGTAGCGCAGAGCCGCGGGGGTAGAGCCTGGGCTGTACTGGACCTCCTGGTCCTGTGGAGTACTGTGCTGCTGTCGGGCTTGACTCTCCTCCTCTCCCTCTTCTTCTTCCTCTGGCAGGTCCTCTAGATCCTGTAGTCGTCTATTTAGCCTCTCCGCGGTGTAGACCGTTTCTTCCTTGTAACTGGGTCTCACTTGGACCGGTCGGGGAAGGGGTTCGGAGGGGGGTATAGGCTCTCTCTGGTGGTCGGGCTCAGGGTCGCTTGATCGGGTAGGGGAGGGTGCCCTTGACCCTTGTCTTGACGAGGCCCTGGAACCCCGTGCGGAGGGAGGGGGTGTTGCCCTGGTGATCAGCTGCTCCATTATCTGCGCTTGTAATCGGTCGCGCTCGGCTTCGCGCTTGGTGAGAGCGAGGTCGCGCTCTGCTTCTCTTTGGGCACCGGCAGCGGCGCGCTGGGCTTCGGCGGTGGCAAGGAATGCCTGTGCCAGCATCTTGTCCACCTCGCTGGGGGAAGACGCTGGTTGAGGTGATCCGCTCCTGGCAGTACTCGTTGGAGATCTGTTCTCCTGTGGCGAGTCCTGGAGATCCATCTCCGGGGTGCTCTCCTCTTCTTGTAGCGGGTAGAGTTCCATCCCTGGAGAGCTGTCTTTATCCTGGAGCTCTCCAGGGACTACTTCTTCGGTCTTGGCGGGGGGTAAAGTCATGTCGGGTCCCTCCTGGTCCCTACCGTGAGCTTGGTCAGTTACGTTAGAACCCACTAGGGCCTCTATTGGCGGGGTAGCCTGGTCGATAGGGTCGGACATAATTTTACTATCTACTTTTTCCGCGTTTACCGTCTGTAGAAAGCTAGGTAGTATATTGGCAACGTAATCCTCTAAGTACTGAGGTGTCTGCCGTCTACGCTGCGGGCGATCTACTTTAGGAGAACCGTTTTGTGGAGTGTTCATCATAGGCCATGTCAATATTAATACCACTATATTAATATTACACTAGTTACCCTCCGGCTCGAAGGACCAATTGTAACTGAGGGGTACAATTCCCTGACTGTATTGATAAGTATGGTATCATTAAACCACTACCGCTTTATGTACTTTAATTACTGGCCATACAGTACATGATATATAAATATGATGAACACTTCCCACAATGATTCGGTTCCACACAAAGGTATAATCAAGTATTTATTGCAGCAAAAGGTACATAATATACTTCTCTATACTTTGGATGCGCTTATAAGGCAAAGGAATATGCGTAGGCAAATCAATAATGAATGTCCATTCTCTGGTTACGCAGGAGGTAATTATACAACCTGAATCTTAGGGAATTATATCTATGGTACACTAGTAATATATAGCGGGAGATACTGGAAGGGTCCCCCCGGTTGTAAGCCAGCAGGGGTAGAGGATCTGTCGGTAGTAGAGAGTCTGGTCAACGATGACTAAGGAGACTCCAAGTACAGGAGACGGTGCAATAGCCTCTTGATCCACAGACGAATACAGCTGTTCTCCGTAGACTGTAGCTCCACAGTGAAGAAAGCTAGCCGGCCTCAGGCTCTCTGAGGCGCCGACTCGACCTGGCTCCTCACAGGGTAAATCCAACACGTGTATGCGTCGGCGATTCTCCGCTCCATAAATCACAGGACCAAAACAAATATAATCCAGCCGCAAAGGGCTATGTAGTCGTCGGGTAGATTAATCCAGTGTACATGTCCACACGGTTCTCGTCTAGGTCTCCTCGGGTGAAAGCGCCATGAAAGCAGCCCAGCCTGGATAAGCACTCTAGCTGATACGAGGAAGCGTTGGTGATGCTGGTCACTGTAGAACTTTAGCCGCACGATACACTATACACAAATAGACTATTACTGACTTAATAGAAATATGTCGCACTCGACGGTATAGCGCCAAACTCTGACAATTCAGTTATTAATTCGCACGCGGTCTCAATGCTCTATTTGGGGCCAAACAGGCCATACTTCACCGCACGGAGTATCGTGGGTGAGGCTTCAACTTATTGGGTAACTCTGACTTCTGACTAAGTGCTTCTGTATTCACCTGCGCCATATTTATATGCACGGCGAACAATCTAGTGCCAGCCTCATTTCTGTCTCGTAGTCCTGGGCAAGGCCGGGCATGCACAGACATGTCTTGACGGTGACTTTGAACCTGACTCCGGAGGCATGGCTCTGGCGCCTGTGGACCGCTGTCCAATAGGAGAATGAAATATTATGGTCTGGGCTAAAGGGATATTCCGTGTATATGTACAAGGAATATACAAGGGATATCAAACGATATACAAATACTATGCAATATATATCAATCAATAAATATATATATTCGGTTTAATCTGATCCTTTGTAACAGTAATAATACGTAGGTTATTGATCAATGAATGTATTGATACATTAATGGTGTACAAATGATACACTAGTAGAACTTCTGTACTACTTCTACTGTAGAAGTCATGTTATTTCCTCACTGTCCTGCCTGCCGTCGCCTCAAAAAATAGGATTGAGGCGATATTTAACTGCGACCACGCAAAAGTGAAAGACGGCTCACTTGACCGCAGTGATATATAGCCAGGCGACAGAAATAGCTGCGCGACCGTCGCTTCAAAATCTCCTGCCGTGTGGGTTGTCTCATTCATAACAATGGACGCGATACAATTCTGTCGGTCGGCTCGCAAAAAAAGTCGGTCGCTAAAATCGCCCTCCATGTGCGGAGCCCTACAGTGTCATGTACAGTAACTGACTTATGTTTAATCAATACAAATAAACGATGGGATTAGAAACTACAAGGCTAAATTAATTCAGAATGTTTGTTGAAATGTGGTGGCCGGACAAGATTTTTGTAATAATTTCTGTATCAAATATGAAAGATATGAATAATATATTACTTTGAGCATACCCACAAACAGATATTTATCATAAACCCATTCAAGTAAATTTTCAGACGGAATTGTTTTATTACTATCACTATAATTATCATAACGTTTGAACAATAAATTATATTTCTAATCTGTCAGCTGTTCTATATTGCCCACATAATTGTCTATATCCCATACCCTCTAAGTTTCCTGCTAGCTTGTCAGTAAAGTGGTTGAAAATGCAGTTTGTTGAAATGTGGTGGCCGGACAAGATTTTTGTAATAATTTCTGTATCAAATATGAAAGATATTAATAATAATAATCATGATAATCATACAGATATTTTATATCATTTGAAAGCCCTAGTTGTTATCTTCAAAATGGTACTATATATATTTACTTTGAGCATACATTTTCATAATGAAATGTTGATGCCTAGGGCTAAAGATAATGTGCGATTTTGGCCACTGGTAGCGCTCATGAGCCGAAGACACCTCGGGCCGTGTTCGGTAGCGCCGAAGAAGAAGAAGCTTCACACACGAATCCCCGCGGGGAAAACAGTGAAATATTTGTCTCAAAATTCTGTCCGTAACTCCAAGCAGATCAAGCGTGTCCTTAGAATTCCGTACGTAAATCTAAGCAGATCAAACATGTTTTTAGAATTCCGTACGTAAAAAGCAGATCAAACATTTTATGAAACACAGATTGAGAGGTGTGTGTGTGTGTGGATCGTTTTTACGATTGTGGATTCTACTTCTGCGTTTGTTTATTTTTGATAGACCTCTAAGAAGAAGAAGCGTCACACACGAATCCCCATGGGGAAAACAGCTAAATATTTGTCTCACAAATCCGTACGTAACTCCTTAGAATTCCGTATGTAAATCTAACCAGATCAAGCTGTTTTTAGAATTCCGTACGTAAATCTAAACAAATCAAGCGTGTTTTTATGATTTATGAAACACAAATTGAGGTGTGTGTGTGTGTGGATCGTTTTTACGATTGTGGATTCTGAGGTGTGTGGATCGTTTTTACGATTGTGGATTCTACTTTTGCGTTTGTTTATTTTTGATAGAAATCTACCCCCATAAGTTTGTTGTTGGGTTTGTTTGGAAAAATTTCACTGACCCGGAACCAAAAATTAAAACAACCTGGAAATGACCTGCCACAAAGCATTGTGGGATTTTGTGTAGCAACCATCCACTCCATACTTTAAATGGCACAATATACACAATATACAGTAGTATGTAGCATGGATAAATCATACAATATAGTATGTAGCATGGATAAATCATACTATATAGTATGTATTATGGAGAAATGATACAATATAGTATGTAGCATGGAGAAATCATACAACGCCTCTACTTCCTTAGGCGCTTAAGGAAGTTCAACGTGAGTCAGAAGATCCTCAAGAATTTCTACTCATGCACAATAGAGAGCATCCTGACTGGCAATATCACCTCCTGGTTTGGGAATAGCACTGCACAAGACCGCAGCAGACTACTGTTATGTCGTAGTAAGAATGAGTAATGGACACTTTAGTACCAGCGTCTGTCTTTATTCACATCCATACCAAGAGCTACCTTGCTCAGTCATCCACTCTACCTTGTGTGTCACACAGGAGCACATCCAGCCCGGTGTAACCCATGCTCTATGTTAGAGCTCCGCCTACAGGCCTAATGGAGACACCACATATCCTTCTCATTAAGACAGCACTGGCTGGTTATAACTGTAACTTAGAATCCATTAAGGCTAAACAGTAAAGAACATTTCAAAGTGTGTAGGCTACTCTTACCTTTCTTAAGTTATAACTAAGATAGAGTCCATTAAAGCTAAGCAGTAAAAAGACCATTTACTCTAGCGTTCTTATTCCGGCCTATGAAAAACAGAATAAACATTTGTATACATTATTTCAATTCTATGCATTACTAGCATTCAAGTCTGCCACAATTATAATTAACCATTATAAATGTCCGGTTTGAACGTAATGTGAAGCGATACGCGTTTGGTTACAGCTCCGCTCCCGTCAACGTTAATTTTGTTTAAAAACCTTATTTGAACAATACCAAAAGAGATTAAACCACATCGTATGTATTGATAAGACCTTCTACTAACTATATTGTTGTGGCTGATGGTTGTTAACACAGCAGGAGACGATATTTCCAATTTCAACAGGCAATTTGTTTAATGAAAGAAAGTTTTAACAGCAGAGCTATGGATCGAGCAGACGGACCACAGCTTGAACAAAAACACTCTGACCTCTCAACCCCTGTGCTTGTCCCATAAATCCCTTCTCAGCCCTGCCCCCACATGACAGATATGATGACGTGACATATTATATAAGATATGACATGACGTACATTAAAATGACACATAGATTTAACATGAAGAGAGATAAAGACATTAAGAAGAACATAGATTTAACATCGAAGAGAGATGCGATTGAGTGAGATGTGTGTGTGTATATGTGTGTGTGTGAAAGAGAGAGTCAAGATTAAAATGAGTGTGTGTATGATTGAGTGAGATGTGTGTGTGTATATGTGTGTGTGTGAAAGAGAGAGTCAAGATTAAAATGAGTGTGTGTATGATTGAGTGAGATGTGTGTGTGTATATGTGTGTGTGTGAAAGAGAGAACAAGATGTTACAAGATTAAAAGCACACGACGTGATGTACTGAAATGTCTATCTGTCTATCTCAAAGTTGTTTTAAGAACATCAGTCTTTCAGTACTGCTAGTTGACCTATATTAAACTAGTTCACTCCATATACACATTTTCCACAACAATATCAAAAGACATAAAGACTCAACATGGATACTAAGGATAAGAGAAAGGGTGGAAAGAGACTCGGCACAGATACTCCAACGGCGCCGATTTTGACACGGTCAAAGAATACAACAGACGAGGCAGCGGCGGTAGCGTTGTTGACTAGCCCCGATGGGGGGACTATAGTGGAGAATATACCGGGACCAACGACGACTGGCCCCGAGAGGGAGACAGCAGATGACAACACAACGGTAACGACGTGTAAAAATACCGTAAGAGATAAAGCAGGGGAATTTGAGAAGATAATCTCCAACAAACCCATCGGGTCCCTCATTGCACCCACAACATCAACTGACACAAGCAGTGCAATTTCACAACCCGACTTCAATTCTCTGACTATCCTGATGAAGGAACAGATGGTCGCTTTCAAATTACACATAGAGGAATTCAAAGCACACGTCGATGCTAAATTCGAAGAGGTTATGGAAGCAGCCGCTGCACAGGCCGGGCGAATCACGGCAGTGGAGAATACGGTGATAGAAATTACACGGATGGTCCAAGAGAACGAGAAGAACGTCAACGATGGATTTACAGAGTTATCAAAGGAGATAAAACAGGTGGAAGAAGAGTGTCGGAAGAAAATACAAGAAGTCGAAGAGGAAGCAAGGGAGAGGCAGCTCAAGACCCAACGTTACTACAGGCGAAATAATATCCGCATTGTGGGACTTGATGAATCAGTCAATTGCACAGACAACAGTTTTCCAACAGTGTTAGTAGATATTTTAGGTAACAACATCCTTCCCACAGCGCCGATAGTGGACCAATGTTACAGAGTCGGTACACGACACCAACGACATCTGGTCCCCCATTGCATCCAACGTGAGATGTGTGTGTGTATATGTGTGTGTGTGAAAGAGAGAGTCAAGATTAAAATGAGTGTGTGTATGATTGAGTGAGATGTGTGTGTGTATATGTGTGTGTGTGAAAGAGAGAACAAGATGTTACAAGATTAAAAGCACACGACGTGATGTACTGAAATGTCTATCTGTCTATCTCAAAGTTGTTTTAAGAACATCAGCCGGACCGTCTTTCAGTACTGCTAGTTGACCTATATTAAACTAGTTCACTCCATATACACATTTTCCACAACATTCCCCCATTTGGGGCTATCCCTAGTCCCACCCAAATCATATAACCAAGAAAATGTGAACGTAAAAGTTTAAATGCCTAATCTAAACAAGAAACCTAATACATTTTAAATGTCTAACTAAACAAGAACGCTTACTTCATTCACTGGACCCCTAACGGACCAACAAAGGCTGACTACCGTTCTCACAATAAACACAAAACCGCTCAAAACAAGAGTAATAATAAAACATCAAAAAAATACCCCAACTTATAATCCTAACCTGACAGACAAATCCCCCCAACCTCCACCGCTTACCAAATGAGCCACAGTTCCGGCCGGAAACCGCGACTCTCATCAGGGAAAGGAGAAGTTGACCGTCAGAACTAAACATAGAACATCCCTCCCCAAAAAAAATGACATTGTCTCTTCCATAACACTGAGTCCTAGTGTCCATCGCTCAGCCCCCCTTCCATGCCCACGCCATAGTCTCTTCACCGTATCGCCAAAAGTCACATTTTGCCAATACAGCAACCACCACGCCACACCTCCAGTCCCCGTAGAAGCATGTCCCCATGCCTGGACGGGAGGCGCTGGTCCCGACCTCACCACGTGTCTTGCCCACTGCGTCAGCCCCCCCCTTTGTCCCTTCAGTCCCCAGAACCGATCCCCAGAACACTTCTTCTCAATGCTTCCTCAGGCTCAGAACCGACACTCCGTACCATGCCATACCGATGCCCCTTCCCATTCCGGTTTGACCAGGACCATGAGTAAAATAAACAAAAATAATAAAAAATAAACCATCACTCAGACCATCCCCCGTCACTCTTAAAGGAAAGAACCAATACAAAATGTCTTCAAAAAACCTTTACATGTTTTTTTTTTTTTTTTTTTTTTGAAGTAAAAGGAATAAAACAAACAAAACTGAACCAAACAGAAAGAAAATGTCCCTTCCTCACCATACGCCTAGTTAAAGGAATAAAACAAACAAAACTGAACAAAACAAAAAGAAAATGTCCCTTCCTCACCATACCCCTAATCCTCCATCCCCTCGTCTCCCTTTAAGGCAGCATAGAGCTGAGGGCATGGCCCGATTGGTGGCTCAATCTCTTTCTGCCCCACCATCAGCATTCGGCTCGTTACGTGTGAAGTTACCAGCCTACCCAAGAGAGGCATACCACAACAGAAAAGGAGAACCAATATCAACCCTGCCACCCCAATGGATATCCCCGTCTGCATCATTATGCTTCCCCACTGTCCCAATCTTTCCAACACCCCACTCCCCCACCATTCTTCATTCCGGCCAGAATTCCTCCTCAACTCCTCCCTCAAATCCTTCAGCTTAGCCATGGCCTCGGAGAACTTTCCCCCTGGCCCCACATTCGTCGGAATGAATGTGCAGCAGTACTGTCCAAACATGGAACAGACTCCACCCTTCTCCGCCATTAACCAGTTCAGAGCCTGTCTATTCTGCCACGCCACCGTACTGGTCGCGTGCATCTGGTCCCCCATTGCATCCAACGCCTCCTCGGTGTAGTTGAGATACCGCTGCTGATTGTAAAACAAATAGTTGATCCACCCGGTGTTCTTATTGACCGATATCCATGGCAGAATAGATTCAAACCCTGCCGCAATCTCATTCTTAGCCATGAACTCGGCTGGAATGCCCCTTGGCTGTCCTATGCTGTCCAGATACACCCTTGGGTCTGCCTTGTAGCTACGCTTCGTTCGAGAGATAGGAGACTCAGAAGGTCCTTCCGTCACTGATAATGGTAGGACCACCATTGGCATGATCGCCTGAACCCGGGCACATCTACCTGACCAATCTAAAGGAAGTGTATTCCTCAACCTCCTACCGCCGCAGAGCCAGTATTGGTCCGCCAGTGCTATATCCTGGACATGAAAAGGGCAAGCTACAGGCCGTGGGTTGGTATCCACTCCCTTTAACACGACCCCGTGTCCACACTTTCCTTCTTTCGTGCAGTTAGTCGTGATGCTCCAAATAGTAGTGCACCGCCCCTCTGCCACCTCCCCTACGTCCCGGGTCCCCTCCTTTTGCAAGCACTCGAAATCCTTGGTCAGCCATAGTTTGACACCTCTGGGTATTGGCAACCCCGTCGCTACCCCCTGCACACGTACATCCAATTTCCTACAACGCTCCCGCATAGTGACATCCTTGAAATCCGTGACGTTTCCTGCCGCCTTAAAACGACTAGAGCCGAGAAACCCCAAACACTCTGCCTCGCACCAAGGGCGACTATTATGGGGCCCCTCCCATGCCTCTGCGTCCCTGTCACACTGAGCCCAACTGAACTTCGTGCCCTTCACCAGCAGCCTATCCGGACGTGCCTTGGAGCAGACATAACAATCCTCTATCTGATTCTGCGCGCTGGTGTACTGGACCCACTTAAACCACTCATTCCCTAAAGCCGCCCTATACATCGGGTCAGCCTCCGGGTCTTCCTCGTCATAGTCATAGTCGCCCCCATCTTGTTCCCCGGGAGGAAGCAAACCCCTCAACCTGGCCCAGAGTGAGCCCACTGAGTCCCTCAACGTTCCGGCTGTCCTCTGGAACATATCCTGTCCCCCCACCTCTTCCGACTCAGTGTCCTTGACCTCCCTTTTTCCCCTCACCCCTGTCCCCTGTGCTTGGTTCGGGACAGGCTCAACCCTCCTATCTACCCCCACCGCAGTTGCGCAAATGGAGACGTCAGCTCTCCCGTCCACGTCTACTACCTCCGTCAATGTAGCGTTGGCATATGCACGCACTATATGCCTCTCAGGACGGTCTATGCGCACCGTGCATTCAGCGGCCCAACATGAAACGGATCTTAAGTAGTATTTAGAGGCAGATGGTAGCGAGCAGAACTTCGTTGCCTCTTTTAGCGTCACCGTCCACCGTCCCACCCCTAAACTCAATCTCATTCTGTTACGCTCTGCACTCCAATGGATGATGATTACACACATATTGTGATACTGCTGAGGGCGTATTGCTGACACCAACATTGACACCGCACATTTCACAACCCGATCCTCGTTAGTATAGTGGTAAGTATCCCCGCCTGTAACGGGGGAATGGTCAAAATCAAAAACATGCCCTTGCGGTCCTCCGGGAAACACCCCTTTTGGTTGTAGTCTTATCTTCTCCCCCCCTTCCTCGATGGTGGGCAGAGGGGGCGCCTGATTCTGAGCCTGGTCATGAAAGCCTGCCGGTACTTGAGCCTGAGCGGGACCCCGTGGGACTCCTACCCACTCAAACCCGTCACCCTCAAGGACGGGTCGACCGTGACGGTTCTCAATGACGTCGTTGCCCCCGGCCGACCGTCCGCACACTGCTGCCAACATCTGCGGGAGCATCAGCAGGCACTGCACCTTCCAGTTGCCGTCTCGGGCCCTCCATGTTGGGTTCTGCATAACTGCTATGGATTGTATCCCCCAAGAGATCGCCGCTGGCCTTTATGCAGTGATTGAAGTGGAACCAGGTCGCTGATCCTTTGACTTGGACTGCCGTTCCAGTTGATCGGATTACCTCGTACGGGCCCTCTCTCCGGGGTGATGACCACTTTCTCTTGTGGACCTTTATGAAGACCAGGTCCCCAGGGATCAGCCTCGGTTTGGCGGCTTCCTTCTCCGCCTCTTTCACCCCCCTTTTCTCCTTTCTCTGCTCCTGTCGAAACACAGCTTCATGTATTTTAGTCACTTGCTGAAGATATTTTTTCAGATCTTGCTCAAAAATATCTAATGCCGGGCCCCTAGCCAGGTGTCTAAATGGCGGTGCTGGCATGCTGCGGCCTGTAAGCATTTCATGCGGTGTTAGCTGTGTTTGGCGGTTTACGCTGCTTCTAATAGCCATCAGAGCAAGTGGCAAAGCATCAATCCAGTTAAGCTTAGTTTGCATACAGATTTTCAACAGTTTGTTTTTAATTACCAGATTGGCCCTTTCCACCTTTCCCTGCGACCCGGGACTATAGACACAGGAAAGGCGCTGTCTTATACCTAATTTCTGCATCAGCCCTTTAACCACCTTGTCGATGAACTCGCGGCCATTATCGCTTTGTAATATCGTGGGAATTCCAAATCTCGGAATGACCTCGCGACACAGGAACTTGATCACTGTGTCCGCGTTCTTGTGTTTAGATGGAATGGCCTCAATCCAGCGACTAAAGCAGTCCTCTACTACCAGGAGGTATCGTTTGCCCTGCACTGGCGTTATCATCGCTTTGACCCTTTTAACCTCCTTCCAGTTAAGAGTACCCTCCTCCCGTTCGGATGCACTCCTTCCCCTACTTAGATGCACCTCTCCCCGTAAGGCTTAGGCAGTCCGCTACGACGCAACAACCAGCTCCTTTCTTAGGACTGCCTTGTCCGACGTCGGCCCCTCTCCCCCAACAGAGATGCAGGTCTCCACTTCCGGCGGTAAGGTCTCCTCTCATGAACGGAAGCAGTCCCCTTATTTTACCTTCAGGTGCAGTTTAAGGCTGGGTCCCTTTCCAACCTTAGGAGAGACAATCCAGATTCCTCTGAATTGACACCCCTTACCATTCTGCTTCCCAGTGGTTCTTTTCAAACCTGCTGATCACAGAAGCACAACTCGCCTACTAACCCTGTATCGGTTAGTAAGGTTACTGTGGCCTGACTGTACATTGAGCCAGGTGCATTCATGCCACTGTTGTCCAGTCACTCACGGTCCCACATCCCGCGTGTCTGTGACTATAAACAGGGTCATAACGCTCTCCCAACCGGCTGGCGACCCAGTCGATAGCGACCTCATAGTCCGTCATCAAGTCAGGACCCCGAGCGGCTGACTGTCCGTAGTACCTATCAGCCACTCAGTTTAGAAACCGACGGTCTTGTCCCCACCCCGCTTGCTCCGGGCATGGAAATATTGACCGTTTTCGCCAGCCTTGCCTGTTCACGGCAGGAGCTGTGCCCCTTCCGGTGCACCGCCCTGCTCCTAGGTGTGGACTGTCGTCCACGTACCACCCAGTGCCCACACCAACTTACGTGCGACGTTTCCTGGGCCGACTAGACGGTACCACAGTGGTATGTTAATGCATACCTCGTTACGCACGAGGGCCTTCAGTTTCTTCCCAGCACTATAGGATTGTGTTTAACGTGCGCCCAGACTCTTGCGAGCCCACTGCCGCCTGTTACAGACTAGAGGTTCAGGGTGCCTACCCCCTCCCTAATCTGTGTAGTCCATAATCAGGTGTCTGAATGGTCCCTCAGGGAGGGGTGTGTAAGCCGCCACTGTCGGTACTCCTTTGCGCACATTGCCCTGTATGCATGTTAAACACCTGGCTAGTGTAACGTCAATTTGTGCCTGAAGCTTTGGGGACCAAAATCCCATTTTCGTGATTCGTTTCAGGGTCTCTGCTCTTGCACAGTGATCAACACCATGAGCCTCAGGTATCACCAAGGACAGAAGATCGATGGAGGCGACTATCAAACCGTTATGACTCCTCCACAGACCATCTGCCCCCCTTACAGCCCCCCTCTCCGTCCACGACTGTTTCTCGGCCTGCGTGGCTGAGTCCTGAAGATCACTCAAATTATCCTCAGTTACCTCAGTCGTCAGTTCGGCCGCAAACATCAGAACAGCCGTGGACGGCACCGCAGCCGCCGCCTTCGCGGCCTCGTCCGCCGCGTTGTTTCCCGTCGTCACAAAGGACAGGTCTTTTCTGTGTGCCTGGCACTTTACGATAGCAATGCTTTTGGGCAACTTTACAGCCTGAATAAGCGCCACAACCTGCTTGTGGTGAAGGATCGGTGAGCCGTCCGATTTCTTAAAGCCTCTTGCCTTCCAAATGGCCGCGAATAGGTGGCATACGCCATGCGCATAAGCAGAGTCTGTAAATATGTTAACCGTGCGATCTTTAGCTATTATGCATGCTTCTGTTAGTGCTATTAGTTCTGCAAGCTGGGCCGAACATGGTTGCATGCATTGTCCGGCCTTTCTTGTTAGTGTTTCTCCGTTAGGTTTGCACTGTACGACGGCGTATCCTGACCTTAAATTTTCCCCCTCCCGATAGCAGGACCCATCCACAAAAAGTGAGAGTTCTGCTATCGCGAGCGGGTCGACTCCCAAATCAGGACGGAGTTTCACGAAAGCCTGTACCTCCACCTCGCACTCATGCGGTTGACCCTCGCTCGGGAGTGGTACCAGATCCGCCGGGTTACTGCCGTGGCATGTTTTTATCGTAACATCCGAGTACTGCAGGAGCCTCATGTAAGCCTGTTGCCGTTGGCTGGTCAGAACAAATTTGCCTCTTTCAATCAAGTTTGCCAATTTGTGATGTGTCCAAATGCAAATGTCATATCCCATTGTCACGGCCGTTGCTTTCTCATACATCAAATGTGCTGCGGCCAGGGCCTGATAACAAGGTGGCAGACCCTGCTCTACCGGCGAAAGAGCTCTAGAGTAATATGCTATCGGTTGTTTTTCCCCACTCCCCCCCTGTGTTTGAGTCAGGACAGCTGTCGCATGCTGCGCTCTATGTGAGACGAATAGGTGGAAACACTTCTCATAATCCGGCAGCGCCAGGGCAGGGGCCTGTAACAACAGACGCTTAATGTTTATGAACGCGTCCTCCCCCTCCTCGGTCCATGTCAAGGGAGCGCTAAGCTTGTCTGTACCCGCCTCTTTTATCATCATCCTCAACGGCACTGTCGCTATCGTATAGTCCTCCACCCACTCAGAGCTGTACCCAGTCATCCCTAAAAACGTCATCATCTGTCGGACCGTCAATGGCCTAGGTGCCTTGGATACAGCTTCGAGCTGCGTGGGTGAGATGTTTTTTATGCCCTTTTGAATGACGCGAGACAAGTACTCAACTTTTGGCTGGCAGTACTGCAGTTTTGAACGGGATGCCTTGTGGCCTCCCACGGCCAATCCACTCAAAACTTTGATGGAGTCCTCATGGCACTGCTGACGTGTATCCGAGCAGATTAGAATGTCATCTGCATACAGTAAGACCGTGCTGAGTAGTGTGTCGCACACTCCTTGCAAGTCTTCCTTGAGCGCCTTCGAGAAGTAATGTGGCGAGTGCGCGAACCCTTGTGGCAACCGGGTGTAAGAGTATTGTTTCCCCCTGTGGGTAAAAGCAAACAGATACTGAGACTCTTTTTCCAATGGAACACTGAAGAATGCCTGCGTGAGATCAATGACCGTATAGTACTGCGAGCTACTCTGGATGTTTGTCAGGAGGGTGTGTGGATTAGCGACTTCCGCCTCTGGTCCAGACACCACGTCGTTCACCGCCCTCAAATCGTGTACCAGTCTGTACCTAGCCCTGTCCGCCTTTAGCACTGGGTGGATAGGTGTATTACATCTGGATTTGAAAGGGACGAGCACTCCCGCCTTTAACAGTCCCTCAATCTGATGTGATATAGCTTCCTCCGACTCTGGCTTCATTGTATACTGTCTGATAAAGGGTGGTCTACAACCCTTCTTTAACCTGACCTTCACTGGCTGTGCCGACAATATTAGACCCACATCTGTGTTGTGTTTTGACCACAACCGTTCTGGGGTGCGCGCCAACATGTCCTGTTCCAGCAAAGCATCCGCCTCTGGAATAACGCAAGGGTCTCCTGGTAATCTGATTACTTGCGGTTTTGCCAAAACTGAAAAGGAAATCATTATTTTTATGAAACTCCCATCTGCGCTGTTCCAAATTAGCGGAGATTCCGTGGAGACCCACCTTTGAGTCTCGGATTCCTGTATCATTGAACCTAGATGTTCGGATTCGTAACCAGGATTTATTCTCAGAGTGATGTGTGGGGCGGCGTCTCTTAGTCTATGTTGTTCCCGTAGATACTTACTTGTGTTAACCCTCAACGCCGCGCCCTGTCTCCCTACAATTATCGTAGATGAGTTAATCTGCACCTGCTCGGGCTGTCCCTGCAACCATGCCTTGTTCCTAACTAGGTCACTATTCATCAAATACTGTAGTGTGCAATGTGCCTCCATGTTTGTTTGTCTAGACTGAGGCAGTTGGGTTTTCAGAAATGGCTCCCAGGGGTCACAGACCCTTTGCAGCTCTGCATCTATGTTGCCCAGCCAGAACACAGTGGCCTCTTTCTCCCCTGTCCCTTGTAACATAATTTGGTACACGTCTTGTTCAATTTGAATCCCCTCAGGCGTACATAGGATTTTACAGCCTAGTTTACACATTGCATCTCGTCCCAAGAGATTGCGCGGGGTGCTGTCCGAAATTAATACAGGTATTGTTATGGTCTTGTTGTTATACGTCATAGAGATTGGATCTGACGTGGGTATTAATTGTGTTTTTCCCGAGAATCCGACCGTCCGAACATACTGTCCAGACTGGGGTAAGTGAGCGGCGTATTTTTGCTTTATGCAGGAAAAACCTGCTCCAGTGTCTGCCATCATCTCTGTTAATTTGCCCTCCACTAGGACCTGCAGAATAGGTTCTTGCTCAGCTTCCTTGGAAACCACAATCATTTGATTTCCCCCCGTCGCATTCTCTGGGCACCCCTAGTGATTACCCCCCTGGTTTCGGGGCCCTCCTGTCTCCCCCTGGTTGTAGGGCCCTTGTGACTCCCCCTGGCGCACGGGTCTTCCATACTCCGAGCCGGGACGGTATGGTTGCCCACATCTCATTTCCCTGTGTCCCTGCATGCCGCAGTTCCAACAGTGGAAACGGGGAAACTGTTGTTTGTTCCCCGGTCCCTGTGTAATCCGTGGGCCTGATTGCCCATTCCCTGCCTGCCGCCTGGGCGCCTGGTTCTGTGAACTATAGCCATAGCTTCTCACTACCTGAGGTGCAGGCGGGGGTCCCTGGTCCTGTATGAGTGGAGAGGTAGCAGATGACACCATTACTGCCTGCAGCCTCCTTTGGGGCTGCAGTTGTTGCTGAGTTAACTTCCTTGCGTCATTTCTATCCTGATCCCTGACTTTCTGCTCCTGAGCCCTTTGCTTCTCCACACTATGTGTTACATGTGCACAGAACAAAGGATAAGTCATGTCCATTAACCCCACCACGTCTTCCAGTCTATTCTTAACCACCTCTGGAAGCCCTCTCATCACACTTTCTCTAAACATCGCTCACTGCAACGGGTCAATTTCTGGGTTGTGTCCTAGCTCACCTCTCCACTCCTTCAGTACTTTGTTCACATAGGCGCCAGGCCCTTCCGTCTCCATTATGGGGTTGCCTGCCAGTTTTGCCGGATTAATACGTGATGGATATTGATTCCTGAGTTTGTACCACAACGCCGCTCTATGCACGTTGAATATGTCTCCATCATGGGCCTGCGTGTCGCATGCCACTCGCATCGATGTATCACCCATGATGTCCCGGCAGGCACCAACTCCTAGCAAACGCGTCAACAGGGCTTTGACGTCACCCACTGCTAGCAGAAAAGGTGACGTACTTTCCTCAAACTGCATGATCCACCTGGAGGCTCCTTCTGAAAGGTCTGGTAGTCTTGCTATTAAGCCATCGATGTCTAGAGGTGACCATGGCATGTGAAAGATATCGTTCCCCTTTATTAGCAGGGGAAACTGGCCTTTGCTTGTCACACTTCCCACGAATGTAGGGGCGAAAGTCAGGGTTCCTGTAATGTTTCCTTTCTCCTGTCCTGGTTTCGTGTCATTCTCATCTTCCTCCTCAGTCAACAGTTTAGTGTGGCCACACGCTCCGTGTTTCTCTGATGTCTGCTGTGCCACATTTTGACGGGGCTCTACCTCTATCTTCCTCCCGACTCCCTCCCTCTGCCTGCCCAGGTTCTCTACCTCCTCTTCCTCTGCATTATACAACTGCCGACGTGCTGTCTCGCCATATGCCGCCAGGTCTTTCGGATAGAGATCCTGCGGGGTCAGTTTGGGGGGGGTATCTCGCCTAAGGGAGGTCTCTGATCTAGCGGGGGTTTCTGACCTAGCGGGGGTCCCTAATTCCGTCTCCTCATATTCTCCTCTTATTGTCACAGTGCCCACCGGCAATTGCGTGACATAAGGTGGGGATGTTGGTTTCCCTATATCCGTCTCTCTCTGATTTAGCGCTAAAGCTTCCTGCCTGTATGCTCTCCCCTTCTGGGCGTAGAGCTTCATTACCCCCAACTCTTCTGTCCTCTTTTTCAACCTCTTTTTGCTGTTGTCGCCTGGCTTGTGGTTACGAATCATTACATTCATCTCTTCGCATAGGTCGAGATCAAAAGTACCTCCGGAAGGCCATTTTGTGTCCCCGGCCTTTGTACGCCTCTGCCAACGGACACCTACCTTGAGAATTAGGTTTTTTAGGAGCGGGTTCCGGTCTAACAGTATGTCTTCTGCTGTATGCATCTTGATTGAATTTAGGACAGGTGAGGCACCAGTGAAAACAAACCGTTATGCCAAGTGTGTAGTTGTTCGTGCTTACTAACTTTGTATATGTCTTGTGTGTTTATTGCGTTGTTTAGTGTGTGCGTGTGCTTATTGTGTTGTGTGTGTGTGTGTGTGGTTGTACTACAGCCAGGACACGGTTAACCTGGTTCTACTACTCCAGCCAGGACACGGTTAACCTGGTTCTACTTACAGCCAGGACACGGTTAACCTGGTTGTACGACAGCCAGGACACGGTTAACCTGGTTGTACAGTGCTACTACTCCAGCCAGGACACGGTTAACCTGGTTCTACTTACAGCCAGGACACGGTTAACCTGGTTGTACAATGCGGTGTGTGTGTCTGTGTGTGACTGTGTGTGTGTGCGTCTGTTTGTGTCTGTGTGTGACTGTGTGTGTGTGTGTGTGTGTGTGACTGTGTGTGTGTGTGTGTGTGTGTGTATGTGTGTATGTCGGTGTGTGTGTGTGTGTCTGTGTGTGTGTGTGTGTGTGTGCGTCTGTTTGTCTGTGTGTGACTGTGTGTGTGTGTGTGACTGTGTTTGTCTGTGTGTGACTGTGTGTGTGTGTGTGTGACTGTGTGTGTGTGTGTGTGTCGGTGTGTGTGTGTGTGTGTCTGTGTGTGGTGAGTGTGTGTGTGTGTGTGTCTGTGTGTCTTTGCACAGACGTGTGTGTGTATTGTATGTGTGTATTGTATGTGTGTATGTATGTAATCAGCAGGTTTCTTATAAACAGGTGTTTAACTCCACCCGCCTGCCTCACAACCCGCTGACTACCGGGACACAGGAATGTGTGTGTGTGTGTGTGTGTGTGTGTGTGTGTCGGTGTGTGTGTCTGTGTGACTGTGTGTGTGTGCGTCTGTGTGTGTCTGTGCTGTCTGTGTGTGTGTGTGTGTGTGACTGTGTGTGTGTGTGTGTGTGTGTGACTGTGTGTGTGTGTGTGTGTGACTGTGTGTGTCGGTGTGTGTGTCGGTGTGTGTGTGTGTGTGTCTGTGTGTGGTGAGTGTGTGTGTGTGTCTGTGTGTCTTTGCACAGACGTGTGTGTGTATTGTATGTGTGTATTGTATGTGTGTATGTATGTAATCAGCAGGTTTCTTATAAACAGGTGTTTAACTCCACCCGCCTGCCTCACAACCCGCTGACTACCGGGACACAGGAATGTGTGTGTGTGTGTGTGTGTGTGTGTGTGTCGGTGTGTGTGTCTGTGTGACTGTGTGTGTGTGCGTCTGTGTGTGTCTGTGCTGACTGTGTGTGTGTGTGTGTGTGACTGTGTGTGTGTGTGTGTGTGTGTGTGTGTGTCTGTGTGTGTGTGTCTGTGTGTGGTGAGTGTGTGTGTATGTCTGTGTGTGGTGAGTGTGTGTGTGTGTGTGTGTCTGTGTGTCTTTGCACAGACGTGTGTGTGTATTGTATGTGTGTATTGTATGTGTGTACGTATGTAATCAGCAGGTTTCTTATAAACAGGTGTTTAACTCCACCCGCCTGCCTCACAACCCGCTGACTACCGGGACACAGGAATGTGTGTGTGTGTGTGTGTGTGTGTCGGTGTGTGTGTCTGTGTGACTGTGTGTGTGTGCGTCTGTGTGTGTCCGTGCTGACTGTGTGTGTGTGTGTGTGTGACTGTGTGTGTGTGTGTGTGTGTGTCTGTGTGTGGTGAGTGTGTGTGTATGTCTGTGTGTGTCTGTGTGTGTCTGTGTCTGTGTGTGTCTGTGCTGACTGTGTGTGTGTGTGTGTGTGTGTGACTGTGTGTGTGTGTGTGTGTGTGTGTCTGTGTGTGTGTGTCTGTGTGTGGTGAGTGTGTGTGTATGTCTGTGTGACTGTGTGTGTGCTGTGTGTGTGTGTGTGTGTGTGTGTGTGTGTCTGTGTGTCTTTGCACAGACGTGTGTGTGTATTGTATGTGTGTATTGTATGTGTGTATGTATGTAATCAGCAGGTTTCACAACCCGCTGACTACCGGGACACAGGAATGTGTGTGTGTGTGTGTGTGTGTGTCGGTGTGTGTGTCTGTGTGACTGTGTGTGTGTGTGCGTCTGTGTGTGTCTGTGCTGACTGTGTGTGTGTGTGTGTGTGTGACTGTGTGTGTGTGTGTGTGTGTGTGTGTGTGTGTGTGTGTCTGTGTGTGTGTGTCTGTGTGTGGTGAGTGTGTGTGTATGTCTGTGTGTGTCTGTGTGTGTCTGTGTCTGTGTGTGTCTGTGCTGACTGTGTGTGTGTGTGTGTGTGACTGTGTGTGTGTGCTGTGTGTGTGTGTATGTGTTTACAACCGGCCGGTCGAGTATATAAAGGAAAGGAGTATTTATATAAGGTAAATATAGCAAGGCCCAACAGTGGAAACAAACTAGAGTCTCGTCAAACGCTGCCCTCCTTCTTCAAGGCCCAACAGTTTTTCAATCTCTGCTCTCACAGCTGGCCTCTATCTACTATCTTCGTTCGTTTTTATTTGGATTAAAAAGATCACAGTGAACTCACATCCCTCTCCGGAGCGCTGTCTCTCCTAGATGAGAATGAGTGTGTATGTGTCTCTGAGAGAGTTATGTGTGTATGTGTGTGTCGGTGTATGTGTGTGTGTGTGAATGTGAGAATGAGTGTGTGTGTGTCTGGCATGTACTAGTATATGCTTGTATGAGAGGGCCGGAACCTACAAAACAACCATGACACAGTTAACCACAGTTATAACAAGGAAGTGGGGAATGGGGAGAGTGTTTTGTAAAGGGTCAGAGAAAGTTTTGACCAAAAAGGTCGAAAACATGCAATTAAAATTGATTAGTGGCGCATTTATAGCCTGTTAAAAGAGGATTCGCCCTAGTGTCAACACCTCACCACTCGTGTTCGTTTTCTAGTCGTCCATCCCAACCAGTCACACAGCCAGCTCACTTTTTCCTCCCGCAGAATCTCTCACGGATATTATAATAAAAAGCACAACGCTCACCTTATCTTTGTCGACAACCGCCAGAATGTCTACGGGAGATTCCAGGAACTGGCCGTATGAAAGGCCCGGCAGGGCGACCTACAGGTCAAGGGTCACCAAATGTTGTGGCTGATGGTTGTTAACACAGCAGGAGACGATATTTCCAATTTCAACAGGCAATTTGTTTAATGAAAGAACGTTTTAACAGCAGAGCTATGGATCGAGCAGACGGACCACAGCTTGAACAAAAACACTCTGACCTCTCAACCCCTGTGCTTGTCCCATAAATCCCTTCTCAGCCCTGCCCCCACATGACAGATATGATGACGTGACATATTATATCAGATATGACATGACGTACATTAAAATGACACATAGATTTAACATGAAGAGAGATAAAGACATTAAGAAGAACATAGATTTAACATCGAAGAGAGATGCGATTGAGTGAGATGTGTGTGTGTATATGTGTGTGTGTGAAAGAGAGAGTCAAGATTAAAATGAGTGTGTGTATGATTGAGTGAGATGTGTGTGTGTATATGTGTGTGTGTGAAAGAGAGAACAAGATGTTACAAGATTAAAAGCACACGACGTGATGTACTGAAATGTCTATCTGTCTATCTCAAAGTTGTTTTAAGAACATCAGTCTTTCAGTACTGCTAGTTGACCTATATTAAACTAGTTCACTCCATATACACATTTTCCACAACAATATCAAAAGACATAAAGACTCAACATGGATACTAAGGATAAGAGAAAGGGTGGAAAGAGACTCGGCACAGATACTCCAACGGCGCCGATTTTGACACGGTCAAAGAATACAACAGACGAGGCAGCGGCGGTACCGTTGTTGACTAGCCCCGATGGGGGGACTATAGTGGAGAATATACCGGGACCAACGACGACTGGCCCCGAGAGGGAGACAGCAGATGACAACACAACGGTAACGACGTGTAAAAATACCGTAAGAGATAAAGCAGGGGAATTTGAGAAGATAATCTCCAACAAACCCATCGGGTCCCTCATTGCACCCACAACATCAACTGACACAAGCAGTGCAATTTCACAACCCGACTTCAATTCTCTGACTATCCTGATGAAGGAACAGATGGTCGCTTTCAAATTACACATAGAGGAATTCAAAGCACACGTCGATGCTAAATTCGAAGAGGTTATGGAAGCAGCCGCTGCACAGGCCGGGCGAATCACGGCAGTGGAGAATACGGTGATAGAAATTACACGGATGGTCCAAGAGAACGAGAAGAACGTCAACGATGGATTTACAGAGTTATCAAAGGAGATAAAACAGGTGGAAGAAGAGTGTCGGAAGAAAATACAAGAAGTCGAAGAGGAAGCAAGGGAGAGGCAGCTCAAGACCCAACGTTACTACAGGCGAAATAATATCCGCATTGTGGGACTTGATGAATCAGTCAATTGCACAGACAACAGTTTTCCAACAGTGTTAGTAGATATTTTAGGTAACAACATCCTTCCCACAGCGCCGATAGTGGACCAATGTTACAGAGTCGGTACACGACACCAAAGAGTCAACGGTCCGAGGGTTATCATTGTTACCCTGCGCAAGACGGTAATAAGAGACGCCATCATCAGAGGGGCGCGCAATCAAAGGGGGAAACTGAAATATGGTGAAAATTCAATATCTATCTACGAAGATCTATGCAAGGAGGCCATCGCTCAGCGTTTCCCCTACAAGGATGTGATGCAGAGAATGTTCAAGAGTGGTCTCAGGCCAATCCTTAAGTACCCGGCTCTATTATCGATCTTGGGAAAAGAAGGTTACATGAAGCAACATGGATCTGGTCCCCCCGGGCAGGACGCAACACTGGCTCGAAACAGATAAGCCTATTCATCTCTCTCTTTCTCTTTGAATTTTAGTAATTTTATTAGAATGACTTTACCACGGCTCAACAAAAGTAACAGATGATATGCATGCTGGCAACAACAAGGCACAAGATGTTTAATATGGTTCGTAAGGCATTATATTTACAGTCTTCTGGTCTCTGTGGAGACAATAATCCAACATTGACATTATGAACATTCTGGAACATTCTGGGCTCCTCTCTCGACTGCTCAGGGACACAAAGGA
The DNA here is from genome assembly GCF_963971535.1 of Notolepis coatsorum. Lineage (NCBI taxonomy): Eukaryota > Metazoa > Chordata > Actinopteri > Aulopiformes > Paralepididae > Notolepis > Notolepis coatsorum. Next base: position 194,453,900 of record NC_140169.1, on the reverse strand, counting down.
ATATCCCGGAAAATACTAGTAGGTCATGACCCCTGGGTAGGAAGATCATTCTGGAACATAACAGCAGTGTTTACATATTTACTAGGGTATTCTACAACCTTCTAGAATATAATGCACCCCTTCAATGAAGGCCTGTAAATTTAACATTGACATCCGGTGTGAATAAGCATATGATCCAAGGACTGAAGTTTAATTATGCTTTAATAAGGCTTAAAAAAAATAAAAAAAGACATTAGCCACATCGAAAAAGGTAAAGGAACCTGGGGAGAACCACCATTTTTATGACATTCACACGCCCCACCAAAGACACTGGCAAAATTCTCCACCTCTCCATATTTTTCTTCAATTTTGAGACAATTTCACCAAAGTTCAGTTTAAATAGGAGTTTGGGATCCTTTGGTATAACTACTCCCAGATAGGTGAAGTGGTCATATTCTATTTTAAAGGGTAAGCTGTCAGTAAAGGAAGAGTCTAGGCTCCCTGAGATGGGCATGAACACACTTTTCTCCCAGTTAATGGAGTAACCAGAGAAAGTACCAAACTGCCTGATTAAATCTAGGAGGCATGGGACGGAGGAGGCAGGATCAGCAAGATACAGGACCACATCATCCGCATATAGCGAAATACGGCTCTCATACTTTCCCAACTTTATTCCTGTGATGTTGGGATGACTCCTGATACTGATAGCCAGGGGTTCGAGGGCTAAATTGAACAGTAAGGGACTAATACAACATCCTTGTCGGGTGCCGCGATGGAGTGGGAAGGAGTCAGATCTATCAGAATTGGTAAGAATGGAAGCTCTGGGATGAGCATACAACATTCCAATAAGAGAACGAAACCTGTCACCGAAACCAAAGCGCTGGAGGACACTGAACATATATTTCCATTCGATCTGGTCGAATGCCTTTTCAGCGTCAAGTGATATGATCGCCGGCTTAGTGTCCTTTCTTTGGTTAGAGTACAATATGTTTAGTAATTTCCGAATATTAGAAAAAGCAAGCCTGCCAGGAATGAATCCCGTTTGGTCGGAGTGGACGAGAGATCCGACATGCTGAGCCAACCTAGTGGCCAACACCTTGGCAACTGTCTTTTGGTCAAAATTTAACAAACTTATAGGCCGGAACCCTGCTGGATCAGTCCCATCCCTACCTTTCTTGAGTAAAAGGCACACATTTGCTTCGTAAAGGGAGTCAGGGAAGACATTATTAGTGATAGAATGTTGAATCATTCTAAGAAGTAGAGGGGCCAAAATGTCACTGTAAGCTTTATAAAACTCCGCCCCATTCCCATCCGGGCCAGCGGCCTTCCCGCTAGGGAAAGACTTTATTGCACTTGTTATTTCCTGCAGGCTGAAATCAGCATCTAGCTCATCCCTTGCCTTATCACTAAGCACTGGCATATCAATATTGTCCAGGAAGCTCTCAACCTCAGAGTCTGGGGCATGGCATCTAGAGGTATAAAGGCCAGTATAAAATTCTTTAAAACGGTCATTTATCAAAGATTTAATATTATGAATTGCCTGGCTGGCCTGTACACCCCTCAGCTGCCTAGCCAACAGTCTGTCTGGTTTATCACTTAGTTCAAAGTGCTTCTGTCTGAGTTTTTATGGAGGAGGGTACTAACCTGCTTGCCCAGAATAGAATTGTATTCATACTTCAATTTTAAAATGTTATTTAAGTCCATTTGGGATTGTGATAGTCTGTAAACCTGCTCCAGCGAGGGGAGCCGTGCCTCAATCTCAGCCAGGCGCTTACGTCTTTCTCTCTTTCCAAAGGCTTCATATGATATAATGTGCCCTCTCAATACCACCTTAAGAGACTCCCATAGTGTAGCGTCGGAGACATCACCGGTATCATTAGTCTCCATAAACTCAATGAGTCGAGATCTCATTTGATCCCGAAATGCTTTCTCCGAGAGCAAAGAGGGGTTGAAGCGCCAACTGTATCGCGTCTGTGGCAGTGCCAGCTTTACCAACATAGTGATTGGCGCATGATCTGAAATAAGGATGCTATGATATTTAGTTTGCAGCACACTAGATATAAATTTAGCATCGACAAGAAAATAATCTATTCTTGTATACGATTTGTGGACATGGGAAAAGAAACAATAATCCCTGTCTGTAGGGTGATGCAATCTCCATATGTCAACTATGTTCATAGAACGCATTAAATTGTTTAGTACTCCAACGGAATTAATGGTCGGAGGCGGACGATAGGGATCTAGATAGCAATTAAAATCTCCACCTAAAATCAAGTTGGTGGTATTCAGATCAGGGATTATGTCAAATATTTTACGAAAAAAGCTTGGGTCGTCAATGTTAGGACCATAAATATTCAGGCATGTTATTGGTAGTGAATTAATGCTACCAGACACCATGACATATCTGCCTCCGGGGTCGGAGACTACCGCGGTCATTTGAAATGGGACAGATTTACTAAATAAAATAGCAACCCCTCTTGCTTTGGAAGAAAAAGCAGATTGGTACACTTGTGACACCCAGTGCTTCCTCAGGCGCCTCTGTTCCGTTGGAGCTATATGAGTCTCTTGTAAAAATATAATATCTGCAGACAATGTTTTCAAATGAGCAAATACTTTTCCCCTTTTAACTGCACTACCCAATCCTATAGTGTTCCATGACACCATCGTAATAGGCTTCTCACCCCCCGATATATTAACCCCTTGCGTCATCACGACCAAGTGATAACAATCTTAATACAAACAGCATGGTATATGAAGTACATTTTAATCCATTGATCATCCACCTTCTTGATACAAAAATATAACAATAAGGACTGGCAACACAATAAACCCCCCCACCCCCCCACCGCCGCTTACCAAAACTGAACGGCAAAATCCCCATATACTCACGAAGACAGCTGGGCAAAAGAATAGGCATCGCATTGCACCGGTTAACGTTATAGTTACCAATACCTAGACAGCTGTCCCTCCACAACTCAGTGGATGAAAAATATTAAAGTGTTCACACGTGTCTTATGTTGAATAGTCAACAAATCAGTTTATATACAGTCAGCTTGAGACCGCCAGCATGGGACCAGGTCCATCAGTTGAGAGAGTCTTGGAAAAGCGCACAGCCTCCTCCGGGGTGCCAAACATTGTGACAGTAGAGTTGTGCTCGACGCGCAACTTGGCTGGGAAGCGTAGGCTGTATTTCACATTTGCCTCTCAGAGGGTCTTCATCACATCACTGAAGGCTCTGCGCTGGGTCATCACGTCCGCTGTATAATCCGGAAAAATATACACTCTGGATCCTTTGTAGTAAAGAGGACCGTGCTCGCGGCTGAGACGCAGGACCCGGTCCTTGTCTTTGTCGTGGTGCATCTTGGCGATAATGGTGCGTGGTTTCTCCCCCTCAGCGGGCTTGGCTAACAGGATACGATGGGCTCTGTCCACTTTAATTGGCTTGGTGAAGTTTTCACTGCCAAGTAGTTGCGAGACCAACTCGGTCACAAAGTCAGTAGGCCTTCCCTTCTCCTCGCCCTCTTTGATTCCCACGAATTTGAGGTTCAGCCGGCGGGACCGGCCCTCTAAGTCGTTGAGCTTAGCCCGGAGTTCTGTGTTTTCCTTCCGTAAGGATTTTTGGGATTCTTCCAGGAGTTTCAGACGCGCGTCGTGGTCGTTCACCGTCACTTCTATCCCCGTCACTAGCTGCTTCACGCTGTTCTGCTCGGACTGCAGGGATGCCAAAGTGGCTTCAAACTTGTCCAAACGGGATGTGATAGAGACTCGGGTCTCGTCCATCGCTTTCTTCAGACTCTTACCCTGGCTTTCAATTGCAGCCAGAATAGCAGCGCTGGCAGTGTCGTCAGATGTTTGGGCTGCTGCTGCTTGTCTCGTAGTGGCCATTGTTTGTCGTTTGCCAGCTGCGGTTGCCTTCTTTTTGTTTGTTTGGCCCCTTCCCATCGGTAAATTCCATATAATCTCAACTTTCCACGGCGGTAGTGTTATATTTAGTCTGTTGATACTTTTTCAAGCAAACTGTTAGATAAACGTGTGTTTTTTATACAAAATTAGAAGTTGAGGAGGGAGCTCAGAAAAATGCGACTACTCCATTCACCGCTCACTAGCGCCCCCGTTCATTTAGTGCTTCTGAAGTGAAAATAATGACTGTCTCCTGGGATGCAATGGTCTCTACCACCAAAATGCACCCACGAAACAAGGAGTCACACAGACAAACTCAGTTTTGGGTGAGCATCTTTCCTCCATGTGAGCTAAGAATCTACAGTATGTATGTACAGTATGTATGTGACAGTATGTACAGTATATATGTACAGTATGCATGTGACCGTAGGTACAGTATGTATGTGACAGTAATGTACAGTATGTATGTACAGTATGTATGTGACAGTATGTACAGTATGTATGGGACAGTATGGTTCCCACATTCTCTATCGTCATCTTTTCTTTCTTGGGGAGTTCAATGAGGTCTTTCGTAGAAGGGATCATTCTTTTTTTGGTAGCTGATTCAGAGTTGACCGGACACACGCACACACACGCACACACACTCACTCACTGACACACACACACACACACACACACACACACACACACACACACACACACACACACACACACACACACACACACACACACACACACACACACACACACACACACACACACACACACACACACACACACACACACACACACACACACACACACACACACACACACACACACACACACACACACACACACACACACTCGCTGACACACACAGACAGACACACACACGCCCTCACTGACACACACAGATACACAGACGGGGTGGAACGGTTCACAAAAATCATGGTTAATTTCATATCATGATTTTTGGGGTCACGGTTTTCGGTTCAGTGCGGTTCAGCTGGGAGAAGAAATTCCATTGCTAATTCAAATAATATTTAATAATTATTTAATAATAATAATTTTTTTTTCCTTCAATGCATTAGCTGAAAGCATAAGGAACACATACTTTAATAGTCTATCATTCATTATTTGTTCATTATAAGTGGCTCTCATAAGGGGGTGTCTGAAGAACCTCATTCCGGTGTAATCAGAGTTGTGGGCAGTCTGGTAACTTTGCTCTGGAGGTCCATCGCTCTGTGTAGACCTACTGTATATAATGGACGTGTTGGAATCTAAATGCAGAGGTTGTTTTGTGTTTAACCTCTAAAGCCCGGAGCCTATTTTCTGAAAATCCGCCTAAAATACATACCTAAGTAAATGGAATATTGCTCCACTTCTACAAGGTCTATTTGCATATTCTTGGTATCTAGGGACATCTATGAACCTCAGTGAATGTATTCCCAGTGTCAGAAATATTGTGTCTATTACTAGGCTTGCTTAAATTGTGATGAAACAAAGGATAATATGAATTATGATTTGTCTTTGCATCTTTGACAGTGAATAACACCATGCTAATAATGACCAAACATTAAAAACTGCAACTGATCTCGTTCAGTACCTTCTTGAGATCATGTGTATAAAAAATCTAAGGAAATGAATAAAGCGAAGATGATTAAACAGAAGGTTCTGTAGATACAGTACTGAATTCTCCCATCCGGACCAATGCAATTTGAAATATTATTATAGAATATAGAATAGCAGGCTTATAAATTACCTTATTATAGCCAATATTATCTTTCAAATGGCCGAGTTCAATTTGGATTTAGTATCACCAGGCGTGCATAAGAACAGATAATGAAATCTACTGTACTTTTTTATTTTCACCACGGTGCAACCGTTTTGAAACTAATTTCAGATCTAATTGTTGCTGCATGCAACAATTAGGGAAGAGAAATGAACTGCGTTTCAATATTTGTCAATAACGTTACGTTTTGTGGTATATTATCCCGAATAATAAGAGTTATTAAAAAAATGAACCTTGAACCCCATAGATCCTTTCAGGAAGTGTAGTTTGAAAAAATTCCAACGCAGATCCAGAGCTATGGATGTCCGCTACAAAATGGCCGCAAAAAAAACTATAATTCCCATGATTCAAGGTTTTCCAAAATGGTCGCCTCTCGCAAAATAAACAGACATTTCGAAAAGGAAAATCTATCTAATAACAAACCTATTCCTAAACTAACGTATCGATGATAATATACATTATAAATGCTGTTGTGACATGGTTATGATGTTTATACTTGAATACATTTGACAAAAAAAACGATACATTTGTAGAACATTCTGGGGATATTGATTTATGACATGATGTCATTGGTACCGGTCCCGTCGGGTGGAAGAGGTTAAATACGTTGGAAAGAAGGAGTTGCTTTTACCTTCACTGATCTCTCCTTTTGCTGGTAACGTACCAGGGTGATGTCAACTGACCCATAACGTTAAATGTATGTCTCTATTGTAGACATAACTAAACCTGTAATGCACCCAAACAGGAGACTTAAACGATACTGGAGACTATTATGTGATATAGCTGGTCTTGTCCTTATAGTAATTTCCCAGACAAACTGACTGACACAGCTGCACTCACCACCTCGCCTGGACAAACTGAAAGGTCCCGCTCGGTTTTGGATTTACATGCAGTGATCAATGCTTTTCCATTCCTTATAATATTTTATTTTCAGCTTTTATAGTTTCACAAACATACATCAAGACAAATCACAAACACAAAGAAAATAAAAAATAAATAAAAAGAACACAAACAGTATGTTGCCAGACACTGTCACATCAATGAACAAACATACACCATGTCAAATGCTATACACTAAGGACGCAAGGGGCTGATTCTCTGACATATATACACATACATATATATATACATATATATATACACACATACATAGTAGTGTTGTCAATACATAGTACAGAAAATACACAGGAGGACATTGAGAAGCACTTATGTTCTAGCTAAGCATTCCAAAAAGGGACCCCATATCATTTCAAATTTGTTCAAGGTCTCAGATCTACTGTGACAAATGCTTTCCAGCTGCAGAGAGGAGACCATCTCAGTGAGCCACCTTTTAAAATTTGGAGACGACGTGTCTTTCCATTCCTTCAGGATAATTCTTTTGGCCACAGCCATACCAAACATCAGGGCCTCCTGCTCATTGTAAGGTAATTCTGCAGTGTTAGCTGAACAGCCGAGTAAAGCTAGAAGGCAGTCTGGGGCAATCTCTCTTTTGTACGCCTTGGTATACCAGTCAAAAATGTCTACCCAGTACTTAAATAGCTTGGGACAAAACCAAAACATATGTGAAAGATTACCCTCTGCGGACATGCAACGATCACAGATAGGCGATACAGAGGGATAGATTCTATGCAGTTTGGTTTTAGAGTAATGTAGTCTGTGAATGACCTTAAACTGTATAAGTTGGACTCTGGCATTAATAGAACATTTATGTATCCTGCTAAGTCCCTCCTCCCACATCTCATCAGAAATTTCCATACTAAGCTCTGTGGACCATACATCTTTAATGTGGTCAGAGGAAGCCATAGATTGGACAGAGAAATATGAAACAAAATCAGAGATCAGGTGTTTTGAAACTGGTGATCGGCTCATGAGATTATAAAACTGGTAGTCAGCAGGACATGTCTCAAAGTCTGGGATATTACTGCGGACATAATTTCTAACCTGCAGGTAACGAAAGAAGTGTGAGCTTGTAAGATTAAACTTAGACTTAAGTTCGTTAAATGAGGCAAAGTGACGATCAACATATAGATCTTTAATAGTGGCCAGTCCCTTTCCCTTCCATAATGAAAAAACAATATCAGATTGACCAGGGGGAAAATTATGGTTATCACATATTGGAGCATATGCCGAGGTTGAAGGTACTTTGAAAACCTTTTTGATTTGACTCAATATTCTCAGTGAGTTCCGAAGGATAAAATTGTTGAGAGCCATTTTATTAATCGTATCACACTTAGAAAATAACATTGCAGGAAGAGAGCTTTTTAGGTTCACATGCGCCTCCATGTCTAGCCACCTGGGGGCGTCCATGGCTACTGTAGCATCACCTATGAAGTAATCGTGCCAGAAGGTCATGGCCCTTGCATTAACAGCCCAGTAGTAGTGCTGGAATACCGGCAGGGCCAGCCCCCCCATATGCTTTGGCTTCTGCAAGTGTGCTTTTGAAATACGATGTGCTTTATAGCCCCAGACAAATGGCTGAAGTATAGTGTCTATCTGTTTAAAGAAAGAGGCAGTCAAAAAATAGGCACACTCTGAAAAAGGTAAAGGAACCTGGGGAGAACCACCATTTTTATGACATTCACACGCCCCACCAAAGACACTGGCAAAATTCTCCACCTCTCCATATTTTTCTTCAATTTTGAGACCATTTCACCAAAGTTCAGTTTAAATAGGAGTTTGGGATCCTTTGGTATAACTACTCCCAGATAGGTGAAGTGGTCATATTCTATTTTAAAGGGTAAGCTGTCAGTAAAGGAAGAGTCTAGGCTCCCTGAGATGGGCATGAACACACTTTTCTTCCAGTTAATGGAGTAACCAGAGAAAGTACCAAACTGCCTGATTAAATCTAGGAGACATGGGACGGAGGAGGCAGGATCAGCAAGATACAGGACCACATCATCCGCATATAGCGAAATACGGCTCTCATACTTTCCCAACTTTATTCCTGTGATGTTGGGATGACTCCTGATACTGATAGCCAGGGGTTCGAGGGCTAAATTGAACAGTAAGGGACTAATACAACATCCTTGTCGGGTGCCGCGATGGAGTGGGAAGGAGTCAGATCTATCAGAATTGGTAAGAATGGAAGCTCTGGGATGAGCATACAACATTCCAATAAGAGAACGAAACCTGTCACCGAAACCAAAGCGCTGGAGGACACTGAACATATATTTCCATTCGATCTGGTCGAATGCCTTTTCAGCGTCAAGTGATATGATCGCCGGCTTAGTGTCCTTTCTTTGGTTAGAGTACAATATGTTTAGTAATTTCCGAATATTAGAAAAAGCAAGCCTGCCAGGAATGAATCCTGTTTGGTCGGAGTGGACGAGAGATCCGACATGCTGAGACAACCTAGTGGCCAACACCTTGGCAACTGTCTTTTGGTCAAAATTTAACAAACTTATAGGCCGGAACCCTGCTGGATCAGTCCCATCCCTACCTTTCTTGAGTAAAAGGCACACATTTGCTTCATAAAGGGAGTCAGGGAAGACATTATTAGTGATAGAATGTTGAATCATTCTAAGAAGTAGAGGGGCCAAAATGTCACTGTAAGTTTTATAAAACTCCGCCCCATACCCATCCGGGCCAGCGGCCTTTCCCGCTAGGGAAAGACTTTATTTCACTTGTTATTTCCTGCAGGCTGAAATCAGCATCTAGCTCATCCCTTGCCTTATCACTAAGCACTGGCATATCAATATTGTCCAGGAAGCTCTCAACCTCAGAGTCTGGGGCATGGCATCTAGAGGTATAAAGGCCAGTATAACATTCTTTAAAACTGTCATTTATGTCTTTAGGGTTAGTCAGCAAGCTGCCCGATATAGATTTGATACTATGAATTGCCTGGCTGGCCTGTACACCCCTCAGCTGCCTAGCCAACAGTCTGTCTGGTTTATCACTTAGTTCAAAGTGCTTCTGTCTGAGTTTAAGGAGGAGGGTACTAACCTGCTTGCCCAGAATAGAATTGTATTCATACTTCAATTTTAAAATGTTATTTAAGTCCATTTGGGATTGTGATAGTCTGTAAACCTGCTCCAGCGAGGGGAGCCGTGCCTCAATCTCAGCCAGGCGCTTACGTCTTTCTCTCTTTCCAAAGGCTTCATAAGATATAATGTGCCCTCTCAATACCACCTTAAGAGACTCCCATAGTGTAGCGTCGGAGACATCACCGGTATCATTAGTCTCCATAAACTCAATGAGTAGAGATCTCATTTGATCGCGAAATGCATTCTCCGAGAGCAAAGAGGGGTTGAAGCGCCAACTGTATCGCGTCTGTGGCAGTGCCAGCTTTACCAACATAGTGATTGGCGCATGATCTGAAATAAGGATACTATGATATTTAGTTTGCAGCACACTAGATATAAATTTAGCATCGACAAGAAAATAATCTATTCTTGTATACGATTTGTGGATGTGGGAAAAGAAAGAATAATCCCTGTCTGTAGGGTGCTGCAATCTCCATATGTCAACTATGTTCATAGAACGCATTAAATTGTTTAGTACTCCAACGGAATTAATGGTCGGAGGCGGACGAGTGGACGTACGATCAAGATAGGGATCTAGATAGCAATTAAAATCTCCACCTAAAATCAAGTTGGTGGTATTCAGATCAGGGATTATGTCAAATATTTTACGAAAAAAGCTTGGGTCGTCAATGTTAGGACCATAAATATTCAGGCATGTTATTGGTAGTGAATTAATGCTACCAGACACCATGACATATCTGCCTCCGGGGTCGGAGACTACCGTGGTCATTTGAAATGGGACAGATTTACTAAATAAAATAGCAACCCCTCTTGCTTTGGAAGAAAAATCAGATTGGTACACTTGTGACACCCAGTGCTTCCTCAGGCGCCTCTGTTCCGTTGGAGCTATATGAGTCTCTTGTAAAAATATAATATCTGCAGACAATGTTTTCAAATGAGCAAATACTTTTCCCCTTTTAACTGCACTACCCAATCCTTTAGTGTTCCATGACACCATCGTAATAGGCTTCTCACCCCCCGATATATTAACCCCTTGCGTCATCACGACCAAGTGATAACAATCTTAATACAAACAGCATGGTATATGAAGTACATTTTAATCCATTGATCATCCACCTTCTTGAAAGAGACTTCAGATACAAAAATATAACAATAAGGACTGGCAACACAATAAACCCCCAACACCCCCCCACCGCCGCTTACCAAAACTGAACGGCAAAATCCCCATATACTCACGAAGACAGCTGGGCAAAAGAATAGGCATCGCATTGCACCGGTTAACGTTATAGTTACCAATACCTAGACAGCTGTCCCTCCACAACTCAGTGGATGAAAAATAATAAAGTGTTCACACGTGTTTTATGTTGAATAGTCAACAAATCAGTTTATATACAGTCAGCTTGAGACCGCCAGCATGGGACCAGGTCCATCAGTTGAGAGAGTCTTGGAAAAGCGCACAGCCTCCTCCGGGGTGCCAAACATTGTGACAGTAGAGTTGTGCTCGACGCGCAACTTGGCTGGGAAGCGTAGGCTGTATTTCACATTTGCCTCTCGGAGGGTCTTCATCACATCACTGAAGGCTCTGCGCTGGGTCATCACGTCCGCTGTATAATCAGGAAAAATATACACTCTGGATCCTTTGTAGTAAAGAGGACCGTGCTCGCGGCTGAGACGCAGGACCCGGTCCTTGTCTTTGTCGTGGTGCATCTTGGCGATAATGGTGCGTGGTTTCTCCCCCTCAGCGGGCTTGGCTAACAGGATACGATGGGCTCTGTCCACTTTAATTGGCTTGGTGAAGTTTTCACTGCCAAGTAGTTGCGAGACCAACTCGGTCACAAAGTCAGTAGGCATTCCCTTCTCCTCGCCCTCTTTGATTCCCACGAATTTGAGGTTCAGCCGGCGGGACCGGCCCTCTAAGTCGTTGAGCTTAGCCCGGAGTTCTGTGTTTTCCTTCCGTAAGGATTTTTGGGATTCTTCCAGGAGTTTCAGACGCGCGTCGTGGTCGTTCACCGTCACTTCTATCCCCGTCACTAGCTGCTTCACGCTGTTCTGCTCGGACTGCAGGGATACCAAAGTGGCTTCAAACTTGTCCAAACGGGATGTGATAGAGACTCGGGTCTCGTCCATCGCTTTCTTCAGACTCTTACCCTGGCTTTCAATTGCAGCCAGAATAGCAGCGCTGGCAGTGTCGTCAGATATTTGGGCTGCTGCTGCTTTTCTCGTAGTGGCCATTGTTTGTCATTTGCCAGCTGCGGTTGCCTTTTTTTTTGTTTGTTTGGCCCCTTCCCACCGGTAAATTCCATATAATCTCAACTTTCCACGGCGGTAGTGTTATATTTAGTCTGTTGATACTTTTTCAAGCAAACTGTTAGATAAACGTGTGTTTTTTATACAAAATTAGAAGTTGAGGAGGGAGCTCAGAAAAATGCGACTACTCCATTCACCGCTCCTAACTCACACACGTACACACCTAGTATTCACACGTCCCTTCTGTAGAGCGCTTCAGTGGGTGAGTGAGTGAGTGACTGAGCGAGGTCACACTTGGAGATCAGAGTTATCTTTGGCCGAGCTTGCTGCTCTTTGATGATTAAATCATGCTGCTCTTTGATGATTAAATAATTTATTGGTTCAGGCTATCATTACTCTGAGTTAGCACATGTCCAGGGTGGAGGGAGTGACGCCAGCATCGCCTGTGTGTGAGTGTGTGTCTGTGTGTGTCTGTGTGTGTGTGTGTCTGTGTCTGTGTCTGTGTGTGTGTGTGTGTGTGTGTGTGTGTGTGTGTGTGTGTGTGTGTGTGTGTGTGTGTGTGTGTGTGTGTGTGTGTGTGTGTGTGTGTGTGTGTGTGTGTGTGTGTGTGTGTGTGTGTGTGTGTGTGTGTGTGTGTGTGTGCGTGCGTCTGTGTGTGCGTGCGTCTGTGTGTGCGTGCGTCTGTGTGTGCGTGCGTCTGTGTGTGTGTCTGGCAGCAGTGCCTGCCTCCCTCTCAACCTGATGATGACTGATTAGGAGTCAAAACACTGCAATGACTGTTCGCCCAAGTGTCAATATTCCGGTGTATACAAGCGTTTTCCAATGTATGTGAGAAAATGTGTGAGTGAGTGTGTGTGTGTGTGTGTCTGTCAGTCTTTCAGTCAGTCAGTGTGTGTGTTTGCGTGTGTGCGTGCATGCGTGTGCGTGAATGCGTGTGTGTGTATCTGTCCACATATCTGTGTGTGTGTGTGTCTGTGTGTGGTACAGTAAGTGTGTGTGTGTCTGTGTGTGGTATAGTAAGTGTGTTTGTGATCACTAGCCACTGAAACACCCACAACATTATAACACCTCATTTTCTCGAATTTAAAAGCAGGAAGGAATGAAGGAAACGTCAATGTTGTGTTTTATTTTTTCACCCACTATACAGTACAGTAGGCCTACATGTTAGTATTATGTTACAGGAAGGAGAGCTTTACTTTGGACGTAGATATCTAAGAGAACAAGACAGACAGGGCAGCCTGTTTCAGTCCCAGCTGAAGTAGGAATGTTGGTGGTGGTACCGTGTTGTTTACAGGTGATGTACATTATGTTCGTGCCGTGTTTACAGGTGATGTACATTATGTTGGTGCCGTGTTTACAGGTGATCTACATTATGTTGGTACCGTGTTTACAGGTGCTGTACATTATGTTGGTGGTGGTACCGTGTTTACAGGTTCTGGACATTATGTTGGTACCGTGTTTACAGGTGCTGTACATTATGTTGGTGGTGGTACCGTGTTTACAGGTGCTGTACATTATGTTGGTGGTGGTACCGTGTTTACAGGTGCTGGACATTATGTTGGTGGTGGTACCGTGTTTATAGGTGCTGGACATTATGTTGGTACCGTGTTTACAGGTGCTGTACATTATGTTGGTGGTGGTACCGTGTTTACAGGTGCTGGACATTATGTTGGTACCGTGTTTACAGGTGCTGGACATTATGTTGGTACCATGTTTACAGGTGCTGGACATTATGTTGGTACCGTGTTTACAGGTGCTGTACATTATGTTGGTACCGTGTTTACAGGTGCTGGACATTATGTTGGTGGTGGTACCGTGTTTACAGGTGCTGTACATTATGTTGGTACCGTGTTTACAGGTGCTGTACATTATGTTGGTACCGTGTTTACAGGTGCTGTACATTATGTTGGTACCGTGTTTACAGGTGCTGGACATTATGTTGGTGGTGGTACCGTGTTTACAGGTGCTGGACATTATGTTGTCTCTGAGTTGATGCCGTCAATGCAGTGCCTGCCATAGTATTGACACATGAATGTACAGTATGTGCAAGGAAATCTCATTTGTGTGTGTGTGTGTCTGTGTGTATGTCTGTCTGTCTGTCTGTCTGTCTGTCTGTCTGTCTGTCTGTCTGTCTGTCTGTCTGTCTGTCTGTCTGTCTGTCTGTCTGTCTGTCTGTCTGTCTGTCTGTCTGTCTGTCTGTCTGTCTGTCTGTCTGTCTGTCTGTCTGTCTGTCTGTCTGTCTGTCTGTCTGTCTGTCTGTCTGTCTGTCTGTCTGTCTGTCTGTCTGTGTGTGTGTGTGTGTGTGTGTCTGTCTGTCTGTCTGTCTGTCTGTATGTCTGTCTGTGTGTGTGTGTGTCTGTACGTGTGTGTTTAAATATATTACGTAAGCTCACACGTGTAATAGATGTGTAATATCTAGTCTAGGGCCCCATCGTGGCTGTCAGCACGTTCACTCTTCAGAGTCCAGGAAGGGTATCGCTTTACTGAAGTCATACGCATGGAACCTCCTCCCTCTCTCTGCACCAAACCCTATCATTTCAATTTGCATTCATTTCAGTCTAATCTCCTTACATTCTCCGTGGGGAACACAAAGGCCGGAGCTGGTGGTGTGTGATGTGCAGTGTGTGTATGTGTGTGTGTGTGTGATAGCTGGTGGGAACGGACCAGTATATGCGCGTGGAGCTCTCCAGCTGCAGCCCAGACCTCGGGGATCTGGCCCAGATGGTTGTTGGGTCAAGTCCTGTCGTAGCAGCACAATACACTAACGAGCCTGAAGCGCCAGAGCAAAGATCAGATTCATGTCAGCCCTGAGCGATGCGCACATGGAGCCATTGTTGAAGTCACACTTTTTACATTTTCCAGGGCGCTACTACCGTGCCGTGGCTCCGATCCCGAGAGGAATTGTTTGGAAAACATGGCTGTAGGAAAGATGCAAGGGGAGGAACTTCTAAATGGCTTCCCCACCGAAGGCCACTCGCTTAGAACCACCGTCCATATTCAGGCCATAATCAACAAAGTAAATCATCCAAGATGATTGACTGTACAGCCTACCTTACGTCAACCTTTCCTTTCAGTCTCTAAATTAGATTACATTAGATTAGGTTAGATTCAACTTTATTGTCATTGCACAGGGTACAAGTACAGAGTACAACGGAATGTAGTCAGATGGAATCTAACCAGGGGCGAATATATATATATATATATATATATATATATATATATATATATATATAAACTAAAAGGAGAAAACCTTCAAGGGAAAGAAGGGACCGCACACTCCACAGGACTCGTTTTTGCTTATTTATTGTTTGCACAACGCGTTTCGCTGTCGCTTCCTCAGGTGCTATGCAACGCTGGTGACTGAGCCTTCTTGACCAGGTGTCGAGGTGTTGAGTGTTGATGTGGACAGCCAGAAACTTGAAGCCGGAGACACTCAACCCCCCTCCCATCAGTGGAGGCTGCTGACCAAATTTTTAGGTGAAGCACAAATTATTATATTATATTTATAAAACATCCCCCAATGTGTGTGTCAGTAGTGGCTGGTGAGTTCAAAAATTGGGGAGGACGGGAGAGATAAAAAAATTTAATAAAGAAGTACAGACACAGTGTGGTTATGAAGACGGCAGACAGACACTACAGTTAAAGACAACAGGCACTAGTAGTAAATACCTTTGAGTAACTCTTGACATACACCTCATTTTCACACATCAAAACAATAGCTATCTGTTTACAGCAAGATCAGACCATTTCTCATCCTCACTGTTTCAAACAGATCTACATGCAAATTGCAATCTCTTTGCAATTTCATGCAAAAAGAGCTTATAAAATGCATGGTAAATGTCCACCCTGGACTCACCACTGTACTCACAGCTTTACTGCCAAGCCACAATAGGCTACAAGTCAAGAAGTATCACCACATCAATCCCACATGCACTCATTCCAGTACACACACACACACACACACACACACACACACACACACACACACACACACACACACACACACACACACACACACACACACACACACACACACACACACACACACACACACACACACACACACACACACACACACACACAGTATAAACAAACTATACTGCTTTGACGATTTCAATAAAACAGACCATTCTGAGTCAATGGTACAGAAAAACTGTAGATTGGAATATTGGTAAACATATCGGTCAATCCCATTGTCCCGTGGGATTATGCCCCCCCCCCCCCTCCCTGCGGCGATATTAATATTTGATTAGAAACGCAAGCGGGGGAAAGCTACCCGCTGCCCGTGACATGGTTCTTGGTGTATTAAACAGGCAATGCCACGGCGGGCTATTGAGTTCATATGCCATAAATGTCATGTATGTTGTGTATGTCATAAATGTCAATATGAATTGAAAATGGGGGACCCTGATGTAAACAAGACGAAAGTCTTTCTCTGGTCTGCATCCCCTTAACAATTGTGTGTATTGAGCCGTACTGGGTTTGTGGTTCGCGAGTTACAACTCCCTGGTACGTTGTACCAGTTTGGTATAGAGAAGTCGGTCGCTTAGTGGCTCACTTTCGTTTGCCTCTAGTGCACTCTCCTAGCCCCTTGCTCGCACATCCCACTGGGTCTAGAGGCAGAAAAAAATAACTATTATGGGCTCAAGGGACCACTCCAGTTTCCAGATTCTTTTCCTAGTCGTATCTTGTTTAATTTAGCCCATAATAACCCGTGCGTTGTTTCTAAGAGACAATTGTACCCATTCTGCAATCTGTTAAATAAAGTTTTCATTCATTCATTAATTTGCTGTCTCGTTATAACACAAACAGCTCACCATGAACCATGACCAGCTTAATTACGTTAGTTAGTATCCAAGCTAGCGTGATAACATTAGTACAGTAGTTATTAGCATCCAAGCTAGAAACGGCTAGGCTTACCTGCAATAATGTTGTCATCGTCCTGGACAGATAGACTTGTTAAATCATAATATCCACACTTTGTGCTGGTCCTCAGTAAATGTCCCGCCGGCGAAATATAAGTTGCTATTAAAGTGCTAAATGTTAGATACACTAATATAGAGGTTTCGAACGTGGCCGCTCTGTTAATAAAAATGTCAATCAATCAATCAATCAATCAATCAATCAATCCCGCGAGGGGATGACGCAGCCCCTCCGTGTAGCTGCAGAGCCGCAGAGTTGGCACCATTCTCTGATTGGATTTCAAGGCTGTCAATCATTCAACCTCTGTGTAGCTGCAGAGCCGCAGAGTTGGCACCATTCTCTGATTGGATTTCAAGGCTGTCAATCATTCAATCCCCCATTCAATGGCAAGAGTTTAAATGCACAGATCATGCTTAGATGACGTTAATAGCCTATTTTGAGTGGCTATTATTTAATCCCGGTCAACCCGTGCAGGGAATTCTGCACCAGTTTTTACTGCAGCCATTACTGCAGTTGCAGCCCTGAGCTCAGAGCTGTACATTTTAGCCATTTTTGAAGAAAAAAATTCACTGGCATTTCACTGGAAAACATTTCTAATAAAAAAGAAAATAATAATAAAAAAAAAAAAAAAAAAAATATATATATATATATGTAAATGAATAATAATTATGAATTATGAGTGAATTTCTGTTTCAGGTGTTGTCATGGAGAAACCTCCACTGCCTCCCATCGATGCGGATGTGACTAAACTCTTTAGCACCAGAATGTCATTAACACGCTTAATTTTTTGCAGCACGTCACACAGGGATTTTTCTTGTGGTGCTTGTGCCATCTCTGGATGAGCTCAAGGTTATGGCTTGCTGTCATGGTAGGAGACAGACACTTCTTTATTTCCAGGCAGACATGTTTGGAACAAACACGTGATTAAAATGTGGTGGTACACAAGAGAAAGATCCTCCTCATCTGGTAAATTATAGCTCACTCCCACCACAGGAAGCTCTCTCCCAAACCCACGTCCAACCCACTCTCTCTGTCTCTCTCTCTCTCTCTCTCTCTCTCTCTCTCCTCTCTCTCTCTCTCTCTCTCTCTCTCTCTCTCTCTCTCTCTCTCTCTCTCTCTCTCTCCTCTCTCTCTCTCTCTCTCCTCTCTCTCTCTCTCTCTCTCTCTCTCTCCAAACCCACGTCCACCCACTCTCTCTGTCTGTCTCTCTCTCTCTCTCTCTCTCTCTCTCTCTCTCTCTCTCTCTCTCTCTCTCTCTCCTCTCTCTCTCTCTCTCTCTCTCTCTCTCTCTCTCTCTCTCTCTCTCTCTCTCTCTCTCTCTCTCTCTCTCTCTCTCTCTCTCTCTCTCTCTCTCTCTCTCTCTCTCTAAAGGTACAGTAGGCTACTGATGGGTGCAGTATTTCTCATACTGTCAGACTCCAAATGAGAAGGCTCATGAACACCAGAAAAGAGCATTGGCATGTAATTAACAGTGTAATTAGAGTGCATACATAGATGCTTGTGAGACATGCAGGCTGTCGCTGGCGTGTTTCCGGCTGCTTGTTTTGCGGTTCTCCCTGACTGATTGAGCGTGGCTCGAGCATGCCCTGCCCAGCTGGGAGCTCTCTTCATGCGCCTAAATATGGCCGCCGACGGATTAACAGGTTTTTAGGGCAAACTGTAAACACGGCAGACCTCTATCGAATCCTCACAATCATTTGTCTCTGTGGCGGCATGAGCGTGGTTTCTACTGTTGTTATAGGGTGGGAATGTTGTTACTGTAACAACTCTAACACTGTTGTTTATGTGCTTCACAAGTTAAGGGATTCAAGGTCCCTCACTGTTTAATACTCTTTTTTTATGTTGGTTCAACTTTGGTTCTGTTTTGCAGGATACAATGAACAGATTTCATTTCTGCGTGGACACAATGAATTGACTATCACTATGAATTGAAAATGGGGGACCCTGATGTAAACAAGACAAACGTCTTTCTCTGGTCTGCATCCCCTTAACAATTGTGTGTATTGAGCCGTACTGTATTGTACCTATTCTGCAATCTGTTAAATAAAGTTTTCATTCATTCATTCACAAAGTTCATTACGATTTATCCTTATAATATTTATTTTCTAATTCCTAGAGTCAAGTGATTCTATGAAAGTGTTTTATATAATGCAGAATCTCAGGGATCGATTTAATAATCATTACCTATTCATATGGACATAGGTGGCCTTAGCTAAGTTTCACCTGTTTCAACTGAAATAGGCCCCACTCGCTAGCAGGGCCCCGGATTGACAAAACAAACACACCCTTCTTGTAGAAGAAACATTAGGTTATGACTATAACCAAGTTCTGTTAGTATAGCGACGCTCGGCATCGCTCTCTGCACTATCTCGCATACGTGCACGCGCACTGAATAAAGACCACAATGTACCTTTAATCCCAATATTCGTCTGACCACACCCCTATCAGCTTACCCATATAAGCAGGGGTGGGGCCACCCACTCTCCTCCTTCCCAAGCTTTCGCCACAAGGCGAGGTCAAAGGCTGCAGCTGCGTCGGATGCCGAGCGTCGCTATACTAACAGAACTTGGTTATAGTCATAACCTAACGTTCTGTATCGTATCGCTCTCGCTCGGCATCGCTCTCTGCACAAGGGAGGCAGAGCGAGAGCCAACGGCCGACAAATACACCCCGCTGACAGCCCCCCACAAACCATCAGAACAGGGAGGGCCGAGCCCCCCCGACCCACCCTAATGGCGGGCACCCCCCCTATTAGGGGCTTCACGGGAGGGCGACGGACCCGACCGTGCGAAGAGGCACTCAAGCAACTCAACGCACAGGGTGAGCAGACCGTGGCTTGACCCCACGACTACACACACGCACAACCCGCATGCCACCCGGGAACGAACGGAGGAACAACCTCGTTACTGCCCCCAGAATCACGGGGTCAAGGGCAAACCCAACCCCGTGGCAAGGCCGTAGCAGCGGAGCACGAAGGAAGACCCAGACCCACCAAAAGGACTGGACTCCCTAGAATGGGGGCCCGGAGAAGTCCATGATGCCAGCATCAAGACCCCACCAGGTGGGCACATAGTGCCCCGCCCCCCACATCGCCAGCGTATTCGGACAAAGGCCCCTCAGTTACTGCACCTGGTATTCCCAGGCGGAATCCCATCCAAGTACTAACCAGGCCAGAACCTGCTTAGCTTCCGAGATCGGACGAGATCGGGCGTGTTCAGGTTGGTATGGCCGTAAGCCGAGCGGGCCCTGTCCCCCCAATAGTACACCGCCTGGCACACTGACCCTGCAGAACAGGCAGTCAGCATGGCCGTAAGCACACAAAAAAGGTTAACCAACGGAAGCAGGCAGCGCACCGGGGAAAAACCAGGCAACAGGCTGTTAACCCTAGCCTGGAGACTGCGGACGAGACAGGCGCCAGAGGGGACAGCTGAACACAGCCGCCCCGGCGGAAGGAGCGTAAGCTGGCGGTGTTGCATGACCAAGCCTCCATTTAAAAACCCCCACCCAGAGGGGTCGAGGCAGAGAAGGCTGACACGATTGGCAGACGTCATGAACGTGCAGGGGCACCCTCAAACGGTGAACCCGGGAGTTGACACTGCTCCAACACACCAGGGAATCAACCACCTCGGTGTTACCCAATGCGGTGGTTGTTCCTATAACCCCTCAAGAAAAAACTCCAAAACACACCTGCGGGTATACACCGGCTATACCGCAGTACAAGTGCTTCAGTTTCCAAAAAGGGTTAACCCAGGCCTACGGGTCGCAAACATCACTTCGGACCGGGCCTGGCGGTACGGGAAGCACAGGGTCACCAGAGGAGGTCAAAAAACCACCCCCACAGGCCCCTCTTCGCCATGCGTGAGAGAGGAGCGAAAAATAATGGAGAACCAGCCCCTAAGCACACCGTACCTGGTATTCCCCGGCGGTCCCCCAACCAAGTACTAACCAGGACCAACCTGTGTAGCGGCCGAGATCCGACGAGATCGAGCGCGTACAGAATGGCATGGCTGTAAGCCATGACGACAGTGCTGAGTAAAAACATACCCAACCAGGGTCTCCATAGCGCTTAACCCTGTGACACCCAGACCGACCTGGCATTTTTCCACCTGAAAAAAAAAAAAAAAAAAGCCCAAGTCCCTCAGGGTACCAGAACAGCAGATCTGCATCCCCGGCGGACAACGGGTTCAACTGATCTGGACCAGCGTGACCAGAACCAGTCCCGTGCCCTAACCACGCCGACATGCCTACTCCAGGAGAAGGGCAGATATGCGTGTTGATCTTAACATGAAAAGAAGGCGCCACCCAGACGTTCGGACGAACCGCGCCTGGTGGCCCACCCCAAGGGCGTGAGACCCCACCACATATGTTCAGATCCATCCCGTCATCATCCCCCAGACATGAACGAGAATCCGTCGACAACCCACCCAGGTCATGGGATGTGGTCGTCGGAAGAGGAAAAACCCCCATCTCAGTTGCTTTATAAAAACGCTGTTTCAACCACAAGCAACCAAGGCGTGCCAGTCAATCGCCTGTTTACAGCGAGCTAGCACTATACGTGCGTCGGGACACACCCCCATCAATGAACAGGCTATTTAGACCTGTCATTGAATCCCCAAGGCGCCCAGGGGAACGACAAGAGGGGTGTGACACTCCCTAACTCCAACACTTCTGGAATAGAAAGAAGGAAGCATCAACAGTATGTATCCCAGTCTACACAGCCGGGGTAAAAAATGTTCACATTTTTACATCCCACCACCCTCCCATAGGAAAGAGACGGGGATCCCCAGAGAGACTTCCCACGCGAGCTGTACAGATTGAAAAGAATATATTGCACCTTGAGCCATGTAAAAAACTGGTTTTAGGGCCTCCGGGGAAGAGGCACTGAACCCATACACACTCAATAAACGAATTGAATCGAATATACATACAATAGAAAAGGACCCTTCTAGAGGGTCCACTCACTTTGACAATCTGAGGAGGAAGGCTCTGTACTCTGATGGAGGCTTTCTCACATGGAAGAAGGAGTCCGAACTCACAGAAGGCCTGAATAGGCGCTTGGTGAGGAGGAGCCCTGACCACCCCCCCTGAAAACAGATCCATCACATGGACCTGAACAGCACACGGAAGTCCTACCAACAGAGACGCGCACGGTGACGTACTCTATGGCGGGGGAATTCCTGCGGTGCACACGCCCAATATACCAGGCCGTGGGACCAGGAACTCCCTCCCCCCCCCCCCCCCCCCGTAACGTGCCGAACCGCCACGTGACGGGAACCTTGAAGGACAGGGGGTGTACCCCTGACCGACAGAACAATGGGGAGAGGAAAGGTTACCAGTTCACCCCTTTACGACCCCACACCCATGATACGATGTAACGACAAAAAGAGAATATGACACAGTCATAGTCAGCTCTATGAAGCGTTTCACAGCTCCACACAGCGCATGAGCTAACCTGCTATCTGATTTTTACTAAGGAAAAACACAGAATAGAGAGGGCTCTAAGAACCCCGGTCCAACATACACATGTGCTTCTGTGGCCAGTACAACCCAGTTGTAGGTCACATGACACACACAACCCATCATCACCTACAAAAAATGGCAAAAACACTCAACAGAGGAACGCCGTTTTTTTCACAATGAGAGAATACATCATTCTTGATTAGTATCGACCACAGGCCTTGCTAAGCACACATGACAGCAACCAAACCAATTTCCTTTTAGGAAATAAGTTTCTCCAGCAGATTTAGCACAACCTCAGCAATCAAGCTAAGAGTTACATCGTATCCCTACCACACAAAAGACACAATTAATGCACAACATGTCTGATAGGAGGATGAAAAAGTCCCCAGGGAACCGGGGGGGAAACACAATCCTCCTATTTTACCCTCAATACGGCCAGTTAAAACAGGAAAACCTGTTAATGTGTGAACACACTGTTCATTGTCATTACAGTCTGAGAAAGAACATTCTTTTACTCACTTGTCACCAAGCATAGCTTCATAGGTTAGTTGCCTTAGTAGTGAGTACACGGTACATATAAACACCATGATGTTTCTCACACAACAACCAGATCATTACATCACGATTTGCACGGAGAAGCTAACTGCCAGTGACAAAAAACAGCTCACACATAACCCGCAACGTATCCTAAATGCATTGCAACAACACACGTTTTGGGAAAAAACACCGTTATTCACAATACATTTAGCAAAGTAAAACCAGAAGACGTGTTATGAGGTCTGGTCAACCCCGTTCCTACCCGGAACGCAGATCAGCGAAGTGCAGTCACAGACACCGTAGGAACACAGCCGTCCTGTGTTGTCCGAACTGGGTAGCGTCACCGCCCCAACCCGTACTACAGTCCCCCGTTGATGCAACCTTGCCGTCCAGGCTCAGGGCAGGGTCGACGAAACATCCCCTGTCAAGGATGACGTCGCGGTCAAGAGTGTAAAACATGTTAAAATCAAAGCACGTTCAACAGAATAGCATCAAGCTAACGGCGATCAGAAGCGAGCTCACGGCGGCGCGCGAGAAGCTAAGCTACCCCGCGCCAGCCATGGCCATAGCAGCAAGCTAACGTTACCTAGCGACCACGACATGCTAGCCCCGCAGCTAACAGCTGACTGGCTAATAGTAGGCCCTAAGCAGGCCATGCAGCGATCCAGCAGGCTAACGCAGCAGTTAACAGCTGACTGGCTAACCGTAAGCTATGAACATGTAAACAATGACATAACACTCACCCAGACAGGCCGCCGTTCTGAACCTCTCCTCACTTTTTAAGAGAAAAGAGAAAACAAGATGTCAACACCGCTTCACAACGGTGACTTTACCACATCCGACGGAATCAGCACAGTACCAACTGGCCTGTGTAGCTGACTTTGAACATGAATCTGCCGCTATCGCACATTACATGCACATATCCCCTCGTGAAGGAATACTCTCATTTGGATATGAAAGATGGGGCCTTAACACGGTGACAGAGAGAATCCACTCGTCCAGAACACACAGGGATCACCAGTGTCAATGGTCGCGGCCCACTAGTTAAAACTATAATGGTCTTCAGACCAAGGCCTCCTGTCGCCTAGGTGGCTGAACAAAGGACCCTAGCCTGGGGCCGGTTTCCATAAACTTTGTCAAGTAGCCCCCATAGCACTAACAGACAAGTGGAGCCCGCCAGCAAACACTACTCACCCAACCTGGAACGCACCGCTTCTCACAACAGCGGCATGTCCGACAGTTCAGCTGTGGCCTGACAGGTTTCACCCCAACAAACACAGCAAGGAACTGCAGTTGAGAAGCATGCAGCGGCGTGCTCCCAATACGAAAACCGGTGGAGGGTTTTTAGAATGATCATCATCTTCCAGACACTCCAGTACGAAGACAATATCGCCGTATTTTCTCGAAAATAGTGAGAGAGAAAATAAAGATATGATGTCAACGTATCCTTGTTTCCCAAAGCTGCTCCTAAACCTTTCTTCCATCATGGTGTCAAGTGTGGGGATCTACCGAGGCACTTCTTCCTTGTGGTGAAAGCGAGAAGGAGGAGAGTGGGTGGCCCCACCCCTGCTTATATGGGTAAGCTGATAGGGGTGTGGTCAGACGAATATTGGGATTAAAGGTACATTGTGGTCTTTATTCAGTGCGCGTGCACGTATGCGAGATAGTGCAGAGAGCGATGCCGAGCGAGAGCGATACGATACAGAACCTTGCTCCTGACATAAACCAAGTGATGTAAATCTCCAGGGTTGAGTTGCGTCGTGGTGAGTTTGGCACAGTGGCTACAGTAGCTTCCCGCCATATGTGCAAATTTGCCTAAAACATTATATTTTCATTGGCTTCCTATTGTGATTCTGGGTGAGGTAGAATATAATGCATCATATCTTCAGAAACCTCAGAATTGGCTATTTCTGTTTCATTCCTCTAATGCTAGTTTAATGGCCAATAATTCCAGATTCCCCACGTCGTAATTGCGTTCGGCCGAGGACAGACGACGCGGAAAAAAAGTGCAAGGATGCACTTTCCCGTCCTTTAAGCATCTCTGAGAGAGCACCCCCCCACCGCGACGTCGGAGGCATCCACTTCTACCAGAAACGGAACCTCCGGGTCGGGGTGAATCAATACAGGGGCGGAGGTAAATCGACGTTTGAGGTCACAGAAAGCCGTCTCGGCTCGAGGCGACCAGTCAAAGCCTGGGAGAGATGCTTTCGTGAGAGCCGTTAAGGGAGCAGCCAAGGCACTAAAGTTACGAATAAATCGCCAATAGAAATTAGCAAACCCCAAAAACCCTTGCAACTGTTTGAGCGAAGAAGGACGAGGCCAGTCTAGGACCACATTCACCTTGGCCGGATCCATACGCAGATCGCCCCGGGTTAATACAAACCCCAGAAAGGACACAGTGTCTGTATGAAACACACATTTCTCGGCCTTAACAAGCAGCTGATGTTGGAGGAGATGCTGGAGAACCTGTCGAACGTGCTGTTGATGCTGCGAAATATCACGAGAGAAAATAAGAATGTCATCTAGATAAACGATGACTGACACTCTTATTAGGTCCCCCAGCACGTCGTTGACCAGCGCTTGAAAGACTGCAGGAGCATTAGCTAAGCCAAAGGGCATGACTAGGTATTCGTAATGCCCGTTGGGGGTGTTAAACGCAGTCTTCCATTCATCCCCCTCTCTAATCCTAATCAAGTTAGTGACATCCCAATAGTGACATAATTTTTTTTTCGAGACTCGTTGGTGACAGAGGATAAATCATCATCATCATTAGGTGGCTTCTTCGTTCCGAAGGTTGCCTATCACTCTCCAACCCATTCTGTCCCCACTTCTTCTCTCCAACTCCGGGACTCCGCCTCTCACTCCACTCCAATCACAGACATCGTCTACCCAGCCTCTTCTTGGTCTTCCACTTCCTCTCTTTCCATCCACCTTCCCCATCACCACCTTCTTGAACATCTCCCCGCTGGATCCTCTCAGAACATGCCCGCACAACTCCATCTTTCTCTTTTTCAACCTCTCCAGCAGCTGTCCCCCTTGCATCTCCGCTCTTCTCAGTACCTCCTCATTCTTGATCTTATCCTTCCATGTTATCTTCAGCATCTTCCTCAGTGTCCACATTTCAAAAGAGTCTATCATCCTCTTTGCCTCTTCATTCAGCGTCCATGCTTCTGCTCCGTATGAAAAGACTGACATAATCCTGGTCTTCGTTTTCCAACTTATGTTTCTTCTCAATAATTCTTTATGGTTCCAGAATGCGCCCTTTGCAATTCCGGTTCTTCTCTTAATGTCCATGTTAGCTCTTCCACCTTCACTGATCCAGCTTCCAAGGTACATGTACTCCTTCACTTGTTCAAGTTTTTCTCCATCCACCTGTATTTTACAAACAGTTCCTGGTGTTTTTTCAATGATCATTACTTTAGTTTTCCCGCTAATACCCCTCCCAAGCCTAGCGAGAGCTCCCGTTTCCCGAGATGCCAGGACAGGTGTTAAATCGGTGACCGGTGCGTCCACAGTGGAAGCAGCGCTTCTGTTCAATACGTCGCCACCTCTCGATGTTGGACAGGTGCATAGCACCCAGCTGCATGGGTTTGTCACCCCAGTTCTCCCGTGGAAATCGGGCAGGTGTACCATAACCAAGAGGGAGTTGGGAGGGTACCTGTGGCAATGATTCCCTCTCCCGTCCTCGCTCTCGGCGACGGTTGTCCACACGAATGGCAAGGTTGATGACGTCATCCAAACGTTCGGGAAGGTCCCGGGAAGCCAGCTCATCCTGCATCTCTTCCGCGAGTCCTTGGACGAAGAGAAACTCAATGCCGTAGTCGGCCACCGAGCGGTTACCTTGTCGACAGGACGTGAGCCGTCCACCTGCCTCGTAGATGGAAATTACCCGGGAGGTGTCGAAGACCCTCCGTAACTCCTGGGTAAAGGTATCACCGCTGGTGCAGACTGCCGAACCGATCTCCCATTCTGCC
The DNA here is from genome assembly GCF_963971535.1 of Notolepis coatsorum. Lineage (NCBI taxonomy): Eukaryota > Metazoa > Chordata > Actinopteri > Aulopiformes > Paralepididae > Notolepis > Notolepis coatsorum. The sequence continues at coordinate 194,427,123 of NC_140169.1, read as the reverse complement.
GTGGCCCAGGAAAGAGCACGGCCGGTCAGCAGGGTGATAATATACACCACCTTGGAAAGTTCGGTGGGAAAAGTGAGAGGCTGTAAGCTGAAAACAAGGGAACACTGCGTGATGAACTCTCTGCAGCGAAAGGCCTCTCCTCTGTCCTGATTCTCCTAGATATATCTGCAGCCTTCGACAGTCAACCACCAGATCCTCCTCGCGGCCCTCGCAGGAATGGGAGTGGCTGGCTCTGCGCTGACATGGCTGTCATCATACCTCAATGACCGCTCCTACCAAGTGTCATGGAGAGGGACCCTGTCTGTCGGCCACCCGCCCCCTGCGGACGGGTGTCCCCCAGGGCTCTGTTTTAGGACCTCTTCTCTTCTCCCTCTACACTAAATCACTGGGTAACATTATCACGTCTCACGTCTCATTGTTATGCCGACGATACTCAACTCTTCCTCTCCTTCCCTCCCTCAGATATCCACGTCTCTGAGCGGATCTCGGCCTGTCTGTCCGACATCTCCGCCTGGATGACGACCAACCACCTCAAACTGAACCTAAGCAAAACAGAATTGCTCCACCTGCCGGCCAAATCCTCCCCCCTGACCGACCTTTCCATCACAGTCGAGAATGCAGCTGTGACCGCGTCCCCGACCGCCAAAAACCTTGGTGTTGTCCTCGACGACCAGTTGAACTTCTCTGCTCACATCGCAGCGACAACCAGAACCTTCCGATTCCTCCTGAGCAACGTCAGAAGGATCCGCCCCTTCCTGACAAAAGAAGCCACCCAACTCCTCGTCCAATCAACAGTCATCTCCCACCTCGACTACTGCAACGCACTGCTCGCTGGCCTCCCGGCCACTGCCACTAAGCCTCTTCAACTCATTCAGAACGCAGCGGCCCGCCTGATCTCAAACCTACCGAAGTCGGCCCATGTCACCCCACTTCTTAGGGACCTGCACTGGCTCCCCATTGCTGCACGAATCTGCTTCAAGGCCCTCGACCTAGCATACTGTGCGGCAAAGGGAACCGCTCCCGCCTACCTCCGGTCAATGTTCTCTAACTACACACCCTCAAGACCCCTACGCTCTGCATCTTCTGGCCGCCTCAGACCTACTCCTATCCAAGCTCCGGGAGGGTCATCAAAGAGAAGTCGCCTATTCTCAGTCCTTGCCCCACAATGGTGGAATGAACTACCCACCCCAGTTAGGACAGCCGAAACACGTCGAATCTTTCGCCGTCGACTAAAGACGCACTTCTTCAACCATTATCTGAAAAAAAAAATAAAAAAAATAAAAATCTAACCCTAACTAACCATACTGTCATGCACTTGTCCTAATAAACTAACCTACACTGTAGCACTCAACACTTTGATGAACATTGTTACTCAGCTGATAGAGTTGTGCCCTTCCTGATGGCTTGTCGTACAGAACTTGTAAGTCGCTTTGGATAAAAGCGTCAGCTAAATGACTAAATGTAAATGTAAATGTAAATGCAGCCCGTTGGAGCTCCACCGTAGTGCTCTGGAGGAGGAAGACGCGGCTCTCGAGCCCCCCCCTTAGATAGGCGGCAGTGTTACCTCCACTGCTAAGGCCGCAGACGCCGCCTCAGCTGCTGTTACCACTAACGCGGCCGCTGATGTAGCCGCGACCGCCGCCGTCAAAGCTGAAGTGGCTGTTGCTGCTGCCGCTGACGCCTGGTTGTCGGTGGTGAGAGCCCCGAGGCTACCGAGCTCAACCTCCACCTGCTGCTGACGGCGGGTGACCGTGACCAGCTGAACCTCCTGCGCCTTCAGCTCCTTCCGGATTCCGGTTGCTGGGTTCATGATGGTCAGTTCTTCTGTTACGACTCAGGTAGGTGTGTTGAACCCAAATGCAGTACAGAAGAAAGGTGCGGAGACGGTAGTTGCTCTTCTCACCAAAAACAGTGTTTCCTTTTATTGTTTAAACATCAAGAGCGATACTGGTATTATACAAAAGAAAAACAAACTAAATAATAATTAAACAATAATCGAAAACACGGCAGCCACGTCCTACGCTCTGCATCTTCTGTGTTACTGTGGCACCAGGTAAGAGTGTAGAGTTCCAATAGTGGTTGGCAATATGGAGATGGAGAGTAGGTTCGTTCTTCACAATTCGGGTATCCTCTTTATTAGGAACACACCGTAGAGCAGTTAGGTAAATAAGAGAACTAAACAATAGAGAGCAATAGGAGAGAATACAAGTCACCGCAGCACTTGTCTCTTGGTACCGCCGTGTACTGGTTCTGGAGAATGTGTGAAGGAACAAAGAAGACAGGAGTTATTTAAGGGCAACATACCAGACATTCCACACATTCCACAGAGTGACAGCCAATCCCAGGTGACAACCAATAATACAATCAAAGGGGAGGAAAGTGACAGGTGACAGGATGGTAGCCGGGATCTCAGGTCAACCAGACCCGAGTACCCAGAACGTTACAGTACCTCCCCCCGACGAACGGCACCCGACGTTCACCTAGGGGCCCCAGGATGCAGCCACCGGAAATCAACGATCAGGCTGGGATCTAAAATATCCCTTTGAGGCACCCAAGAACGCTCTTCTACCCCGTACCCCTCCCAATCCACCAAAAACTGAAACCCCCTAACCCTCCGTCTACAACCCAGGATCCTCTGCACCGTGTAGGTCAGCTGACCCCCGATCAACCGAGGCGGAGGAACGGCGGGCAGAGGCGGGGACAAGGGCAATGAGAGGAACGGCTTCAACAGGGATACATGAAACGTCAGATGAACCCTCATCGAACTCTGAAGCCGCAACCTGTAAGCCACAGGGTTCACCATGAACCACTCTAAAGGGTCCTAAGAAGCGAGGAGCCAGCTTCCTGGACTCCACCCGGAGAGGGAGATCACGGGGGGAGAGCCAAACCCGCTGCCCAGGATGGAAAACCGGAGCCGGACGGCGCTTGCGGTTAGCCTGATGCTGGGCCTTAACCGAAGCCTTCTGCAGCGCCGTTCGAACCCGATTCCACGTCCGGCGACAGCGAGCCACATGTGCCTGGACTGAAGGCACCTCCGCCTCCTGCTCCTGCTCGGGAAACAGAGGAGGTTGAAAACCATATTGACACTGAAATGGAGACATACCGGTAGAGGAGGAGAGGAGGGTATGCACCGTAACACCTCAAGATCCCCTCCAGATCCTGGTTGACGCGCTCCGTCTGCCTGTTCGACTGCGGGTGAAACCCAGACGACAGGCTGATGGAGGCGCCGAGGCTGGTGGAAAACGCCTTCCAGAACCTAGAGGCGAACTGAGGACCCCGGTCCGACACGATATCCACTGGGAGCCCGTGGACCCGAAATACGTGCTGTACCACCAGATCAGCCGTCTCTCGGGCCGAGGGAAGTTTTGGAAGGGGAATGAAGTGAGCCGCCTTGGAGAAACGGTCCACCACCACCAAAATGGCAGTGAACCCATCTGACAAAGGCAGGCCTGAAATAAAATCCAGGGATATGTGCGATCAGGGACGTTTGGGAATAGGAAGAGGCCGGAGGAGACCTGCTGGTGCATGGCGAGAGGTCTTACTCCGCGCACACACCGGGCAGGCCGCCACAAAGGAACGCGTATCCCCCTCCACTGTCGACCACCAGAACCTCCTACGGATCAACTCCAGAGTTCTAGTGGCCCCAGGGTGGCCGGTGAGTGAAGAAGTATGTGCCCACTGCAGCAGGCGTGAGCGTGCAGCCTTGGGCACATACAGCCATCCCGGAGGACCCCCACCAGGATCAGGCTCCCGTGCCAGAGCCGATCTTACCACCTTATCTATGCCCCAAGACACGGGTGCCAAAATCAAGGCCTGTGGAATAATGGGATGGGGGCTCTCCTCTCGACCCGGAGGATCAAATTGGCACGACAACGCATTAGGCTTAACGTTTTTGGAACCGGGTCGATAGGAGATGGTAAATCGAAATCGAGTGAAGAATAACGCCCACCTGGCCTGGCGAGAGTTAAGGCGTTTAGCCCCTTGGATGTAAGCCAAGTTCTTATTATCAGTCCAAACAATGAAGGGATGTGCCGCACCCTCCAACCAATGTCTCCACTCCTGTAGTGCCAATTTGATTGCCAATAACTCCCGATTAACCACGTCGTAGTTACGCTCGGCCGAAGACAGCCGGAAAAAAAAAAGCGCAAGGATGCACTTTACCATCCTTTAAACATCTCTGAGAGATCACCCCCCCCCACCGCGATGTCAGAGGCATCCACCTCCACAATAGACTGAGCCTCTGCATGGTGGCGGATCAGTACAGGTGCAGAGGTAAATCGACGTTTGAGGTCGCAGAAGGCCTACTCTGCCCTGGGCGACCATTCAAAGCCAGGGAGAGAGGACTTAGTGAGAGCTGTTAACGGATTGGCTAAGGCACTAAAATTGCTAATAAAACACCTGTAAAAATTTGCAAAGCCAAAAAACATTGCAGCTCCTTGAGCGACGAAGGCCGTGGCCAATCCAAGACTGCACTCACCTTGGTTGGATCCATGCGAAGATCACCCTTCGTCAACACCAAGCCCAGGAAGGAAATGGTGTCAGTGTGAAACACACACTTCTCTGCCTTAACAAATAGCTGATTCTCAAAGAGACGGCGAAGCACGTCACGAACATGCAGTTGGTGTTGCACCATATCGCGAGAAAAAATCAGGATGTCATCTAGGTAAACAAAAACTGACACCCCAATTAAGTCCTGCAGCACGTCGTTAACCAGGCTTTGGAAGACTGCTGGAGCATTAGCTAAACCAAAGGGCATGACTAAATACTCATAATGCCCATTAGGAGTATTAAATGCAGTCTTCCACTCGTCTCCTTCTCTAATCCTGACCAGATTGTATGCATTACATAAGTCAAGTTTAGAGAAGACCTGTGACCCCTGTAAGCACTCAAAGGCGGTGTCCATGAGAGGTAGGGGATAACGGTTCTTAACGGAAACGTTGTTCAATCCCCTATAATCAATGCACGGTCGCTGACCCCCATCCTTTTTAGCAACGAAAAAGAAGCCAGCGCCGGCAGGGGATGTGGAAGGGCGGATATGCCCCGCGAGCAATGCCTCCTGAATGTAATCATTCATAGACACAGTCTCAGGGCGAGAGAGGGAGAACATACACCCACGGGGTGGAGAGGTACCGGGTAGAAGATCAAAGGGGCAGTCGTATGACCTATGAGGCGGTAGTGCTTTAGCACGCGCTTTACTAAAAACGTCCGCAAGGTCCCAATAGATCTCGGGTACACCCATTAAATCAGGATTAGGCGGTATGACAGAATCTGCAATGCTCACCACCATCCTGGAGAGAGAAGAGGGAGACAAAAAAGAAGAAGGGGCGGGTAAACCCTCGCCGGGGACGACTCGACGCCGCTCCCCACCGAAAGTTCACCTGTTGCCCAATTAATGACAGGATTACGTTCAGCTAACCACGGATGACCCAAAACAACAACACACTGAGGAGATCTGATGACATAAAACTGTACCCATTCCCACCCCCCACCGGCCACTTGAATGTGCAATCGTGCTGTTCTCTGGGTAATGATCCCATCACCCAGTGGCTGTCCATCCAACTCCTGGACCGGAATAGGTACCTGCAATGTCTCTAAGGCTAAACCCCACTGTTCAGCCAACCCCACATGAATTAAATTCCCCGCTTCCCCCGAATCCACCAATGCCCTGGTCCCCACAACCCACAGTAACCTCAAAAAACATGCGCAAATCCCGGGTGAAAGGAGAAAGGAGCCCACTTGCTAAAGCCTCTCCAGAGTCTAGCGAGCCCTCCCATTTCCCGACTCAGCCCAACAACTGCCGAAGCGGTGACCGGTCCGCCCACACCGGAAGCAGCGCTTCTGCTCCACGTACCTCCTCTCAGCGTCGGAGAGCGACAGCGCTCCCAACTGCATTGGTTCGTCACCCAGTGGTTCGCCTGTGTATCGCGGAATGAGGTCGGCACCGGAAGAGAAAGGGAATCGTACCTGAGGCTGAGACGCTGTTGATCCTCTCTCACGTCCTCTCTCCCGATGCCGATTGTCCATTTTAATGGCCAGGTTTATGATGCCATCCAGGTGCTCCGGCAATTCGCGAACCGACAGCTCATCCTTCATGCGAACCGAGAGCCCCTGGACAAACAGAACACAGCAGGGTATTTCGGGCCAGGCCGCCTCCCGGGCCAGAATGCGGAAATCAATGGCATAATCTGCCACGGTGCGGAGGCCTTGCTGGCAAGCGATAAGCCGCCCACCGGCTTCATAAATGGAAATTACACAGGAAGTGTCGAAAACACGTCTTAACTCCCCGGTAAAGGCTTCCGCATCGTGGCAGATCATCAACCCGCTTTCCCATTCTGCCGTAGCCCAGGAGAGGGCCCGGCCGGTGAGAAGGGTGATGATATAGGCCACACGGGACATGGCGGAAGGGAATGACCGTGGCTGAAGCTGGAAGACAAGCGAACACTGGGTGACAAACTCTCGACACCAGGGCTCCCCCGTAGCGCCCAGGCGGCGATCGCCCCCCTTCGCTGCTGGAAGCCGCATCCTCCGACGAGAGACTTCCTGTAGCCCTCGTCTCGGCAGCCGCCTGGCGAGCAATGTTGGCCGAGGCCAGGGCTGAATCCGCCGTCTTCTGGGCAGTACCGGATATACTGCCCAGGCGACCCAGCTCGCTGCCCACCTCCTTCTGACGCTCCATCACCACCTGCAGACCGTCCTTCTGCGCCTGGAGTTCCGCCCAAATTGCCTCGGTGGAACTCATCTTGGTCGGCTCTTCTGTTACGGTGGCACCAGGTAAGAGTGTAGAGTTCCAATAGTGGTTGGCAATAAGGAGACGGAGAGTAGGTTCGTTCTTCACAATTCAGGTATCCTCTTTATTAGGAACACACCGTAGAGCAGTTAAGTAAATAAGAGTACTAAACAATAGAGAGCAATAGGAGAGAATACAAGTCACCGCAACACTTGTCTCTTGGTACCGCCGCGTACTGGTTCTGGAGAATGTGTGAAGGAACAAAGAAGACAGGAGTTATTTAAGGGCAACATACCAGACATTCCACACGTTCAACACAGTGACAGCCAATCCCAGGTGACAACCAATAATACAATTGTAGACACCTGAATATGTCTAACAATAATTCAATGTGTCTAACCTAATTCCTTGTACTCTACTGTGTTCAGGATAACGTTGTGTAAACTCCCCTACCTAACATTGACATTTAATAGTGGAGCATGCACTGTACTGCCGCTAGGGGGAGCTGGCGTGATGTTGGGCAGGAGAGACAACAGGTGAAGAAGGGCTGGCTGAAGGCAGGACTCTGACCGCGGGACTGCCTCTTCATTGTTTTTCCACAGAAGCAAGCGGACGCGTAGAGCCGGAGCTCTAGACACTAAGGACATGCAGGATATGACCCCCGGCACGGGGCGGGTTAGTAATGTAGTATGCAATAGCTTAGCTTCCAGTTAATGCTAAAGAGACATTGTGAACAAAGAAGCAGACGTGCTACTGCCAAAGAGTGCTGTAGATATTGCACACGTTGCGTTCTAGTTCAAGTATAAGCGACAGGCCAGGGGGTCGTCCCGACCCACAGTTTAGCTTCAGTTAGGCCTAGCACCACAGTTTAGCCCGCGTGTCGCTCCATCTCCCCAGCCCAGCAGCGGACCCCTCAGCGGACGTCACCGGACTGCACGCACCTCCAGCCCCTCCGAGCCGTCAACCTCCAGCAGTCACCTGCCTAACGTCAACCCAGCCCCACCTCCTGCTATCACGGGACTTCTCGACGGCCATCTCACCACACGGACGTTCGGTGGTGAGAGCAGGCCAGCCCATGGTTAAGTACACACGAGCCAGTTACAGTGAGCACTCCGAGTGCTGGAACCTGGGGTAAACATTCTCTTTGTGCGGAGCGTGCCCTTTAAGGGCGAAGAGAATCAGTACTTTGAACTGGCACGTGTACCAGTGATTAGGGGCGCCCCGACGTTTGTTATTTTGGGGAATGCCGGCTTAGACAGGCTTTTTGGTTTCAACTGTGGGCCCACTGTATTTTCTGGTTACATGTGTTGTGCGGTTAATTTGTGCAGACAGCTCGTGTGGATAATAATAATCTTTCCCATCGAATAGCTCGCGGAGCTCGCCAGTACCCTCTCTCTCTCTACCTACGGGTGAATGAAAAGTGTCTTAATGCCATGCATTGTGCCTTGTATTGCATGATAACTTATATAAAAGAGAGGCGTACAAATGGGAACACTGTGTGCGTGTCTGTTAATGTGCATTCTGTTTAACCCCTTCCTTTCCGGGTAATGCTCATTATTGTTTAACCCCTTCTTACCCACAGCCTATACATCATTGGGACAGGTCTCTGCTCATCAGCAAGGAAAGGTACTGCTTTGGGGAGAAAGTATATCATCTATCACTACTGCCACCGGGTGTGGGAGGGTGCGGGAGGTATTAGGAGAAGTGTGGGTGTGTGGGGAATTACTGCGAGTCGCCCAGGAGGGCAAGAAGGACCAGCGCACCACCCCTAGGTTAGTAAATCCTAGGCCCCATCCACTCCCTCTGCTAAAGCTCCACTCTAATACTCCTGCACTACTGTCGGGGACTCAGCCGGACTCAGATCTGCTGCGTTCCCACTACCTGGTGACAGTGTACATCATCATCATCATTAGGTGGCTTCTTCGTTCCGAAGGTTGCCTATCACTCTCCAACCCATTCGGTCCCCACTTCTTCTCTCCAACTCCGTGACTCCGCCTCTCACTCCGCTCCAATCACAGACGTCGTCTACCCAGCCTCTTCTTGGTCTTCCACTTCCTCTCTTTCCATCCACCTTCCCCATCACCACCTTCTTGAACATCTCCCCGCTGGATCCTCTCAGAACATGCCCGCACAACTCCATCTTTCTCTTTTTCAACCTCTCCACATCTACTCTCATAAAGTAGGGATAATCCACCCTGCTACACAATCAAAGGGGAGGAAAGTGACAGGTGACAGGATGGTAGCCGGGATCTCAGGTCAACCAGACCCGAGAACCCAGAACGTTACACTTCTGGCCGTTAGGACAGCCGAAACCCGTCCAATCTTTCGCTGTCGACTAAAGACGCACTTCTTCAACCATTATCTGAAATTTTCTTTTTTAGAAATCTAACCATAACTAACCTTACTGTCATGCACTTGTCCTATACTAACCTACACCGTAGCACTCAACACTTTGATGAACATTGTTACTCAGCTGATAGAGTTGTGCCCTTCCTAATGACTTGTCGTACAGAACTTGTAAGTCGCTTTGGATAAACGCGTCAGCTAAATGACTAAATGTAAATGTCAAAATAAATAGTTAATATCTGGTTAATCAGAATAGCAGGACTGTATTGTACCCATTCTGCAATCTGCTAATAAAGTTTTCAATCAATCAATCAAGGACATCGTTAAAGCTAAATCTTTAAAGTTATTCATAATAGTTTGGTAAGTCATGCTACATAATTAGCGGAAATGTACCCAGCTGATAAAGTAATGAAAAGGATGTTTTCACATATCTGTTTTTGTCTTTACCATCATACCATCCATGGCCGTAGCCAGCTATGAAGTCACCGAGGTCTGGATCTCGGTAACTATTTGTAACTATTAAAAAAAATAAAAATACAAATATTATAAAACATTTAAAATCTTAAATTTTTTTATAGGAATTTCACAATATAAATGTACAGTCAGGAGTTGAAAATGTCCGGTAATGTCTGATGTTTGGCAAAGGTACTCCCGCTGCATCGCTACAGCATACAGCTTACTTGTTCAAAGCATGCGCGTGCTTGTGACAGAAGCCTGTACCGTGGGCTGGACTGGTAATCTGGACATTTTCCCGGTGGGCCGACGTGCCTTTGGGCCGTTATAATTGATTTATAAAAAATTTAAATAAAGTTTGGTCAACGACCGGCCCAATACTAGGCTGGGAGTGATAGAACAGCAGTGACAAATCTGTGCCGTGGAAGGTGGGCTCGACTGGTAATCTGGAAATGTTCCCGGTGGGCCGACGCACCTTTGGGCCGTTATAATTGATTTATAAAAAATGTTAATAAAGTTTGGTCAACTATCGGCCCACTACTAGGCTGGGAGTGACAGAACAGCAGTGACAAATCTGCGCCGTGGACGGTGGGCTGGACTGGTGATCTGGACATTTTCCCGGTGGGCCGACACGCCTTTGGGCCGCTATAATTGATTTATAAAAAATTTAAATAAAGTTTGGTCAACGACCGGCCCACTAGCCTGGGACAGCGGGCCATTTGGTACTGACTGACACTGGGCTGGCCCAATAATCACATCTCTTACTAAGCCCCCCCCCTACTAGGCTGGGAACAGTGGCCCATTATGCTGGCCCGCCGCCCAATCACATCTCTTAATATGCCCCCCCCCTCTCTCACCTGTTTCTCGTGTGAGAAGAACAGATGCGGCTTAGAGCGAAAAAGAAATTACCGGGCGAAAAAGAAAATATCTAGAGGTGGATGCTGCCAAATGTAATAAAATCACAGCAGCCTGAGCAGTAGGAGCCTGAGGTAGTTTGTGTGTGCCATCACTGCCATGATGATGTCGATAATAATATGAATGATAACGTTATCTGGTCTGCATCGCGTTGGCTAAGCTAAGCCCACGTTACTGTGAGTGACCTACAGTAGGTCCATAAACTAAGCTGGTCATCACTACTAACGAGACGCTGACCCCTAGTGGCCGGCGGATTTTTTTTTTTATACATTTTTATTTGGAAATTACAAACACATCATAAAAACAAATTATCATGACCAATTTGTATTCCTGAGGATATCACCTATAAAACCATTAATTAAAACACTTATTTCCAAGGTGGTCCTCGATGGAAGACATAAAAACACAGCACATAATAGCCTACTCAACTGCACATTTTTGCTCAACTGCTCAAATGTATGCCTACTTATGTATTAGCCTACAGGGGAAAAACACATTCACAACAGGCAGCAAAGTTTATTTTCAGCCAAGTATGGTCATCGTGTGGTAAGGTAACTATTAGGATATATATGGTATAGGGCGGCTGAGTGGCGCAGTGGGCAAGGCGCTCGCCACTAACGCAGGAGATACTGGTATCGAGCCCAGCTCTCTGCGTTGCTACCGGCTTGGCCGGTCGTCATACTAACACAATTGGCAGTGTTAGAGGGTGGGAAAGCCGGTGGGTGGGGATTGGACGTTGTGGACAGCGACTCCTATATGTCGGTTGGGTTTAGTTTAGTCTAGTTTAGTTTATTCGGATCCCCGAATGTGGTGACGCCTGTACAGCAGAAACAGGAAGTATCGGGGGCAGCGTGAGCCTCCCGCGCGTTATTCATCGCCACTGAGAGTTCGAGCTGTCTGGTGAAAAGATGCGACTGTTGTGTTGGGGAGTTTTAGGAGAGGTGTAGGATTCAAGCGCAGGACAGTGGAGGGTGAGAGAGACGAGGCACGAGTCGACGTTGTAATTGACAAGTTTTACTGGAGTAGCAGTAAACAAGGAACATTACAGGGGAAAACAAAACCGAACTTGAAAACACGGGAAACCAAACCTCAGCAAAGCTGGAAAACATGAACTAGAAATACGGGAACGGACTCACGAGGAAATACAGGATAACAAGGGTTTTCACGAAGGATAAACAGAGAAGCACGACAGGGTACTGGGGTGAACAGAAAACAGGTCTCTGCTCCGTGGAAGGCAAGAGCAGTACATGGGGGAGAACAGAATCAATGACGCAACGCTGGTAAACAGGGGGCGGCACGAATATATACTGAACTAATTAGACGACAAGGAACAGCTGGGCCTGAAGGCTAGGACACAAGAATAATCAATACAAACACAGGGAACAAGGACTAGACTAGAACACTGTTACGATTAGTACGCTTCTTAGTCATGTTGGACCCAGATGGCAGAGTATGGATTGATGAGACCGGAGACAGCACGTGACGATTAACAGTTTACTTCACAACACATACACGTACACACACAGGTAACATTTGTCAATGATCGCGCCCAGCAGGGCAGGACAGACAGGACTATATACACACAGACTAATTGACAAGACACAGAGGGTAATTTACAAACAAGACACAGGTGTGGTAGACAGAAACAATAGAACACAGAGTACACTGGAAAACAATAACAAATAACCAACCAGACTAAACATAATTACAACCCACAGACAGGGGAACACAAGACTAACACAGTGGAGACAACAACAACAACAACAACAACAACAACAACAACAACAACAACAACAACAACAACAACAACAACAACAACAACAACAACAACAACAACACAGATAGTACACATAACAGACACAACTGACAATAAACAATAATGAGTTGGTGTGTGAGCTGATGCCAGATCGGCATCAGCCCACCGGTTGGAAATGATGACTGAGAGTTATTGTTATTGATGGGAGGTTGTGAATATAAATGTCTGGATCCTGGTCCCATAGGACCAGGACCGGAGGAAGTGTTACAGTACCCCGCCCTCGAAGGTCGACTCCCAGGCGACCCAACAGGCCCCCCGGGAACGGGGAGGGTGGGGGGGACGGAAGCCGCATCAGCGAAAAGAGGAGGGGGGAGGACGGGGGTTCGAGGGACGGGGCCTGCGGGAACAGGAACGGGGGGAGGGGGCTGACGAGGAGGGCTGGAGCAGGGAAGGATGGGAGGAAGAGACGACGGCTCCGGAGCGCGACCTGGGGCTGGGGTCTCCACGGTGGCGAGACCCCCCGCCGAACCCCGAACCGGAGGCTCCCTGGTGACAGGACGCGGTACAGGACCCCCAACCGGGGTCCCTCCGGCAGCGGAATCCGACGTCGTCCTCCAGGTCTGCCATGGTGGTGGCTCGTTCTCTGGAACCTCCCAGGGCGGAGGAGACCTCGACCAGACCGGCGAGGAAGACCTGCGGTCCTGGGAACCCCTTCCCCTGGGGCTGTGGCGTCGGGATCCGCGCCCCGTCCCCGACGCTCCCCTGCGGACCAGGCGACTTCCCACCCAGGGATCCAGCACCGGGGTGGCCGCGGCGCAAGCACCCGATATCATCGGTGCCACGGGCCCAGCCACTGCGTCCCATGGTGCCAGACCCAGAGCGGTCGCCTGGTCGGCACGCAGGACGGAAGCGCCCAGGATCCCGAGCGTGAAGCTGGCTCCGTCTCTCCTCTCTGCCGGGTCCAAGTTCGGCGCGATCATTCTGTTACGATTAGTACGCTTCTTAGTCATGTTGGACCCAGATGGCAGAGTATGGATTGATGAGACCGGAGACAGCACGTGACGATTAACAGTTTACTTCACAACACATACACACACAGGTAACATTTGTCAATGATCGCGCCCAGCAGGGCAGGACAGACAGGACTATATACACACAGACTAATTGACAAGACACAGAGGGTAATTTACAAACAAGACACAGGTGTGGTAGACAGAAACAATAGAACACAGAGTACACTGGAAAACAATAACAAATAACCAACCAGACTAAACATAATTACAACCCACAGACAGGGGAACACAAGACTAACACAGTGGAGACAACAACAACAACAACAACAACAACAACAACAACAACAACAACAACAACAACACAGATAGTACACATAACAGACACAACTGACAATAAACAATAATGAGTTGGTGTGTGAGCTGATGCCAGATCGGCATCAGCCCACCGGTTGGAAATGATGACTGAGAGTTATTGTTATTGATGGGAGGTTGTGAATATAAATGTCTGGATCCTGGTGCCATAGGACCAGGACCGGAGGAAGTGTTACAGAACACATGAATATACAAACACTGGGAACAAGGACTAGACTAATAGGCAGACATCTGAACATACTGGGGAGCACACAGGACCGATAACGGATACAAGGGGAACACAGTAATACACACAGCCAATAATCTCCAGACAACCTGCAGTACCGCAAACAGAGCGCCAGGGGGTGGCAGAGAATTGTCTGTGTCCAGATAGTTCAGATTATGACAGTCCCCCCCCCCGAAGGGGCGGCTCCCAGACGACCCACAAGACCGACCAGGGACAGGCAGGGCGAAGGGCCGAGCCCCCGGAAAAAACTGGGGATGAGGACACAGAAAACCGGAGCCGGGGGGCGGAGAAAAGAACTCAGGAGGGGCATAGTAGCAGGGGGGCCGGAGATGGGGACAGAGGCCCGGTGAGGGGGGCTGGAGACGGGGACAGGGACCCGGTGAGGGGAGCCGGAGACGGGGACAGAGGCCCGGTGAGGGGGGCTGGAGACGGGGACAGGGGCCCGGTGAGGGGGCCCGGAACAAAATGGCGAGGGCGACAACCCCGGAGCAGGACCCCGGACGGGGGCCACTCCAGGTGCAGACCTCGGGACTGAACCAGGGGCCCGGAGAAGAGGGGCGAAGGCGACAACCCCGGAGTAGGACCCCGGACGGGGGACACCCCAGGTGCAGACCTCGGGACAGAGCGCAGGACCCCGGACGGGGGTCCCTCCCGGCATAGAACTTGGTGCAGACCTCGGCGTTGACCACGGCACAGACCACGGCACAGACCACGGCGTAGACCACGGCGCAGGCCACGGCGCAGGACTGGGCCAGACGAAGAGCCGGGACCAGACGAGGAGCCGGGACCAGACAAAGAGCCGGGACCAGACGAAGAGCTGGGATCAGACGAGGAGCCGGGACCAGATGAGGAGCCGGGACCAGATGAGGAGCCGGGACCAGACGAGGAGCCGGGACCAGACGAGGAGTTGGGACCAGACGAGGAGCTGTGACCAGACAAGGAGCCGGGACCAGACGAGGAGCCGGTGGCAGGTGAATCCCCGGGGACAGGAGCAGGTGCACGACCCAGACTAGACGTCGGGGTCTCCCCGGGAGCCGGAGGAGGAACAGGGGCAGCTAGAGCTACTCTAGCAGGGGCTAAACTGGCAGTAGAGGCTGGGTTAGCTACCTGGGTAGTGCTAGCTGCAGGACCTGTGCTAGCTGCATGGGCTATACTAGCGGGGGCTAGGCTGGCAGTTGCGGCTGGGTTTGCTACCCTGGCAGTGCTAACTGCAGGCTCTGTACAAGCTGGGTAGGGTGCACTAGCCGAGAGGGTTCGGGTGCTAGCTGTAGGTGCTACACTAGCCGACGGGGCTAAGGCGCTAGCAGTAGGAACTCTAGCGTGCAGAACTGAGGGACTAGGCGTAGGAACCCTAGCAGACGGGACTGAAGCGCTAGCAGCAGGGGCTCTAGCGGACGAGACAGAGGTGCTAGCAGCAGGGGCTCTGGCGGACGAGACTGAGGTGCTAGCAGCAGGGGCTCTAGCAGACGAGACCATGCTAGTCTTCTTAGGTTTGCTAGCCTTCTGAGACTTGCTAGCTGTGCGTGCTACGCTAGTAGGCAGGGCTCTAGCGGACTGGACTGAAGCGGTAGCTACCGAGGCTATGCTAACCACGGAGGCCATGCCGGCCGGAGGGGCGGTCCCAGCATTTGTGGCTATGTTAGCTATAGGGCCTGTGCACGCGAGGGCAGCTAGGTAGGTAGCTACTGCAGAGGCTGCTCTATCACCAAAGGTTCTGCCAGCTGCAGAAGTCTCGCTAGCAGTAGCAGGAGGGGCTAAGCTAGCAGTTGAGTCCTGGTTAGCTGCAGAGGCAGTGCTAGTAGAGAGAGGGCTAGCGGCACTAGCTACGGAGGCTAGTGGCTGTACTAGTAGCCTGGACTGTGTTAGCAGAGAGAGGGCTAGCAACACTAGCTATCGGGGCTAGGCTAGCGGCAGTACTAAATCAAATCAAATCAAATTTATTTGTAAGGCCCGACAACACACGTTAATGTCCCCATGGGCCGGACATGTCTTCTTTAAACAAGTCAAGAAGAAACATAACAATAAGTCAAGAACAAAACAAGAACACCATAAGGTCCAACTAATTTAAAATAAAAGCAAAATAAATTAATGAATGCAAACACTCCCAGACATACCCCATGCGAAGGTAAGGAAAAACTCACTAAAACCTAACAATAGGAAAAAAATTCACCACAGGCAGTGTGGAGGTGAGAAACCTCAGAAGGGCCATTCAAGGGGGGATCTCCCTTCTTAGATGTCGGTGATAGTAGTGTTGCAGACTGACAGTTGGTAAACATGCACTCATGTGTGTAGTGAAATACAGATGAGTGCATGCAATAGCAACTGAACATTTTGAAAAATTAAAGATAGAGCTGATAGCGATGGCAACTGAACATTTTGAAAGATTAAAGATAGAGCTGATAGCGAATCTATTTGAGGCACAGGGGCGGCGCAAAGAGGGTCGCGTCCTCTCCGTCTTAATCACGGGACGTTCAACACTCTGGTCATCGCTCCGAGACAGCCGGAGACAGGGAGATAGGGGGCGGCGCAGAGAGGGTTGCAACCTCCCCGACATCATCGCGGGACGTCCAGCACTCCGGTCATCACTACGAGACAGCCGGAGACAGGGAGACAGGAGGGCACGCAGATAGGGTCGCATCCTCCCGGTCTTCATCACGGGACGTCCGACACTCCGGTCAACACTCAGGGACAGCAACTCACAAGGAGACAGGGAGACGGGACAGGTGTTAGACAGCTTGCGTGATTGTAGTGGGCGGACATAGCAATAGATACAAGTGGTATATGTGAATAGAATAGATAAATGAAGTAAGCATATTATGTGAATAGAATAGAAGTACTTAACCCAGCAATTAAACCACGTTGACAGACCACAAACCATGTTGACAGACCACGGACAGAAGACGGTGAAGAGCTGATCCATGGCCTCGGTGGTGCTAGTAGCCTGGGCTGTGTTATGGGAGCTAGGCTATGGGAGTTATGCTAGCGGCTGTGCTAGTAAAGAGAGGGCTAGCGGCACTAGCTACGGGGGCTAGGCTAGCGGCAGTACTAGTAGCCTGGGCTGTGTTAGCAGAGAGAGGGCTAGCTGCACTAGCTACGGGAGCTAGGCTAGCGGCTGTACTAGTAGCCTGGACTGTGTTAGCAGGGAGAGCTGAGGGGGTAGCTGTCGAGGCTACAATGGCTGCAGGGGCTAAGCTAACCACAGGGGCCTTGCCGGCCGATGGGGCAGTCCCACCATCAGAGGCTTTGTTAGCTATAGGGCCTGTGTTAGTTGAGAGAGCTAAGGGGGTAGCTGCCGAAGCTACACTAGCGGCGGGGGCTAAGCTAGTAGTAGAGGCCTTGCTATCTGCAAAGGGCCTGACAGGGTTAGCAGACTGGCAGTCGGCTGGGGAGTTGGGGTCCTGGAAGAGCACCCTAAACATGTTCCCGGCCAGTAACCGGAGTTCGCATGCTCTTCCAGGACTCCACTTCATCATGGAGAACACCAGGCGATAAGCTCTCTTTCGCTCCTCCAGACTGCAGGCTGGAGAATAATTGCCCATGAATCTTTGCAAGAGGGAATATGCCTCATCAAACCTGTCCCCGAGGGGGGCTACGGGACCAGTAGGGGACGCTATACTAGCAGAGAGGGCTATGGTGCTAGCAATAGGTACTGTGCTAGCTGCCTGGGCAGTGAAGACTGCAGGGCCTATGCTAACAGCAGGGGCTAAACTAGCAACTGGGCTAGTCCTAGCTGCCTGGGCAGTGAAGGCTGCGGGGCCTATGCTAACTGCTACAGTGGCAGTGTTAGCTACTGGGCTTGTGCTAGCGACGCTTGCTACTGGGGCAATACTAGCGGTAGCAGCTATGCTAGTAGGACTAGCTGAGGTGCTAGCCACCGGTAACTTAGCAGGGGAGGCTAAGCTAGCCTTCCTAGCACTACTAGCTCTCCAAGACCTACGAGCAGCGCAAGCTACGCTAGCAGACGGAGCTATGGTACTGGCAATAGGGGCTATTCTAGCAGAAGGAGCTAACATGCTAACAGATGGAGCTACTGAGGTCTTACTAGTAGGGGAGAGCGTGCTGCTAGCTGGGGGCAGAGGACAAGAGCGCCCGAATCATCAGTCCCAGCTGCCGGTTGTGTTCCGCCAGCAGTGGCGCCTGCTCCGCGCTGCACGTCGCCTTTGCGCAGGTGAGCAGCGTGTTCAGCTGCATTATTTCCCACAAGGACGAAGAGCGGAAGTCTCCTTTGAAGAAGCGCACGACAGGGTAGGGTACTGGGGCGAACAGAAAACAGGTCTCTGCTCCGTGGAAGGCAAGAGCAGTACATGGGGGAGAACAGAATCAATGACGGAACGCTGGTAAACAGGGGGCGGCACGAATATATACTGAACTAATTAGACAACAAGGAACAGCTGGGCCTGAAGGCTAGGACACTAGAATAATCAATACAAACACAGGGAACAAGGACTAGACTAGGATTCTTAATAGGACTAGTTGTTAAAGATCCCTAAATATTCAGCACAACAATTGAATGAGGTTGGAGTGGGGTGGAATTTGGCAATAATCACGTGGTGCCACCAGTATGACACATCTTCAGTTGTGTTCCCCGACCTCATTGGGTGTTTCGGCCATTTATCACAATACACCCTCTGCCGAGGTTGGCCCACCACAGGCTGATCAGGCCTGGGTGTGTGTCGCACGGTGGCACCACATATTCATTTAGCAGCCCATGATGCGTCTCTACGTTTCAGCCACAACCAGTGACTGCTCCGTTCTGCTGCAGTGGCAAATTCTTTAATTGCCTTCCGTTGGGCCTGTCCTCTGATCCCTACTTCCTTCAGGAGCCTTGTGGTGGAACTGGCTACAAAGCCTCTGCAGCCCACCTCCACTGGCCACACCTTCACGTTCCAGCCCCGCCCCTCTGCTTCAGCTGCTAAGTTGGCATATCGCAGCCTCTTCCGTTCGAATGCCTCATCGATGGCTTCCTCCCATGGGACCGTCAGCTCAACGATCAAGACACGACACATGAATATACAAACACTGGGAACAAGGACTAGACTAATAGGCAGACATCTGAACATACTGGGGAGCACACAGGACCGATAACAGATACAAGGGGAACACAGTAATACACACAGCCAATAATCTCCAGACAAAGAGTAGGCACTCCTGCAGTACCTGCAGTACCGCAAACAGAGCGCCAGGGGGTGGCAGAGAATTGTCTGTGTCCAGATAGTTCAGATTATGACAGCGACAGGCTGCCTCCTCGTGTACCGGAGGGGACACGTGATGCAAGGCTTCTATCCTCACTACAGCCTACCAGTGGGAGGCATAGTCTAGCAACGTTCAAGACAGGGGAGGGAAGAATTGGAATTACGAAATTGGGATGGGAGAAAAATAGAAAAATAAGGAGAAAAAGTGGATAAAAGAAAAAAGGATATAATATGGTATGGATTACTTACTGTTATAACTTATTACTATCTGTGGTAGCTCTAGTCTCCACCTACACAAATCGTTTTGTGCTGTCCATTGAGCATGCACCTTCACATGGTAGGCACATTAACTGTAGGTCAAACTCCCAAACAAACAAGCACACCATTGATTTAATTGCCATATAAATCACATACAAAGATCTAACTTACTCCTCTCTGAACATGAATATAAATCAAAAAGGTGATCTATTAACTGTGTAAACCTTATGCAATATTCATCATTGATATTTGAATACTTGAAATCTGTATGAAATGAGTAGTTAGTATCAAATTAAATAAGATGGAACAGCTCCATGCATTAATTGAATAAACAACTATTTGCTCATTACCAGTATGGTATTGTTTAAATTTTACAGCTTTTTGCACATCTTTGTCAGGGAATTCCAACAATTCTGGACCTGAATGTACCAGTTAATTGTAATAATCTCTCTCTCCTTATGTCTAGTCAAGCCAGGTTGTGGAGGAGAGAGACAAGGATGAACAGGCTATAGACTACATTGCCCGTCCTGAGCCTGCTATCCCCCCCCCCTCACAGTGAACTGTGGTGTTCCACAAGGAAGCATACTAGGACCACTACTGTTCCTAATTTATGCAAATGACATGTCGTCAGCTTGTGACTGCAACTTGTTCCTGTTTGCGGACGACTCAGCCCTGCTGGTCTCTGACAAGAACAAGTTACAGGTTGAAAAAACCCTCAGCTTGGAACTAGGCAAAATCTGCATATGGCTCGCCGACAACAAACTATCATTACACATGGGCAAAACAGAGTCCATTCTCTTCGGTTCAAATAACAAACTCAGCAAAACAGACGGCTTCTCAGTTACAGTGGGTGACAATATTGTCACAAGGAAAGATGAAATTACCTACCTGGGTTCCATCCTAGAGGCTAATCTTTCCTGTGACAAAATGGCATCCAATGTAATAAAAAAAGTCAATCAACAAACTCGATTCTTGTACCGGATCTCCTCCCTGGTAAACAAGAATACCCTGAAGACTCTGGCAGGAGCACTCATTCAAGGGTACTACGACTATGCTTGCACCTCATGGTACCAAAGCACCTCAAAGGCACTAAAAACCAAATTACAAACATCTCAAAACAAACTAGTCAGACTACTGCTTGACCTGACTCATAGAACCCACCTCACCCCTGCACACTTTGCCAACCTAGGATGGCTTAGAGTAGACAACAGAGTACAGCAACTTGCAATGGGCCTGGTCTACAAGATACACTACACGACCAAGGTACCCATGTACATGTCAAAATACTTCCCAAAGGTCAGTGAATACCACGATCACAACACCAGAGGGAGCTCCACAAATCATGTAAAACCCAGATTCGGCTCAAACAAGGGACTAAACACGTTTCGCAATTATGCCACAACAATGTGGAACGCCCTACCCAAAGCTGTAAAGGAATGTAAATCACTACCCACCTTCAAAAACACTCTCAAAGAACACCTACGGGAGACTGCAATTCAAAACTGGCCCCTACAAATGTCCTAACCCAGTTGGACAATAAAGACCAAGCATGGCTTTGTCAGTATTCCAATGTACAGCCCCACCCAACCCCACCCCACCTACCCAACCTCCTCCAATGTACAGTTTCCATGTCAAATGTATGTCAGTATTCCAATGTACAGTGTGTGTCCCCCCCCCTACCCAACCCCACCCCCCCCCCACCTCCAATGTACAGCCCCACCCCACCTACCCAACCTCCCCCAATGCACAGTTTCTATGTCAAATGTATATACTCTTCTTCTGGATTTTTTTAGTATCACAAACAGTACTGTATTTGAAAATCTGGTATGTCATAAATGTATAGATGTAGCAGTACTGTCTATCTGTATGTCATGTGTGTCATATGATGAATTGAAAATGGGGGACCCTGATGGAAACAAGACAAAAGTCTTTCTCAGGTCTGCATCCTCTTAACAATTGTATGTATTGAGCTGTACTGTACTGTACCCATTCTGCAATCTGTTAATAAACTTTTCAATCAATCAATCAATCAATGCAGGTGTTTTTACATCACCACCCAAAACAAGATTCAGCCAAGAGCGAGTGAGTACACTGGCCCACTTGCACTGGTCCACTTGTCCATGGCACTTACTACCAGGGGTGTAAAGTACTTGAATAATTGTACTTCATTACAATACTTAAGTACTGTTTTGGGGGATTTGTACTTTACTCGAGTATTATTAGGTTTGTATACTTTGTACTTTTACTCCATTACATTTCAGAGAAAAAAAACATACTTTTTACTCCTTACATTTAAAATGCAGACCTACAAAGTACAAATCTCGCAGGTCCAACCATTTTAATTAGTATATTTGAATTGTTTATCTGGCCAAACTAACGTTAACGTTATTAATCCTGCGACCGCAGGTAAACAGCCAATCAAATCCCCATCAATGGAAAATGAACCCGCCCATACCCATGCTGATTGGTCCTTGTGCAAGAATAGAAAGCGGGGATCTTTGATTAAACACCTGCTATCAGAAGAATAGACAGTCAGAGTGACAAGACATAGAAGATGGCCACAATGAGTGATGAAGAGGACGAAACGGTCGGCGACGGCGTGGATGGACAAGACGAGCATCCATGGCCCCATCTACATAAAAAATACATAGTTCAAGGACTCCAAACTTATAGTGTTGTTGAGTTGCCATCATTCAAAAACCTGATAAATGTGTGTGATACTGATAAAATACTCCAGTATTCTGCCTTTAATATTGTGATATTATTCAGGGTACTCCATTATTCCGTCTTTAATATTGTGATATTATTCAGGGTACTCCAGTATTCTGTCTTTAATATTGTGATATTATTCAGGGTACTCCAGTATTCTGCCTTTAATATTGTGATATTATTCAGAATAATCCAGTATGCTGTGGTTAATATTGCGATATTATTCAGGGTACTCCAGTATTCTGCCTTTAATATTGTGATATTATTCAGGGTACTCCATTATTCCGTCTTTAATATTGCGATATTATTCAGGGTACTCCAGTATTCTGCCTTTAATATTGTGATATTATTCAGGGTACTCCATTATTCCGTCTTTAATATTGTGATATTATTCAGGGTACTCCAGTATTCTGTCTTTAATATTGTGATATTATTCAGGGTACTCCAGTATTCTGCCTTTAATATTGTGATATTATTCAGAATAATCCAGTATGCTGTGGTTAATATTGCGATATTATTCAGGGTACTCCAGTATTCTGCCTTTAATATTGTGATATTATTCAGGGTACTCCATTATTCCGTCTTTAATATTGCGATATTATTCAGGGTACTCCAGTATTCTGCCTTTAATATTGTGATATTATTCAGGGTACTCCATTATTCCGTCTTTAATATTGTGATATTATTCAGGGTACTCCAGTATTCTGTCTTTAATATTGTGATATTATTCAGGGTACTCCAGTATTCTGCCTTTAATATTGTGATATTATTCAGGATACTACAGTATTCGGTCTTTAATAGTGATATTATTCATGCTGTGATGTGAACATTAGTTTACCTTCAATGGAGAAGTGCATTAAATAATTTTAATGCAAAAAAAGTGTCCTCTGTTCTTTCATTTCAGCATGGTCTATCACAGAACACGTTCCATTGTGGGCAGAGTGTATGCTTGGTTTCATTCCAGCCTTGCCTAAACACCAGCTGATGATTTCACTAATTGGCTCACCTCTTCAACTAACTCACCTGGCAATGTAAAGTTAAAATGAAAACTTGGCCGATGATGGAATGAGTTTGAGACCCCTGGTCTATCCCTTTCCAAAAAAAAAAGTACTTTTACTTTTTAGTACTTAAGTACATTTAAAAGTAGGACTTTTTTACTTTTACTCAAGTGTGTTTTTAGCCAGATACTTTGACTTTTACTTGAGTCAGATTTTGAGACAGTACCCATACTTTCACTTAAGTATAATTTCTGGGTACTTTTTACACCCCTGCTTACTACCCAGCTTTGTAGTGGTTTGGGGGAATAGTACAGTAGGTACGCATATTTAAGGGAACCGCAAGGATGGTGTACTGGTGGGTGGAGTCCGACCGATTATGGTGGGCCGGTCTGGGCCAAGAAAATAAATGGACCTCCCTAATTTCTAAACCCTGGCTACGGCCCTGATACCATCATCAGCTGACTTGCTGTGTACTCATTTCAATCAGCAATGCCAGGTCACTAAAGGGGAACTACGCCTAATGTCAGATCTCATACGTGTTATTCCTCTGGTCTAAGATATTAGAGAAAATTAGCAACTCTCTCCCAAAACCAGAGTGATAAAACTCAAATGTGTGATGGCATCAAGTATAAAGTCTGAAGCTGCTCCATAGACAATGAATTGGGAAAGATTGATTTTATTTAATTTTATTTGACATTTAAAAAAAAATACAAGATTCCAGAAAACATCAAGGATGCTACACAACAGACATACAAGCAATACAAAACATGACCACAAATAGCAATTTGAAAAACTACACTAAGTGCAGTACAAACGTAGCCACAGACAACAATGTATCAGACAACATTTTCAAGCATTTTATAATCTACTTTTTAACATTTACGAGGAGCCATGATTTGACTTTTTTCTTAAAATTGTGTCTGCTACTAATGCATTTTAGCTGTGAGCAAAGATGGTAAAGATGACACTGAGAGCAGCCAGGAGAATGTTCTGAGGATCAGGGGCGTAGCTGGGGGGGGGGGTAGTTTAGGATGATTCCAAGGGCCCAGCACTGGGGGGGGGGGGGGGCCAAAAAAATTAAAAATAAAAAAATATTTTTTTTACTAGACATCACTCAGGTGTATTATTGATGCTCTCATTGATACTATGTTTGTTTCTGAAGTGTGTGTGTGTGTGTGTGTGTGTGTGTGTGTGTGTGTGTGTGTGTGTGTGTGTGTGTGTGTGTGTGTGTGTGTGTGTGTGTGTGTGTGTGTGTGTGTGTGTGTGTGTGTGTGTGTGTGAGAGATATATAGAGAGAGAGGGGGGGCTTTGGTAGACTATTGCATTGGTCCATTCATTGAAGATGAACGCAATGCGACATCCTTTACTAGGCTCACCCACCAACAGTGCAGGTGCTGAACTGCTGATCCGAATATATAGGTAAAAACCATATTATGCGTTTTCACCAATAAAAAAATGGCCAAAAAAAATACCGCTTGCGGGCTTACGCGCGCTCGCATTCACTGGGGGCCTACAAATACATTCTTTCATGGGGCCCAGAATCTGGAGCTACACCCCTGCAGGTGACACAGAGAGCAGCCAGAAGAATGTTCTGAGTTCATATATGTTGTGTTTCAGAACTGAGAACACTACTATAGAATAAAGATCATTAGGATCTAAAGAATTAAACAAACGTTCTGTGGCTCCACAACATCAGTTTCTCATTAATTGTTAATGGAGCAGCTCCAAACGTGGTAACACTTTATAATAACACTCAGTTATAAGACCTTTATAAGGTATTTGTAGATAATGAACAAATCATTTATATACATTCGTAAATTATTATTAAATCATTTATAACCATATTTGTATAACATTTACAAATTAGTTCTACATTATTTATAACTCATTATAAACATTGTTTGTACTTGATTTGTTCAGCATTAAATAATGTTGTTTAATGTGTAATAACACATTTGTAGATGCTTTGAAAAATGGATATGAAAAAACGACTATACTGTACCTCCATTTATTTGTTCATGTTCAACAAATGATTTGTTAAGACATTCCTAAAACATCTATGAATCATTTGCAGATGCTATTGTGTGCCCTAATCTGAAGTGAAGCCTATCATT
Organism: Notolepis coatsorum; assembly: GCF_963971535.1. NCBI lineage: Eukaryota > Metazoa > Chordata > Actinopteri > Aulopiformes > Paralepididae > Notolepis > Notolepis coatsorum. The sequence continues at coordinate 194,402,044 of NC_140169.1, read as the reverse complement.
AACAAATGTCTAATACAGTTAATTATTTGTTTACTTTTTCATCACCTGTTTCATCAAATGTTGTAAACAGCTTTCGGATACACCCTTCTTTGTGACATCAAACAGTGACAGAATTAGGACTATAGATAAATGCAATTTTATTAACATATAAAATACATTCGAGTTCGTTGGTTGACTTTTTTTATTACATTGGATGCCATTTTGTCACAGGAAAGATTTGCCTATAGGATGGAACCCAGGTAGGTAATTTCTTCTTTCCTTGTGACAATATTGTCACCCACAGTCACTAGACAGGCCTTGGACTACAACCCGCAGGGGAAGAGGAAAGCCGGTAGGCCGAGAAACACCTGGAGACATTCCACACTCCAAGACCTAAAGAACATTGGAGTGAGCTGGAAAGAAGCAAAGGCCCTGGCCCAGAAGAGAGTGAGATGGAGAGCTCTGGTGGACGCCCTATGCCCTCCAACGGGGTAAAGAGGATTAAGTCAAGTCAAGTAAGTCAAGTAACTGAAAAGCCGTCGGTCTTGCTGAGTTTGTTATTTGAACCGAAGAGAATGGACTCTGTTTTGCCCATGTGTAATGAAAGTTTGTTATCAGCGAGCCATATGCAGATTTTGCCTAGTTCCGAGCTGAGGGTTTTTTCAACCTGTAACTTAGTATTTGACATTTGTTAATGATGAATAGGCTTCACTTTAGATTAGGGCACACAATAGCATCTGCAAATGATTTATAGATGTTTTATGAATGTCTTAACAAATCATTTGTTGAACATGAAGAAATAAATGGAGGTACAGTATAGTAGTTTTTTCATATCCATTTTTTAAAGCATCTACAAATGTGTTACTACACATTAACACTTTGAATGCCGACGACGACTATTCTCGTTTTATCATGCCCCCCGTTGAGTGCCGACGACGAGAAATGTCGTTTGATTTTTTTATTAGCGATCTAAATTTTTCTGATCATATTTCATCAACCGAGTCTCCCGGTGGTACAGCAGCCCCTCCAGGAGCTCCGATGGGAAAAAAACGCCCCCTATCGTCTATCCCTGTGTAACTGCAGGTCAGTCGATTAGATTGACCTGGGATCTGTAGATCTGTAGAGGTGGAGCCAACTGGCTCCATTGTGCTGGCGAGCCGTCTGATGATGAGGGATCTGATCGCAAGTTGGAATGCAGCCTGGAATATATATTTACAGCAGCCAATAATCAATCAATAAGCGTGATCGATATTTGGAATGGCAATCAGGAATTGGAATAATCTTTTTGGAGCACATCTGATCTAAGGTAAGGAGTCTATGTTACCAGTCTTGGGGTAATCGGAGCTGTATTCACTGAGATAACAGCGTGTCCCTATGTGTGTGTGTGTGTGTGTGTGTGTGTGTGTGTGTGTGTGATCTTGAGGAAATGGATAATAGATTTTTCAGCCCGCCTCTATAGCGTGCATAAGTACACATATACTATCGATAATATAGCGTTTATTTGAAAACGATTCATAAATAGGCCGACAAATGACAGCGTGTCTAGTGTATTCGAGAATATTCCAATAAATGCCGTTTATGGGGGAATCTTTCTATTTTCCCGGAAATTTTCGAGAGAACGATAGCTTTTCGAAATGCTATAAAAAGGATATGAACCGATTAAAAAAAACAATCCGTTTCGACAATGTTGACTGCAAACAAGTCATTGATAAGCAACGGGCAGATTGGACACACGTTTTTAACGCTAACATTGAAGTGGATGATGGCATTCAACCGGGTAAAAAGGTAAACAAGGTCGGCACTGATAGTGTTAAACAACATTATTTAATGATGAACAAATCAAGTACAAACAATGTTGATAATGAGTTATAAATAATGTAGAACTAATTTGTAAATGTTATACAAATATAGTTATAAATGATTTAATAATAATTTACGAATGTATATAAATGGTTTGTCCATGATTAGTTCATTATCTACAAATACCTTATAAAGGTCTTATAACTGAGTGTTATTATAAAGTGTTACCCTAGACCAGTGGCGGCTGGGGGGGGGGGGGGGGGGGGGGCGCTATACCAAACATTTTGCAAACATGTACCGAGGTACCACAATATCACACACACACACACACATACAAACACACGCATGCACGCATTGGCGAAACCACACACTGAGTATAGCCTACTGTGCACGTCAGAGCTTCGGCGAAACCACAAGGTACGAATATTTAAGTAGGTACAGTACAACTATCACCATTGCCATCAATCAATATATGATCAGTCAATGCAGCCACGTTTCCAATAGCACCTTCTCTCTCTCTCTCTCTCTCTCTCTCTCTCTCTCTCTCTCTCTCTCTCTCTCTCTCTCTCTCTCTCTCTCTCTCTCAACTCGGCAGCAGCATATCACTGTAATATCTTTTTGCACGCTCCCACATGCATGCCCGTATTCAGATCCGTACAATAATAATCACAGCGGTATATATTGTCATTTGAAACAAGTTACCAATGCATTGTCCCGTGGGATTATGCCCCCCCGCGGCAAAATTAATTAGTATCCCCCTCTATCTCTCTATCTCTCTCTTTCTCTCTCTCTCACACACACAGCATTAAGTACCTCATGTGGAATCCCAACCCATGCACTACACAAATTAGATGAAACTGCAAAAGATCAGACCTAATATACAGTATATACCAAGAATAACTTCAGTATGAGTACAGCATATTTTCCATATTGTTAAAAGAGCCAAGGCTGGCTTGCGTAAATTAAACATAATGACTTACCATCACAAGAGTTGAAGGGGGCGACATATTCAGCTGTCCACAAGCCTTAATCCAATTTTCTTTTTAAATCCACTTAAAAAGAAACCCCAGTAACAGTCCATGGGCATGTTGTATCTGTACCTGTCGTTTTAAAAAGCAGGAATGGAAAACAAAATACGGCATTTACATGACTGCATCCAGCTAGATATATAGCTTCTTGTTAGCCAACACTTCCTACCGAACCAGCTAGAAAACGACAGAGTATTATTGTCTTCCTCTGTCTGTTGATTGTTTCTGAATTGAGATATCAGGCTGATAAGGTCGAAACTCTTTCACTCTTGAGTTTTTCTTGCAGTGTTCACTTCATCTCTCAAAAGGTATTGTTTTGAGGGATTTACCTGAATTTTCGAGGTTGGAATTTTCTTTCCATCATCCATGGTAGCTAGTAAGCTAGCAAACTCTCCGTTCTGTGTGACGAGGGAGTGACGAACACACCAGTGACCCTGCTTGCTTTGAGCGCTAGAAAGCAGCGCCCCCACAGATCATTTTATGACCCTTGATAGGCTACATTTATTAGCTTGATTCATTTACATTGGCCACTTGCGCGCAGTGACGCCGAGTCAGTGTGCGTTAAGACAAGCGCCCAAGTTTGGAGGTAGGTAGATTTCTGAGAGTGACGTCAATCACAAACGAGGGGGGAGAATAACATGCACAAAACAATGATTTATACTTGCTATATTAACGTAATAGTAATTATTATTCATTAAACATGTTTATTTTATTTTTAGGGCTTCAAAATATCTAAAATAAAAAACACAAGTTCTTCTTCTCCTTCTCTCTCAACCAGGGGGGGCGGCACCCCAGCGCCCCCTATCGGCCGGCCGCCACTGCCCTAGACTTTATATTTGATGACATCACAAGTTTGACTCTTACTTCTCTGGTTTATGGCTTTGAGGGAGAGTAGCTCATGTTCACAGATATGGATTGAACTGTCTTAGGCTGTGGAAATAACATATTCAAATGTATTTATTTGAGCAGTGTTCCACTTTAAAAGTCAACCGAATACCTGAAACTAGCTCATCCGGGACAAGGTTAATTGAATGTCTGAAACAAACACGTTCCTCAACCTTTACCCTTAATGAAGGATGGGATGAGGATCACGTTTCCACGGCGACCAACAGAGAAGAAAACGGATCCCTCACATCTGTCCAGCTTCCTCCTTTGTTGTTGTATCCTAATGGCCTGCCTTGCTGTAGCCCACATCCTCACTGTGACGGGGTGCTGCTTACTAATGAATCCACTCTCCTACCATTTCAAACATCCTTTACACACTGCATTCCTCCACCCGTTTATACAGCTGGGGCTCACTGGCCTCCACGTGAACACGTAGCGCCTCTCGCAAGGGATTCGCACCCGCAACCCACCCTGATTGCAAAAAGGCAGACTGGCTGGTCTCTGCTCACTGTCTTGCTCGCCAGCACGCCCGCAGCTCCTGAGCAAAGAACATTAATAATAATTACATTTCCAGCTTCATCTTCCTCTTCCATTCAAAACAGGTCACAACCTCTTCATACAGTATATATTCACTTAATCATGAACTGAATCTGTCGTTACAGAACAGAGATTTATTGGACTTTCAGAGTTATGAATAATGTGCACTAACTGGTCATTGTTTATTTTCAGTTGTAAGGAGACTAGTGGGCAGCCAGCTCCTGTCTACAGGATTGTTTAAAAAAAAATTATCATAGTAAAGACAGGAACATGTGCAGAGAGAAATATGACAGCATGAAATGAGCAAGGGTCTGAGAGCAGGCATGGAAATGAACCAGGATCTGAACCCAGGCATGGAAATGAACAAGGATCTGAGCCCAGGCCTGATAATGAGCCAGGATCTGAGAGCAGGCATGGAAATTAACCAGGATCTGAACCCAGGCATGGAAATGAACCAGGATCTGAGCCCAGGCCTGATAATGAGCCAGGATCTGAACCCAGGCATGGAAGTGAACCAGGATCTGAACCCAGGCATGGAAGTGAACCAGGGTCTGAGCCCAGGCATGGAAATGAACCAGGATCTGAACCCAGGCATGGAAACGAACCATGATCTGAACCCAAGCACGATAATGAGCCAGGATCTGAGCCCAGGAATGAGAATGAGCCAGGATCTGAACCCATGCATGAGCCAGAATCTGAACCTGGGCCTGAGCAGTACATAGCCAGTCTCCCAGGTAGGCACAGGTAGAAATCAACTCTTGTGTAGTTGAGTTAGGATTAGACTATTACAGCCCTCTATTGATTCATCAACAAGGGCAGCACTGAAGTGGCAGCAGGCAGCAGCCTAATGGTTAGAACTGGGCTCTCCAGGTTACAGCCCACAGGCCACACCTGGCTCTCCGAAGAGTGGCAATAGTGTTGACAGAATTGGCTATGGGGCGACAATAATATACTCATGAGGCATGGTTTATTATTTACATTGGTTCATAGTACAGCAGCACATGAGGTCTCCTCTCCGTGAGAGGTAGATGGGGAAGAGACAGAAGGGGGAGTCGGCATCAGCTTTTATACTCTACCTGGCGGTAACATTAAGCTCCGCCTATAGCACCCTCCAGTGGAAACAGTTATGTACAGTCAGTGGAAACAGTTATGTACAGTTAGACAGTTACTTGCAATCCTACATATAACCTCTAACTTTAACACTCCCACTTAGGGTTGTCTAGCACACTGTATAACTTCTTGAAAAACTATTTACAAAGAAAATAATACAGTTCAGAACATCAAAAAGGAATATGGCAGTCAATATTTACACACCAAACATGACCTCTGCAAATCTTTTCAATTTCAGTTTGGAAGCAGGTTTTGTCATAGCGTCTGCTACCATGTCGTCTGTTGGACAATAAATCAGTGTCATTCTTTCTTCTCTGATGACAGATCTGATGAAATGATATTTTATATCGACATGTTTACATCTCTGTCGGCACACAGGGTTTCTAGCAATCGCAATGGTTCCCTGGTTGTCCTCGTAAACAACAGTCTTCTTATATACATAGGTATCCATTCCTTCGAGCAGTTGTTCTAGATAAATACATTCCTGTATTGTCATAGCTAGAGCCATATATTCGGCTTCACAAGTTGATAGTGCCACTGTCGGCTGCTTCTTTGTTTTCCATGAAACCAGTGAGCTGTTTGAGTTCAAACTCACACAATATCCTGTGGTACTTCTTCTATCTGTGGTGTCAGCTGCCCAGTCTGCATCACTGTAGGCTTTAAGCCCTAAGCCCTTGCTGCTCTTTCTGAAACACAGCTGTTTATCTGCTGTACCTTTGAGATAACGAAAAACATGTTTTACCGTAATCCAGTGCTCCTCTGTGGGATCAGCAAAATGCTGTGACAATTTACTCACTACAAAACATAGGTCAGGGCGAGTACATGTTGTCAAATAAATGAGGCTACCCACAGCTTCTCTGTACATTTTTACATCTGTCAGTTTCTGAGCATCCTCCTGGTAGTCTAGTTTTTGATCACATGGTGTTTCCCTTGATCTACATTCTTGCATGTTTCAGAATCTTTTCCACATATCTCTTCTGGGATATTTTTACACAATTGGCAGACTGTTCAAAGTCCATGCCTAGAAAATATTTCAACCTTCCAAGGTCTTTCATTTTGAATCTGGTGGAGAGCATACCTTTCACCTGTTCTAGGTTTCTAGTGTTGTCTGCTGCGATGATCAAATCATCCACCCAAATGACGATTATCACTTTTCCTGACTCTTTGCGCCATTCTCTCTCTGCCACGCCGTTCTGGTGTGGGGAATATGGACATGACGTCTCGTGTCTTATCTTGTTCCTTCTCAACAGTGATTGGAATTCTCTATTTGTGAACTCGGTTACGTTGTCGGACCTCAAGCATCTTATGTTACCATAAGGGGCTACGTCTGCCAGGAATTTCTCCGTGGCCTGGAGTGTGTCACTCTTTGCTTTGAGAAAGTAAACAAACACTGCCCCTGTACACACATCTGTAAAATACTGTACATATCTAAAGCCTCCTATGGACTCGTTTCTTACTGGACCGGCTAGATCTGTGTTAACTAGCGCAAGTGGTACGTTTACTTTTTCTGTGGGATTTCTGTTTCTCGATTAAGTAAACTTCCCCTTTATGCACACTACACATTCTCTGTCAGGTCTACGCTTTTCACCTTCAATGTGCATGCCTTCTGTCACTGCTTGCAGTTTCAGTAAATCCTCATAATTACAATGACCCATAATCTCATGCCATGTCTGAATATCGTGACTGACAGTCACGTTACACATATCATTATTATTACACTTGTCGTTGTCATTACACTCTGTTTGTAGATAATACATTCTCTGGTACACCTCTATGTTAAATCGCGTACCGTTAGGCTCTACAAGAACATTTTTACCTTCATTGAAGAACACTTTGGCACTGTTCGCAGTAGCAGATCTTACAGAGAATAGTTCTTGTGGGAACGAGGGTACGTAGAGAGCGTTCTTTAACGTCACTGTACGCCGGCGCCCCTCACTGTCTATGAGGCATACCTGTGCGTCTCCTCTCTCTTGCGCCAACCCGTAGGTGCGCTTCCCGTCTGCCAGTTCCATGCTGTGTTTCTCCGGGTGGAAAGTGTTGTCAAGGTTCTTGAACCGACTCCTGTCGTTGATGACGTGGGACGACGCACCTGTGTCCACGATCAGTCCCTTCCTTTGGGCCTGCTGCAGCTGCGTTGGCCTGGTGACGTACGCTGTCTGCCCCCCGAGGATGAAGCCCTCTTGTCCCGCTACTCTCCGGGCGTCGCCTCGATTCGTCTCACGTCGACCGTCGCCGCCATCTTGTCCACTGCCGCCATCTTGTCCACAGCCGCCATCTTGTCCATGGCCGCCATCTTGTCCATGCGCGTATCGCGCGCTCTGGTCGCGTTTCTTCATGCACGCTCTGTCTGTGTGCCTCGTGGATTTGCAGAAGCTACACCAGACAGTCTTTGTGCAGTTACCTTTCCGATGGCCTTTTTCTCCGCATCACCAACATGCCAGCTCTGTCGTGGGCCTGATCTTCTCCCTCGGCGTCGCTCGGGCCTTCAGCACCCTCTCTCCCGCCTCCGCGGCGGCTGGGTGGATATCTTCTGAGGCCTCGAAATTTCGTAACTTGGCCTTGAACTTTCCCTGCGTCATGTCCGCTGAACCGTGTGTTACCAGGAGTGTGAACGGTTTGTACAGCTCTGGTAGTCCCCTCATCACCATCGCCATCATTAGCCCATCGCTTGGTGCTTCTCCTGCACTCTTCAATGCCATAATGATCTGCTCAGCTCTGATGACGTATTCGGTCACAGTCTCGGTGTGCCCCTTCTTCAGTGCTGTTAGTGTTATGTAGAGGGCCACGACTCTGGGTCTTCCTTGCCCAATATAATGTTCTCTCAACACTCCCAGGCTTTCTCTGCCTTTGTCTTTAGTGTCGCAGAATATCAGCCCCAAGCTTGTGTCGTCGAGCAGTGGTGCTAACTCACAGTATGCATCTGCATTATGCTTGTCATCCAAGGCTTGTGCTTCCGCCGTCAGGTCTCCCGTGGGGGCCGTCAAGATCGTCGTCTTCAGTCCTACACCGTGCATGCAGCATAACATGCGCTCTTCCCAGAGCTCATAGCTTCCATTGAATGAGGGCCATTTGCTCCTTCCTTTTGTCGCCACGACTTTGAAGACGGGGTTCTCCCCCTCGCCTCCGTTGGGCTCAGCAGGCTCTGTCTCCCCCGGTGCTGCCTCCCCGGGGCTCTGCACGCTGCTCTCCGGGCGGGTCCGCTTGCTCTCCAGCAGCAGCGTGTCGGTGGGGTCGGTGCCCCTTGACGTGCAGGATCGTCGTGTTGGATTCCATGTTGCTCTTTTGATGGTGGGCGTAGCTTTAGCTCTTGTTCGTATAGCCTTTAGCCACGCGGTGCTCCCGGCGCTAAACTAGCCTATACTTCAGCTAAACTTGCTACCCTTATTATTTCGCCCCTGCGTGATCTGGGCCCATAACCTGTTGACAGAATTGGCTATGGGGCGACAATAATATACTCATGAGGCATGGTTTCTACCTTGAGCCCTTAATCGGCGTGGTTTATTATTTACATTGGTTCATAGTACAGCAGCACATGAGGTCTCCTCTCCGTGAGAGGTAGATTGATTGATTGATTGATTGAATTGATTGAAAATTGTATTAACAGATTGCAGAATGGGTACAGTACAGTACAGCTCAATACATACAATTGTTAAGGGGATGCAGACCAGAGAAAGACTTTCGTCTTGTTTACATCAGGGTCCCCCATTTTCAATTCATCATAACATATATGACATACATGACATACATATAGACAGTACTGCTACATCTATAAATTTATGACATACCAGATTTGCAAATACAGTACTGTTTGTGATACGAAAAGAGTCCAGAAAAGAGAGTATATACATTTGACATAGAAACTGTACATTGGAGGAGGTTTGGGGGGGAGGTTTGGTAGGAGGAGTGGGTGGGGGACACTGTACAACTGAACAAGCAAAACTGTACATTGGAATATTGACAAGACCATACTTGGTCATTTACTGTACATTGGGGGGGGGGGGGGGGGGTTGTGTTAGGACATTTACAGGGGCCAGTTTAGAATTGCAGTCTCCCGTAGGTGTTTTTTGAGAGTGTTTTTGAAAGTGGGTAGTGATTCACATTCCTTTACAGCTTTGGGTAGGGCGTTCCACATTGATGTGGCATAATTGCGAAAAGTGTTTAGTCCCTTGTTTGAGCCGAATCTGGGTTTAACATGATTTGTGGAGCTCCCTCTGATGTTGTGATCGTGGTATTCACTGACCTTTGGGAAGTATTTTGACATGTACATGGGTACCTTGGTCGTGTAGTGTATCTTGTAGACCAGGCCATTGCAAGTTGCTGTACTCTGTCGTCTACTCTAAGCCATCCTAGATTGTCAAAGTGGGCAGGGGTGAGGTGGGTTCTAGGAGTAAGGTCAAGCAGTAGTCTGACCAGTTTGTTTTGAGATGTTTGTAATTTCGTTTTTAGCGCCTTTGAGGTGCTTTGGTACCATGAGGTGCATGCATAGTCGTAGTACCCTTGAATGAGTGCTCCTGCCAGAGTCTTCAGGGTATTCTTGTTTACCAGTGAGGAGATCCGGTACAAGAATCGTGTTCGTTGGTTGACTTTTTTTATTACATTGGATGCCATTTTGTCACCGTAAAGATTTGCCTCTAGGATGGAACCCAGGTAGGTAATATCTTCTTTCCTTGTGACCATATTGTCACCCACTGTAACTGAGAAGCCGTCGGTCTTGCTGAGTTTGTTATTTGAACCGAAGAGAATGGACTCTGTTTTGCCTATGTGTAATGATAGTTTGTTATCAGCGAGCCATATGCAGATTTTGCCTAGTTCTGAGCTGAGGGTTTTTTCAACCTGTAACTTGTTCTTGTCAGAGACCAGCAGGGCTGAGTCGTCCGCAAACAGGAACAAGTTGCAGTCACAAGCTGACGACATGTCATTTGCATAAATTAGGAACAGTAGCGGACCTAGTATGCTTCCTTGTGGAACACCACAGCTCACTGTGAGGGGGGGGGATAGGGTACCGTTTACCTCCACCATCTGCTCTCTCCCCTCCAGGTAGGATTGCATCCAGCTCACTGATAAACTATCAAAACCAATTGCTTTTAGCTTGTCAATCAGAATGGTGTGATTGACAGTGTCGAAAGCCTTTTGTAGGTCCAGCATGACCATGCCGCAGTATTTGCCCGCGTCCACCTCTTGTTTGATGTGGTGGGGAAGAGACAGAAGGGGGAGTCGGCATCAGCTTTTATACTCTACCTGGCGGTAACATTAAGCTCCGCCTATAGCGCCCTCCAGTGGAAACAGTTATGTACAGTCAGTGGAAACAGTTATGTACAGTTAGACAGTTACTTGCAATCCTACATATAACCTCTAACTTTAACAAATAGAGTTGCACTTGATACATTTAGAGGCATTTAAATTATATTTGAGGAGTGATTTTGAGACAACTTGCTGGAGGTGGAGAGGAGGGGAGATGACGTTTCGACATTAGCTAATAGTTTGGTTCGACCCCCCAGATGAGAAAATCTGGGAAGGAAAGTGAACAACAAGCATTTGTTTAGACTTTTTCAAATGTACAGTAGCCAAGAGTAAAGACTCTAACCCTGTCAAAACAGCAGTCAAAGTGTATATTTTCAGCACTACGTTTGTTTACCAATGATTTGAAGTGTTATTAGCTAAATGAGCTTGTAAAAATCTTTGCGCATTGCACCGGAAAATGGACGATTTAGACGCGAGGACAGGAAACCGCCATGAAATCATTGTAGTCCTAAGAAAGAGGAGACCCAGGGCTTTCGATGGACGTCTACATTTCATAAAACTACAATACCCAACTCACACCAGCCGCAGACAATGGAAGCCCAACCATTTTTCTTTTACAAATATTGACATGAAAATCGTGTTTATATCTCACGGGTCGAACAAACCTCAACATTATTGCCATAAAATACAACAAATATTGTTTATTTATCTGTCTGTGAACGTGTCTCAATACAGTAAGAAATAGTGGAGCTATGGACATTATACAAAAGTAACTGTACTTACAGTAATTTCATTCACAGTCTTTGCTGAGAGATACATAGATGTCCCTAGATACAAATAACATGCAAATGGACCTTGTAGAAGTGGAGCAATCTTCTATTTACTTAGGTATGTATTTTTTGTTGGATTTTCAGAAAATAGGGCTATGGCTTATCAGGTTAAGAACGAAATCTGTTCTTATATCGCTTCGTGAATGAGGCCCAATATTTCTAACACTGGGAATACATTCCCTGTGGTCCATAGAGGTCCCTAGATACATACATACAAGAACATGCAAATGGAACTTGTAGAAGTGAAGCAATCTTCCATTTACTTGGGTATGTACTTTTAGGCAATTTTCTGAAAATATGGCTAGGACTTAATAGTTTAGGGATAATAGGGATATAGCTGAATTAGCACTAAACATGATCAAATTCTAGGCCAGAGTTGAACAGATGTCAACCTTGTGGTCAAATTAATTTCCGAAATCTAAAAGGGTTTGCAAAATAATAATAATGGTTTGTATGAAGCGTGAGCTGCGCATCGGGCAAAATAAACAATATGGTTGTCAGCTGTGACACACAGACACACAAATCTTCCCCTCATCAAATGTGCGCACACACACACGGCATGCACACAAACGCATTGTCTGGCAGCATCACAGACGCCAGGGCCATAAAAACACAGACATTTTGGAGAAGGACCAGGCCTGAACATCCTCAGTCATCCTCCTCGCTTGTTTTCCCTTCAGTGACGTCAGATTTCATCAAGCAGGTTCCTCTCCCTGCTGCACTAGGAATGGAAACAGCCTGGAAGGATTTGACCCCCAGCCAGGGAGAGGAAGAAGACAGCGGTCCTTGGCAGAACCTCCATAGCCAGGGAAACACCATGTCAACCATACCTTTTCCACTTCAGACAACAACAAGATCGCTAACGCTGTGGCGTCCTTGACGAAGACGGACAGGAGCACTTGGATTGGTCCCCTGGCGCGGCTCACGTTGTGCCTGTCTGCTCCCGGCTGCCCTTGGGGGGGAAGGACAACGGGATGGGTTAATCGCAGATACGAATTGCATGCATGCATCGCATGTGTGCCAATTGATGACCTCGGAGCAGGTCCTAAATTATTATTATGGATGGACATTAATTATAATAAATCAAATATTAAAAAAATTAAATAAAAAATTACATAAATTCTGGAGGCCTTCCAAATTCTGTTTTCAAGAATTCACTGTTGTGTTTGTTTCATATCTAGGTCGACACAGTGTGGCAAAAACCTTTTATAAACAGGCAAAGTGATTCTGTTAGCAACTGTTGAAATCTATAGGGCTGGAATAACCCCCTCCCCCTACTGCTTTCAGCAACAGGAACTTAAGTTATAGACTGATGAAAGGTAGAGACTTTACCTTCCTAATCACTCCTGGCCTTTCCTGTGTAGAGGTCTCCGCCTTGTGGACGGTTCCTGTACTGTCTCTGAAAGCGGCTCGGGTATCGTCCTGGTGAGGTGATCTCTGAGCAGAGACGACAGGGAGAAACAATCAAGTGTCATGATTTCTGAAGGAAGCTAACCACCCGTAACCGCACCAAGCTCCGAGCCGGGGAAGTAATGAGTCCCGCCGACGTCCCGGTGGTTTACGGGTGAGTGGACGGGAGCGAGCTTCGCTAATGGAAATGATGCACAGTGATCAGTGTTTTAATGTGTGCTCAACCGGGGGATCGGATATCATAAGGGGCTTGTCCTCTGGAGAAGGTGCGTCGGTGTGACACCACATCTGCACATCAGTAGCGTATCTTCCATGAAAACGATCTATCTTCCATCTAATCAAGGCCCGGGGAAGGAGAGGAGAAAAAAAAAATTATCCGGGTCACCGAACCGCCGATTGTAAATGGAGCCGCGTTGCCATGGTAACAGAACACAGCCGATGTAAATAATGTGATCTATCGGTGCCATCTGGAACACATTGGCCCAGAGAGGTGCCTCCCTCGCTAGCCTCTTCTCTCTCTCTGTACCAGAGGATCCATTACCCTATTTATTTGTACAGCTAAATTTTGGTCCGCGAATAGGATTATGTAGTGGAGGATTGAGAGTAGATCCTAAACAAACAGGGCTATTAAAGCTGGATTTCTGATATATCCTGAACAATAATGGATTTACAAGGCAAGAGGGTTTTTTCTCTCTCCTCTCTTCTCACAACCTCTTCGTTTTCCAGAAATTGAAACCAGACAAACCGCTCTGCTCTAAGAGAGAGGAAGGACCCTGGCCATCAGTATTTATCATAGACTCTTATATATGAGAGAGAGAGAGAGAGAGAGAGAGAGAGAGAGAGAGAGAGAGAGAGAGAGAGAGAGAGAGAGAGAGGAAGGACCCTGGCCATCAGTATTTATCATAGATACTCTTATATGAGAGAGAGAGAGAGAGAGAGAGAGAGAGAGAGAGAGAGAGAGAGAGAGAGAGAGAGAGAGAGAGAGAGAGAGAGAGAGAGAGAGAGAGAGAGAGGCAGACATGAGCACTCCGTATGTACAGTATCTTCACCAAGCCGCCTGCATCAGCGGCTGCATCGTTAATAAACTATAGATTTACATGGAATTCGTTAATCGGTTAGTCTAGGGGTCAGCAACCTTTACTATCAAAAGAGCCACTTTTCCCCCGTCCCACAAAATAAAATGCTCAGGGAGCCGCACAACCTATTTACCCTTAAAATGAAGATAACACAGTGTATAACGTTTTATATATCCCCAAGCATAGCCCACATTTAGCATAAAACGCCTGACAATTGCATACCCAAAGTAAATTGCGATTTATTATACTTTATACGTTTGTTGCATTAATGGGATTATAAAGCAACAAAAAGAAAAATGTTGACTTTTTATTGCTGTTTTGACCTGTTATAACAAAGGAAAACCTCAAACTCGTATGAAGAGGGGAAAAAATACTGGCTGTGTAGACCTATTTTTAAATAAAACACAGAAGAGCAGACAAAACACTGGTGTCTGTAGACCGACTTTGAAATAAAACCCTGAACTATTCAGGTATATTTGAGTCCTTCCCTTATTTGTGGAACATTTATAAAATAAAAAGTAGTCCACTTTGAAAAAAGACTACCATGTGTAGACCTACTTTGAAATAAAACACAGATGTCATGTACAAAGGTCTGATGACCATATAGAATATAGCTGGAGCGGGCTGTACATGAAAACCAGCCCGTCCAGTAGGTGCTTTAAGCACAGGTCCCGGCAGCCTAAATTCTTATCCCAATGCATGTTTGCTTCCGCGTTCGCGTTTTGCGCTCTGATTGGCCACTGACGTTTCTGGTCGCGCCAATCGTGTGACGGCAAGTTCTTTCGCCGGTTAAGCTTATGCACTCTTTTGAAGTTGGTTAAGGTTAGAGTTTGTCTTAGAGCAGGGCGATATCGTGTGACAACAAGTTATTTCGCCGGTTAAGCTTAGGCACTAAGACACTTAGTTAGAGTGTGGATCGTAGGGATTAGGTAGTTTGCTGCTGGTCGAGGCGGAAATGGGCGTGTCACACGATTGGGCGCACATGTCACATGACCAGAAACGTCAGTGGCAAATCAGATCACACCAGAAACGGCAGTGGCCAATCAGATTCACAAAACGCGAACGCGGAAGCAAACATGCGTTGGGTTAAGAATAGACGCGTCCCGGCAGGCAAGAAACAACACAAAACGTTTTCCAAATGGTAAATAATATTTATTGAAGCAGGGATTTAAACCCACAACAATATCCAATCAGGGAAAAGGGTAGGGGAGAACAAACAACGTATACATACAGACAAACAAACACTTAGCAAAAATATCAACATGTCATTCATAGGACACAACAACCACGGCGTTACAGGGATAAAGTTGAACTTCAGTTTGAACAGGCTGACTCTAGAGGCATGTGGCAGGGCCTCAGAACAATGACAGACTACAAAGGAACCCCCCTCAAACTGAACAGTGACATCTCCTTAGCAAATGATCTCAATTCCTTCTATGCGAGGTTTGAGGCTGTGAATAACAACACCAGCCTACAAACCACGGCAATGGGGGGGGGGGGTCTGCTGATGGAGACTCAGTGTTCAGGGTAACAGAGCATGAGGTGAGACGGATCTTTAAAAAAGTGAATATCAGGAAGGCAGCAGGACCGGACGGCATCCCCGGCCGCGTCCTAAAAGTCTGTGCCGACCAACTGGCCCCGGTATTCACTGACATCTTCAACCTGTCCTTGGAACAGGCTGTCATCCCCACCTGTCTGAAGAAGTCCACCATCATCCCTGTACCCAAAAAATCTACGCCCGCTTGCCTCAACGACTACCGCCCTGTAGCCCTCACCTCCATAGCCATGAAGTGCTTTGAGAAGCTAGTGAAGGGCTACATCTGTTCCTCCCTCCCCATCAACCTGGACCCTCTGCAATTTGCATATCGCCCCAACAGGTCCACGGAGGACGCCATAGCCCATGTGCTGCACACAGCAGCATCACATCTGGACAAGAGGCAGGGGAACTATGTGAGAATGCTGTTCATCGACTACAGCTCAGCATTCAATACCATAGTCCCCTCCAAACTCATAGCCAAGCTCAGGGACCTGGGCTTGAACTATGACCTGTGCCAGTGGGTCTTGGACTTCCTGACGGGCAGACCCCAGGTGGTAAGAGCCGGCAACTGCACCTCCTCATCCATCACGCTCAACATAGGGGCCCCCCAGGGCTGTGTTCTGAGCCCCCTCCTCTACTCCCTGTACACACATGACTGCGTAGCACAGCGGAACAACAACACCATCATCAAATTTGCTGATGACACAGTAGTGGTGGGCCTGATCTCTGCCAACGACGAAAGGGCCTACCTGGAAGAGGTAGAGAACCTCTCACAGTGGTGTCAGGAGAACTGCCTCTCCCTGAACGTCAGCAAAACAAAAGAGATGATTGTGGACTTCAGGAGGTCGGGGGTCAAGGACTACAGCCCCCTCAGCATCGACGGGGCACCGGTTGAGAGAGTGAACAGTTTCAAGTACCTCGGAGCCCACATATCCGAGGACTTGACATGGACCACACACATTGACAGTGTTGTGAAGAAGGCACGACAACGCCTCTACTTCCTCAGGCGCCTAAGGAAGTTCCAAGTCAGTCAGAAGATCCTTAGGAACTTCTACTCATGTACAATAGAGAGCATCCTGACCGGCAACATCACCTCCTGGTTTGGGAATAGCACTGCACAAGACCGTAGCAGACTACAAAGAGTGACACGTTCAGCCGAACGCACAATTGGAGGGGGGCTTCCCACCCTCCAGAACATTTACATCAAGCGGTGCAAGGGGAAGGCTAAGAGAATTATTAAGGACTCGAGCCACCCGAACAACTGCCTCTTTGAACTGCTGCGGTCAGGCAAGCGATACCGGAGTCTTAAGGCGAGCACAGAAAGACTCAGAAGAAGCTTCTACCCCCAGGCCATCAGGCTGCTAAACGAACAATAATCGCTAAACGAACAATAATCACTATGCAACAACCATCAAATGCACACAGCACACACACCCACACGCACACACTCACTCAAACAAACAACACACTGCAGCACCCACTCTCCACACTTTAGATCACACAAACACACTTACACTTTATATTTATTGATAAAGGATTTGCACTACAACTCGTACACCTACTGTGAATTGTACCTAAATTGCACCTTGTCCCATTTCTCCATTTCTGCCTTGCACTATATAGTATTGTATATTAGTACACTGCACAGTATTGTATATTGTATGGTAACTACGTCTATTCTGCATCGACCATTGTACATATGTCTAAACTGAACACTGTGACCTCTTTTTTTTACTTCTAATTTTACTATGTTTTTATTTCATACTTATCTTGTCTTGCACAGTCTCTGGAGCGCAACAGTAAGAAGCATTTTGTACAAAAGTATTCTGTACTTCTGTATGACAACTATTAAAGAAACTTGAAACTTGATCAAAGGATTAATCCACACCAAGTGGTAAATGGCACAAGGCCACACAATATCGCTCCACAGATACAGCTAGGTAAGAAGGGCAACCTCCCCACTCCACTCTGGAACGTGGCAGTGATTCAAATGAGAAGCCCCGATGTGTGTCATCTTCCAGGTTAATAACCACTCGTCTCAGACTAACTGCCCACAGGTGCAATCAGCAGGTGCAATCAGCCCAATCAGTGAGACGAGTGGCATCTGGGAAGGGGATAAAGAAAAAAGGGTTTAGAAGATGACACACATCACATACAAACAAAATAACACATATTACATAATACTAACTTGATGTTTACATGGTGTTAAAAATATGGCAATAATGATAATGAACAACCCACGCACGTGTCAACAGAAAAGGAGAAAAAACACTGGCATCTGTAGACCTACTTTGAAATAAAACCCTGAACTATGCAGCTCTATTAGAGTCCTTTCCTTATTTGTGGAAAATCTATAAAAAGAAAAAGAAAATGTTTCGTTGTTCGCTAATTTCGCACCACATATCAGCCATACAGGTAAGCCTTTTGTTGACTAAATATCTTAGTTGATGAAATATTTTTTCATTTCAGTGTCACAGTATGACATCGATCTCCAAAATAAGAAAAAAAAATGTAATATTTTTTTTTTTTTGAATTTTTGGCCAGGGAGCCGCAGCTGATTGGCTAAAGAGCCGCATGCGGCCTCGGAGCCGCAGGTTGCCGACCCCTGGGTTAGTCTATTCCACTAGATCCGCGCGATTGGGTTTAGTTCTTATTTATTTAGTAATTTGTGTGTAATGCTCACAATGGCTCATTGAGTCATGACTATAAATGTAAAATGTAATTGTTAATGATACAAATAATCTCGTATTTATCTTTATTATAATTATTTAATTCTGTGGGTGTCTGTAGAATCGAAGTGACCACAATCCCCAAGGACTTCTCCCAAATGAAGCCTTTAACCTCTTAACCTGTTCCCCCCGTGCGGTCCATCGGCGGACCGCAAATGACATCTGGTCATAAATCAATATTTTTCAGAGTGTTGTATAAAAGTAGCGATTTTTATTTCAAACATATTCAAGTATTAACATCATGAACATGTCACAACAGCATGTAGAATGTATATTATCATCAATACGTTAGTCTAGCAATAGGTTAAAAGTGTCATTAGATAGATTTAACTTTTCGATTTGGTCAATTCTATCCGCGAGAGTGACCATTTGGGATATTTTGAACCATGGGAATTGTAGTCTTTTTGCTGCCATTTTGTAGCAGAGTTCCACAGATATGGTTCTGCGTTGAACGTTTTTAAAACTACACTTCCTGGAAGAATCTATGGGGTTCAGGTTTGATTGATTGATTGAAGATTGTATTAACAGATTGCAGAATGCGTACAATACAATACAGCTCAATACACACAATTGTTAAGGGGATGCAGACCAGAGAAAGACTTTCGTCTTGTTTACATCAGGGTCCCCCATTCTCAATTCATCATAATATATGACATACATGACATACAGATACAGTACTGCTACATCTATACATTTATGACGTGCCAGATTTACAAATACAGTACTGTTTGTGATACAAGAAGAGTCTAAAAAAGAGAGTATATACATTTGACAAAGAAACTGTACATTGGAGGAGGTTGGTAAAGTAAAGGTAGGAGGTTGGTAGGTGGGGTGGGAGGGGGTTGGTTGGGTTCAGAGTTCTGGATGAATTATTTCAATAACTGTTAATATTCGGGATAATAAGCCACAAAAGGTAAAATTTTTGACAAATATTGAAAGGCTTTCAAGTTTCTCTTCCCTATTGTTAACATGTAGGAACAATTAGATCTGAAATTAGTTTCCAAACGGTTGCACTGTGGGGAAAATAAAAAAGTACAGTAGATTACAGTAGATTTCATTATCTGTTCTCATGCACGCAGTGCCGTCTGGGAGAAATGCGAGGCCCTGTGCGAGATTTAAACGCGAGGTAAAAAAAATATATTAAAAAAAATTTATATAGTAGCCTACTTTTTATTTTTTATTAATAATTTTATTTAATATTTTTTTTGCATACAGTCAACGTATTATTAAATAATAGCACTGCCCGAGGCTGGGCATACAGTCAACATATTCTTAAATAATAGCGCTGCCCGAGGCTGGGCATATGATACAGTCAACGTATTCTTAAATAATAGCGCTGCCCGAGGCTTAGTGGCAATGCACCTGTACAATCGTACACCTGGCAGTAACAGGGAAAATGCATAAAACACCCCTGGAACCTGATAAACAAGCTTAAAGCCAGGTTAATTTTTCAAGCACGACATGCAGATTTGCAGTTTTGCCTTATTTGAATCGAACTCTATAAGCTTAGTACACACGTCACAAACTGCACGAGCACAGTGTGAGCAGACCCTTGCATGATGCAACACACCGAGTGAGAGAGAGAGAGACAGAGAGAGAGCGAGAGAGCGCGAGAGAGAGAGAGCGCTCGCGAGAGAGAGAGCAAGAGAGAGAGCGAGAGAGAGAGCGCGAGAGAGAGAGAGAGCGCGAGAGAGAGCAAGAGAGAGAGCGAGAGAGAGAGAGAGAGAGAGAGAGAGAGAGAGAGAGAGAGAGAGAGAGAGAGAGAGAGAGAGAGAGAGAGAGAGAGAGAGAGAGATCCACGGCGGGAACAGAATAGATTGCATTAAAAACTCACCCTAACGCAGAATCAGGTCCAAGAGGAAGGAGACGACCGTGGAGATGACAAAGTTCACCAGTCCCATGATATTTTCCCCCCCGTTGGGATGAACTTGGGAGTCTGTTCCTAGTTTATCTGCCACACGTTAGCACTCGATAACGCTAGTTAGCTGTCCCTGCCTTTAGCTAAGCTACTAGCCGACATGGCTAGCCCGACTGAACCACACGTTAGCACTCGATAACGTTACGTAGCTAAAGCTAACTAGCTAGCTAGGTTAGCTAACACTAGTTAGCTGTCCCTGCGTTTAGCTAAGTTACTAGCCGACATGGCTAGCCTGACTGAACGTTCTAACATGCAACAACTTTCATCTTCAGTCCATCTGCCGAACGTCCTCTTCGTCTTGGCATAACCTAATCACTATACTTGGTATTGATAAGCTTACGGCACGCAGCGTTATTTCTTCTGCTCCGATGCTGCACATTTGGTTTTCAAAAGTAGGATGCTCTTGGCCAAGACATCCACTCGCTCCCGTGGATAGCGCCGAATAGACCCCGTACCTGTACCCCCTCCCCTCGTGGATAATACCGGTCTTCTTCACATCTCTCTACCGACTACAAGACCGATGCCAACCAGCTCCCCCTAGTGTTAGTCCTCCCACGATGCTTTGAAAAAAGTAAACGGGTCATTGAATGAAAGCAATAGTATGTCTGCAGAGCCGCAGAGCCCGGAATACTATTCTACAAACGTGTCTAATGTGAAATATATAAGCATGTAAGCAAAACTAGATTTTAGGTCTGTGATGGAAAGTGATTGTTGACATTCTATTTATTTATATTTTTATAAAAAAAAAAAAAAAAAACATTCTCTCTTCTCGCGAGGCCCCCCTTCGCACGAGGCCCTATGCGACCGCACTGCTCGCACACCCCTAGCGGCGGCCCTGCATGCACGCCTGGTGATACTAAATCCATCGTGCATTTGAAAGATAATATATGTATATATTAGAGCTGGGCCGTTAACGGCGTTAACGTGCTGCGTTATCGCGAGACTAGTGTCGCGCGATAATATAATTAACGCCGTTAACATTTTTTTCAGCGTTGGGTCTCGTCTGGGACATTCGCGGATGTATAACATACCAACCTGGTCGAACTACTCTGTGTGTGTGTGTGTGTGTGTGTGGGGGGAGGGGGAGGGGCGTGAAGTTCGTGAACACGTGAGCGGGGCATGCGTGAAGCTCATTACCATCAGCTGAGCTGCATGACAATGGCGGACGCTGTGAGCAGAAGAGATATCTATGGTAACATTAAGCACAGTTTGCTTCAGGGGTATTTTATTTTCAAAAAGCTTCCAGATGGAAACCTCGACAAGACGAAGGTGATTTGCACTTTGTGCAAAGCGCAAATGACCTACTGTAGGAGTTCCTCGAGTCTTAAATACCACCTGAGCAAGAAGCATCAAATTGATGTTATGAAGGAAGGTGCCGCCGCGGCCGGACCAAGCACAGCTGCACCGGGGAAAAGTGCTCGTCAAACTACACTGTTTGAGTGCAACCAAGGCAAGCCCGTCAGCACAGCTTTATCAGCCAAGCTGACTAACCTCCTAGCCCAGTGGATTGCCATCAATTGCCGGCCTATCAGCGTGGTTGAAGATGATGGACTCGAGCTTCTTCTCCGGGCGGCGACAGGCGACCCGTGTTACAAGCTACCTGCGAGGCGAACTATCATGAGGAGAATTCATGACCAACACGCCACAGAGAAAGTTGTGAAGGAAAAGAAGTTGGCCGCGGCGTCGTGTGTAGCACTGACTGGGGACCATTGGACATCGGTCAGCAACGATAATTACCTAGGCGTTACTGCACACTTCATCGATGCCAGCTGGGAACTTCACTCGTTCGCCTTGGGTACGTTTGTTATTTAATTTATTTAATTGACCACGGTTAAGTTGGTTTCAGGGGGGACCCTGATGTAAACAAGACAAACGTCTTTCTCTGGTCTGCATCCCCTTAACAATTGTGTGTATTGAGCTGTACTGTATTGTACCCATTCTGCAATCTGTTAATAACATTTTCATTAATTCATTCATTCATTCATTCATTCATTCATTCATTCAGGCTGGATACCCAGCCATCCAACCATATAACCATCCAACTGGCTGAATATTCATTCCAACCTGAAACCAACCCACCGTGGCATGTAGTATTAAATAAAATTTATAAACTTAAACAGATGTGTCCTTCAGTTATTGGTGTAAAGGTTTGGAATTATCTCCATAGCGAGCTTAAGGGATGTAATATACATTTTAAAAATTGTCAGTATGAAAGTCAAATGTGATCTGAATAGTGAGATATTTTATTTTATTTTTATTCTTTATTATTATTATCATTTAATTAGTTCTTGTTTAAACTGTGGATTGTTTTTCTTGTATATGGTATACATTTTTTACTAGCAAACTTATTCTGATCTACTTTGTCTGTACTAGGTGTGATTAAAACAGAGGAGCGCCACTTTGCAGAGGCGTGTGCCAGGCAGTTTCTGGACGTCGCTAATCAGTGGGAGATAGCCGACAAAATCACCACCATTGGGACAGACAGCGCTCCCAACATGATAGCAGCAGGGAGGATACTGCCATTCGAGCACATGCCCTGCATTGCGCACCTCATACAGAGGGCCATTGTAATGTCCCTTCGGGATAGTGGTTTTGATGGTGTCCTGGCCAAGTGTCGAAAAGTGGTCGGACATTTCAAACACAGTCCGGCCAACACAGATGAGCTGAATGTCCAGCAAGCATCCTGTGAACAAGAGCCAGAGTCACTCGTGCAAGATGTTCCAACACGTTGGAATTCCACCCTTGCAATGATCAATCGTTTGAGGCGCAACAGAGTCCCAGTGCACGCAACGCTGGCCCAGCATAAGCACAAGCTGGTCCTCCCAACAGATGCTGAATACGAGAAGCTGGCAAAGCTGGAGAAACTGCTGGAGCCATGCAGGTACTGTATGGTCTACAAAGATAGCGTGTTCTTAAATTGGCATACAACTTCTTTTAAAAGTCACTTTGTATTTAATTAAGAAATGCATGCCCTTAAATACTATAAATGATTCAGAATCAGAACTTATAAAAGTGTAATCTTAGTTAAAGTGTGTGTGTGTGTGTGTGTGTGTGTGTTTCAGAACTTTAAAAAAAGAGTGTAATCTGAGTTAAATTAATTGGCCATATTTTGTGTGTGTAGGTACATCACTGAGCTCCTTGGTGGGGACAAGTATGTATCCTGCTCTGTGGTTCTACCTGCCCTGCGCCACCTTGAGCACGCAATGAAGATCTCGGATGAGGATCCTGCCTACATTGTGCGATTCAAGAATGCCTTCACCCAGGACCTCAACCAGCGGAGGGAGAAAAGTAACCTGGAATGGCTGAAGGTATGTGAGACTGACTAGAAAATAACTGTATTGTCTGACCATTAT
Organism: Notolepis coatsorum; assembly: GCF_963971535.1. Taxonomy (NCBI): domain Eukaryota; kingdom Metazoa; phylum Chordata; class Actinopteri; order Aulopiformes; family Paralepididae; genus Notolepis; species Notolepis coatsorum. Next base: position 194,378,611 of record NC_140169.1, on the reverse strand, counting down.
AGACTGTTAAGCCAGTAGATTGATCAATGGATAGATGAATGAGTCATGAAGAAATATGGTGGTTGGATTTGCAAAGTTACTTTAATTTTTATTTTTTTCATCATCAATTAATTATTATTTATTTTTGTTCATCAAAGGTAGCTACTGCTGTGGATCCACGCTTTAAGGACCTCAAATGCCTGCCCAAAGCAGAGAGGGGGCCAGTGTGGGCAACACTGAGTGAGTTGGTGAAGGCAGAAGAACCTGCTCTGCAGCCCCCGAGGGAGGAGAACCCTGAGCCACCTAAAAAGAAAACACTAGTGATGGGATCAGACTCGGAGTCTGATGACGACTCACCAGTGCCCAATCTTGTGGAGAGGTACAAGGTAGAGCCAAGTGCCAGCTTGGATCAGTGTCCACTGAAGTGGTGGTCAGACCACACTGCCGCCTACGGTAAGCTGGCCCACATTGCCCTGAAGTACTTGGGGAGCCCTGCCTCAACTGTCCCATGCGAGAGACTGTTCTCTTTATCGGGCCATATTGTGCAGAAGAGGAGAGCTAGTTTGTCACCAGACAATGTCAACAAGCTGGTCTGCCTTAGTGACTGGTGGAAGAAGGAGAAATAGAGACTGATTGAGTCAAGCCATTTGTTTTGTTTTTGTTTAACCTTTATTTACCCAGGGTAGGTTCGCTGAGCACAGATGCTCTTTTTCAGCTACGCCCTGCTTCAGTCACACAGTTCCAATCACACCTGGGAGCTGCCCAGTACAACCACAGTCTGACACTGAGTAACTCCACTGGTGCAGTTGGGGGTTAAGTGCCTTGCTCAACATTTTGTCATTTAGCTGACGCTTTTGTCCAAAGAGACTTACAAGTTCTGTACGACAGGTCAGCAGGAAGGACCAGCAGCAGTACTTTCATGCACTTTTAATTCCCAAGATAAATATATGGCATTGCTTTTGTTGTTCATTTAATTGAGGGATTTGTTTAAGCTGTCTTTATGTCCGCTGATGCATAACAAAGTGCTCTTCAGTGCTGACTATTAGTTGATAAACAACACACTGCTATTCAATGCAGACTATTAGTTGATAAACAACACACTGCTATTCAATGCAGACTATTAGTTGATAAACAACACAGTGCTATTCAGTTAGCTCTTGAAACGGGCCTCCAGATGCTTAAGGCCACCCCTGGTTGGCATGTTCCTTTAACACACATTCTGTCAGATTATATTAACTGATTTCCAGTTTGGTAGTTTGTCACATCACTGGACCTGTCTGTATAGGCCCCTACATGCTCTACTCCACTGTAGTCTACAGACTGATATGTGCTCTCTACTCCACTGTAGTCTACAGACTGATTTAGCCTGCAGACCTGTCTATAATGTGCTCTCTACTCCACTGTAGTCACAACTGAGTAACAATGTTCATCAAAGAGTGCTGAAACTCTCTCTCTCTTTGAAAGTTTGAAATGCGGTACTGTTCTGTACTGATAATATTATTTATTTGTGTGAATAAAACAACACTGAGTAACTCCACTGGAGCAGTTGGGGGTTAAGTGCCTTGCTCAACATTTTGTCATTTAGCTGACGCTTTTGTCCAAAGCGACTTACAAGTTCTGTACGACAGGTCAGCAGGAAGGACCAGCAGCAGTACTTTCATGCACTTTTAATTCCCAAGATAAATATATGGCATTGCTTTTGTTGTTAATTTAATTGAGGGATTTGTTTAAGCTGTCTTTATGTCCGCTGATGCATAACAAAGTGCTCTTCAGTGCTGACTAGTAGTTTATAAACAACACACTGCTATTCAATGCAGACTATTAGTTGATAAACAACACACTGCTATTCAATGCAGACTATTAGTTGATAAACAACACAGTGCTATTCAGTTAGCTCTTGAAACGGGCCTCCAGATGCTTAAGGCCACCCCTGATTGGCATGTTCCTTTAACACACATTCTGTCAGATTATATTAACTGATTTCCAGTTTGGTAGTTTGTCACATCACTGGACCTGTCTGTATAGGCCCCTACATGCTCTACTCCACTGTAGTCTACAGACTGATATGTGCTCTCTACTCCACTGTAGTCTACAGACTGATTTAGCCTGCAGACCTGTCTATAATGTGCTCTCTACTCCACTGTAGTCACAACTGAGTAACAATGTTCATCAAAGAGTGCTGAAACTCTCTCTCTTTGAAAGTTTGAAATGCGGTACTGTTCTGTACTGATAATATTATTTATTTGTGTGAATAAAACAACACTGAGTAACTCCACTGGAGCAGTTGGGGGTTAAGTGCCTTGCTCAAGAGCACTTCAGCGGCATTTTTTTTTTCATTCAGTTAACCTCAAGTTGAACCGTTCAGTCTGCTGCTGTTCCCTTCTGTCACCACTTGGTGTCTCTGTTGCTGCTGTCTGAGAGATGGGAGAACTGCAGAAACTCAGAGGCTCCCTCTCCCTCTCTCTCTCTCCTCTCTCTCTCTCTCTCTCTTTGAAAGTTTGAAATGCGGTACTGATATTATTTATTTGTGTGAATAAAACGATTTATTAAACACAAGTACATCTTATTGAACATTATTTTGATATTTCATTACCAATTATCATAGCAAAACAGCTTTTTCAAACAGTCTGTAATGCATTTTGGAAACGGGAGATGGGCTCATGGTGTAATGGGCCACCTGGCCTGAGAAACGTAAGGAGGAAAGTAAAAGTAAGGACTTACTTCTGGTCATTATTTGGGTAGAACACACATATTTTGAATGCCTTAGGCAGACCTTTTTTTTTTTTGAGCCATTTTAATCTAGATTAATCTAGATTAATTCCAGGATTGCATATAGATTAATCTAGATTAAAAAAATTAATCTATGCCCAGCTCTAGTATATATATTAGGGGTGTAACGGTACGCGGATACGTACTGTCAGGGCCGCCTCAGGGGGTGTGCCAGCAGTGCGGTCTGTGATGAAAAAGGGCCTCGCGGGAAGGGGGGCATCGCAAAAAAAATAATAAAAAGAAATTAAATAAATATATTTTGTATTTATTATTATTATTATTATTTTTTTTATTTTTTTTTGCGAGGCCCCCCTTCCCACGAGGCCCTTTTTCATCACAGACCTAAAAATCTAGTTTAGCTTATATGCTTATATATTTCACATTAGACACGTTTGTAGAATGTGTCTGACTTGTTCCTGGCTCTGCGGCTCTGCAGCAGACATACTCACTATTGGAGCGCTGGGGCTCTGCAGCAGACATACTATTGGTTTCAACGAAGGGAGGGGTTACATGTGTACTGTCGGCCGGCGTGCGTCAGCTGCGTTTGACTATTTCGCGCGTGCAGCATTGGAGGTTATGCTTATGCCAGCCAAGACGAAGAGGACAGTCGTTCGGCAGATGGACTGAAGATGAAAGTTGTTGCATGTTAGACAGTTCAGTCAGGCTAGCCATGTCGGCTTAGCTAAAGGCAGGGACAGCTAGTTAGCTTTAGCTACGTTATAATATCGAGTGCTAACGTGTGGTTCAGTTGGGATAGCCATGTCGGCTAGTAGCTAGCTTAGCTAAAGGCTAACTAGCGTTAGCTAACCTAGAGAGAGCACGTGCAGCATTGTTATGCCAAGATGAAGAAGATGGTCGTTCGGCAGATGAACTTCGTCAACTCCACGCGGTTGTCTCCATCCTCTTGGACGTTTGGTGAGTTTTTAATGCACTCTATTCTATTCCCGCCGTGGATATATCTCTCTCTCTCTCTCTCTCTCTCTCGGGCCGGCTAGCTATCGTGGCTAAGGCTAACATTATGTTGGCTAATGTTATGTTGAACCAAGCGGGCCGGCTAGCTAACGTAGCTAACGTTATATTGAGCCAAACGGGCCGGCTAGCTAACGTAGCTAATGTTATATTGAGCCAAACAGGCCGGCTAGCTAACGTAGCTAATGTTATATTGAGCCAAGCGGGCCGGCTAGCTAACATAGCTAACGTTATATTGAGCCAAACGGGCCGGCTAGCTGTTGTAGCTAATGTTATATTGAGCCAAGCCGGCCGGCTAGCTAACGTAGCTAACGTTATATTGAGCCAAACGGGCCGGCTAGCTGTTGTAGCTAATGTTATATAGAGCCAAAGCGGGCCGGCTAGCTAACGTAGCTAACGTTATATTGAGCCAAACGGGCCGGCTAGCTGTTGTAGCTAACGGTGTGTACCTGGTGTCAGTACCTGGCTACTCTATTTGCAGTTAGCCTATTTAGCTGATGTCGGCCGTTGGCTCCTTGCTACTTTGTTTTCTCTGGTATAGACCCTCTTCTCTTTGGATTTAAGTGTTGATCTTTGTCCTTTTGGATCTATGTATATTCATGTTGCCTTTGTGAAGTTATCTTTTCCTTCTGTTTTGTTCTTCCATTAAAAGTTGAATATCCTTTAGGGGCTCATCTTAGCTGTCTTGCTTATCTCTCTCATACATGCTCTCTCTCTAACACACACACACACAGACATGCTCTCTCTCTCTAACACAAACACACATGCTCTCTCTCTCTCTCTCTTTCTAACACACATATACATGCTCTCTCTCTAACACACACACACACACAAACAGACATGCTCTCTCTCTATCTCTCTCTTTCTAACACACACAGACATGCTCTATCTATCTCTCTCTCTTCAATTCAAATGGGCTTTATTTCACATTCTTGTATTTCTCCCAGTAGGTATGGGAGTTTTGAGTTATTGTCCATGTTTTCAAAGTCTCTTTGGGTGTTTGCAATTTGTGGGAAGTATATGTCTTGGTATAGTGGGCAGGTTGTTAAGAAGTGGAGCTCGGTTTCCACCTCATCTTGTGTGCAGTGGGTCTGTCTTCGCTTGGGAGCCAGGTCTGCCTATGGCGGCCTTTCTCGATGGCTAGGCTGTGCTCGCTGAGTCTGTACCTAGTCAAGGATATTCTTAGTATTGGGTCAGTCACAGTGCTCAGGTATTCTGCCACTGTGTACTCTCTGTTTAGGGCCAAATAGCATTTCAATTTGCTCTGGTTTTGGGTTGTTTCTTTCCAATGTCTCTCTCTCTCTCTCTCTCTCTCTCTCTCTCTCTCTCTCTCTCTCTCTCTCTCTCTCTCTCTCTCTCTCTCTCTCTCTCTCTCTCTCTCTCTCTCTCTCTCTCTCTCTCTTGCTCTGGTGGAGGGTCAGGGGCATTGCCGGGTCTGTGCAGCGATAACACTGTATATTGACTGTAGAACGGGAGCTCTCTCTCGCTCTCTCTCTTGCTATATGTTGACTGTATCATGCCCAGCCTCGGGCAGCGCTATTATATAAGAATATGTTGACTGTATGATTTGACTCAATGTGGTCCTCCGGTACAGTACGCGCTGTGCACCGAGCGATTGCAACGGTATGGAACCATTTTTTGCGGAACTTAAATCCCCCCGGCCCCACGTAATTTATCAACAACACTGCGGTCTGCTGTGAGCATTATAAAACAAACGCGTGTTTAACCGACCGTGAATTTAAGTGTCAATGCTGTTTGTCATTTTAACAGCAGATACTTTCTTAAATGCCACATCATCCCGACAGAGCGGTGTTCACGGGGAGCTCTGATGGGTTCGCTTGGTGGTGTTATTAGCATTGAACAGCTAACCGAAAGCTAGCGTTAACTAACGTTAAAGGTTTAGCCATAACGTTACCTTGGCTAAAGTTGGGGCTATTCATAATCCAGCAATAATGGCTGCAGACCTGCAAGCAAAGTACAGCAAGTTGGCAAAGGAGTATTCCAACGTAAATCACATTTTCACCAGTAACGTTAGTCTTCCGGTAGCTCATGCTAGCTAACCTAGCTCACGTTAGCGTCGTCACTGAACCACCTCGCGTACACAATTAATGACATGTTGCGGACAGCCATATCGGTGACAATGTTTAGCTTTTAGTGCCAAATGATAAGAGTCTGAGGCGGAGTCTCAAAAGAGAATGAGAAAATTTAGAAATTTAGAAAAAGAGAAATTTATTGTGCAAAAATCACAACCTCTGCACTTCAACGGAGCCTTCTGGAAGCAAGTGCAGCAACGAATAATGTCCGTGTGGATCATTGGAGTAGGGTATATCTGCAGTGCTCATTGATTAATGATACTAATACAAATCTATACAATCACCTGTTAGGGTTTGAAACCGACCTCAACAGCACGGCACAGACAGGTAGTTCAGAGTTAGCCAAACACTAGGGCGTATTTATTACAGAATCAAAAATGAGCCAAATAACAAATCAGAATTAACAAAAAGGAGAATGCTTTCGGCAGAGTTGTCTGCGGCTCTGCAGATCCTCCCGGTCTAGAGGTGGGGAATCGGCGTAGGCGCCACTACCTCTGCGGCTCTGCAGATACTCCCGGATCCAACTCGTGGAGGAAACGGAGAGAGAGAGAGAGTGGTCAATAATCAATCCAACTGTACACAGAGGCAGTGCAGTTCAGTCCTCCTTAGCTGAGTCCAGTATAAATCACAAGTGACTTGATCTTCGGTGTACCAACACACAAGTTAGCTGAGTCCAGTACAAAACAAAAACGGTACTTCTTCAGTGTTATCCTAACACACAAATTAGCTGAGTCCAGTACAAAACAAAAACGGTATTTCTTCAGTGTTATCCTAACACACGAATTAGCTGAGTCCAGTACAAAACAAAAACGGTACTTCTTCAGTGTTAATCCTAACACACAAAAAACAGATAATCCAAAAGGTTTGTCTCCAAAAACTCACCAAAGCGCAAACGTGTAAAGCGGGCAACGAGGCACAGCTCCAACGGATGATCGAGATATACACCAGCGGCGACTTCCAAAGATGTCCTGGAGAAGAAGTAGACGAGGCACAACAACGGGGGGAAACAGGCAAATAGCAGTAGTATCCAAAACGACCCGACAACGATTGATAGAAGGCCTGATTATATGAAGCCTCTGGAGCGCTAATTACAAACTACAACAGGTGCGTCATGGAAATTGGTAATCGCTCCTGAAGCGTGTGGTGGGGAATGGACCAATCATCACAGTACCTTGAAGAAGCGTGTGGCGGGGAATGGGCCAATCCTCACAGTACCCCCCCCTCCACGGGAGCCACCCGGCGACCAGCCCAACCCGGCTTGTCCGGATGGGAACGATGGAAGTCGGTGATCAGGTCGGGGTCCATGATGAGCTGGCGGGAGACCCAGCTCCGTTCCTCCGGGCCGTATCCCTCCCAGTCCATCAGGTACTGGAACCCCCGACCCCGCCGTCGGACGTCCATCAGCTGACGGACCTGCCACTGGGGGTGTCCGTCCACCATCTCGGGAGGAGGCGGATCCGGAGCAGGGGGCATCAGGGGACTGAGAGAGACAGGCTTAACCCGGGACACATGGAAAACGGGGTGAATGCGCATGGACACAGGGAGCTTAAGACTCACCGCCGCGGGACTGAGCACCTTCAGAACCTCAAAAGGACAGACGAACCGGGGGTTAAGCTTCTTGGCCGAGGATCGAAGCGGAAGGTCCTTTGCGGACAGCCACACCCTCTGCCCACGCTAATACGTCGGCGCAGGGATCCGGCGCCGGTCAGCTCCACGACTGGCGCGCTCTGATGACCGGAGCAGTGCAGTCCTGGTGATCTCCCAGACCCGTCGGCACCAGTCGAGATGGTCCTGTACGGAGGGAACTGCCACCTCCGACTCCTGTGCAGGGAAAAGAGGGGGTTGGTAGCCCAGGGATACCTCAAAAGGTGAGAAGCCGGTGGCGGAACTGACCAGGGGAGGAACCGGCTCCAAGAAGCGGGTTTCTCGGCAGCCACACAACAAAGAGCAGACTCCACGCTCTGGTTCATCCTCTCCGTTTGTCCGTTAGTCTGGGGATGATAACCAGAGGAAAGACTGACCGTTGCCCCTAATCCCTTGCAAAAAGCCCGCCATACCTGGGAAGTGAACTGGGGCCCCCGGTCCGAGACGACGTCCTGGGGAAACCCATGGAGGCGGAACACGTGGCGTGTCAGGAGGTCCGCTGTCTCGGCAGCCGAGGGAAGCTTGGGAAGGGCCACGAGGTGAACCCCCTTGCTGAACCGATCCACCACGGTCAGTAGGCACGTGTTCCCTTGGGACGAAGGAAGACCCGTGACGAAGTCCAACGCCACATGGGACCAAGGGCGGCTCGGAATGGGAAGCGGCTGCAATAGCCCGGAGGGTGCCTGGTGGGAGGCCTTGCTGCGGGCGCAGACCGCGCAGGCCAGAACGAACTCCTTGACGTCGTTCCTCATGGTGGGCCTCCAGAATCGACGAGCCAGGAAGGAGAACGTGCGATTAACGCCCGGGTGGATGGCGAACCGGCTGGTATGGCCCCACTGGAGGACCCGGGACCAGACTGAGTCGGGGACGAAGAGGCGACGAACAGGTACATTGCCGGGAGCGGGATGGAAGCGTAGGGCACGCCTTACCAACCCCTCAATGCCCAAGGTGACCACTCCCACCACCCTGGCCTCTGGGAGGATGGGAGTCAGATCCTCAGTGGTTGGAGCCCCCTTGGAGTGTAACCGGGACAGGGAGTCGGCCTTCGTGTTGCGGGAAACAGGGCGAAAGGTCAGCGAGAAGTCGAACCGACTGAGGAAGCTGGCCCATCTTGCCTGCCGGCCGTTGAGGCACTTGGAAGCACGGATGTATGTCAGGTTCTTGTGGTCCATCCAAATGGTGAATGGTTCCTCGGCCCCCTCTAGCCAATGACGCCACTCCTCCAAGGCAGCCACAACCGCCAGCAGCTCCCGATTGCCGATATCATAGTTCCTCTCGGCAGGGAGGAAACTACGTGAGTAGAAGGTGCACGGATGTACCTTCTGGTCCGTTGCCGACCGCTGAGACAAGATAGCCCATAGTCCAGTATCCGAGGCGTCCACCTCTACAATGAACTGTCTCTTGGGGTCTGGGTGGAGCAAGACCGGGGCGGTGGTGAACCTCTTCTTGAGGGAACGGAACGCAGCACAAGCCGCTGGGGACCAGTCGAACGGCAGGGCGGGAGAGGTTAGCCTGGCAAGTGGTTCCACCACCTGGCTGTAGTTCCGGATGAATCTTCGGTAGAAGTTTGCGAACCCGAGGAAGCTCTGTAGCTCCTTCCGAGAGGTGGGTTCCGGCCACTCCTCCACGGCCCGGATCTTGCGAGGGTCAGCTCGGGTCAAGCCGCTCTCCACGATGAAGCCCAGGTAATCGACGGAGTTGGAGTGAAATCGGCACTTCTCTGCCTTGACGAAGAGCCGATTGTGGAGGAGGCGCTCCAGCACACGGCGGACATGCTGGATGTGTTCCTCGAGGGTCTTGGAAAAAATGAGGATGTCGTCCAGGTATACCACCACAAACAACTCCAGCATGTCACGGAGGACGTCGTTCATGAGCGCCTGGAATACTGCCGGAGCGTTGGTGAGGCCGAACGGCATTACCAGGTACTCGTAGTGGCCCCTGGGAGTCTTGAAGGCGGTCTTCCATTCATCGCCCTCTCGGATACGGACCAGATGGTAGGCACTCCGGAGGTCCAGCTTGGTAAAGACGGTAGCCTGGGTGAGAGGCTCGAAGGTGGAGTTCATGAGAGGAAGAGGATACTTGTTCTTAATGGTGATCTCGTTGAGTTGGCGATAGTCAATGCAGGGTCGAAGGTCTCCATCCTTCTTCCCAACAAAAAAGAAACCGGCCGCCACCGGGGAGGAGGAAGGCCGAATGAGGCCTGCTTCCAAGGACTCAGAGATGTACTTCTCAATCGCTGCCTTCTCAGGGACGGTCAGACTGTAGAGGTGGCTGTCGGGAAGGGGAGCCCCAGAGCGGAGGTCGATGGCACAGTCGTAAGGCCGGTGAGGCGGAAGGGCCTGAGCCCGGGACTTACTGAAAACCTCCTCGAGGTCGTGGTATTCGGGGGGTATAGTCGAGAGGTCCGGGGGCGGCTCACAAAGGGATCTCCGGGGCGAGGGACAGGACGCCGCCTGAAGACACTGGGCATGACAGGAGGAGCTCCACCCCCTGATGGTACCGGAGGACCAGGCGATGTGGGGCTCATGCAGCGCGAGCCAGGGCCGACCCAGGACTACTGGGACAAGAGGGGATCTGGTGATAAAAAACTGGAGTCTCTCAACGTGGTTACCAGCAATGGTGAGAAGGATTGGACAGGTGCGTTGAGTGATGTCAGCCAGGCGGTGCTGGTCCAACGAGAACACCTCCAAGGGTCTCACGAGGTCCTCTAGTGGAATGTTGGCCTGGGTAGCAAACTCGAAATCCAGGAAACTCTCGTCAGCACCCGAGTGTTGGTCCGCCCAGGCCAGGGTGACGCTCATCAGACGGCTAGGTGGTGCACGGGTGTGGGAACGAGAAAAACGGCTCACCAGGAGGTCCCGGCGAGCCTGGTCTTTTGGCCGGGTGGGGCAGTTGGAGATACGGTGCCCATCCCGGCCGCAGTAGAGGCAAAGGCCGGACCTGAACCTGGCCTCCCGTTCAGCCTGGCTAAGGTGTGAGCGTCCCAGCTGCATGGGTTCCTCCTCGGACACCGAACGGGAGGGGAAGGAACCACCAGTTGTGGAGGGAGCAGGACGGACCGCAGTACCGTCACGAGTGCGGGGGGGTCTGGGGGACGTCTGGGGGTCCCAGTCGGGCTCTCTCACGCCTTCTCTCCCGGAGGCGTCCGTCGATGCAAATGGCGAGGCTGAATAGGTCCTCGAGGGAATCAGGCTCTTCACGGGTCGCAAGCTGGTCCCTTACAGCGTCGTTGAGACCCCTCATGAAGGTGAGACGAAGCGCTTGATCGTTCCAACCGCTCTCCGTTGCGGCCAGTCTGAACTCCAGCATGTAGTCGGTGACCCCGCCACTGCCCTGCCGGAAGGTGCCCAACCGAGCTCCTGGGTCCTGGCCACGAGCTGGGTGGTGGAAAACCCTGCGGAGCTCTGCCACGAAGTCTGGGTAGGAAAAACAAAAATCAGCCCTCATCGACCAGGAGGTAGTAACCCACTGTGCTGCCCGGCCTGAGAGCAGGTTAGTCATGTAAGACACTCGGGCTCCCTCTAAAGTAAATCGGCTGGGTTGATGAAGAAAAACCAACTCACATTGCATGATGAATGTGGCACAATCCTCGAAGTTACCATTGAACAACCGTGGTTCGGAAAGACGGGGCTCCCGAGGTGCGGGGTCGGGAGACGCGGGGTCCGCCACGGCTGTGGGTGGTGCTCTGGCCGAGACTCCTGAAGTAGGTGGGGTTACAAGCAGGGCGTTAAATGCTTCACTCAACGTCTGTAATTGGTGAAGAATATCAGCCTGCTGATTACCCTGGGCTGTCTGCAGGGTAGCTAGAGAGCCAAGGGACTCCTGAATAGGCAGGACCTGGGCTCGGAGCTCCTGTACAGCAGCCGCAGCCGCACCTAACTGTAGGCTGTGGTCGTTGGTCAATTCGATCTGGACCGCCAATGCTGTCCTGACTCTGTCTGTGTCGGCTGAGGTCGTCATGGTCGGGTCGTAATGTTAGGGTTTGAAACCGACCTCAACAGCACGGCACAGACAGGTAGTTCAGAGTTAGCCAAACACTAGGGCGTATTTATTACAGAATCAAAAATGAGCCAAATAACAAATCAGAATTAACAAAAAGGAGAATGCTTTCGGCAGAGTTGTCTGCGGCTCTGCAGATCCTCCCGGTCTAGAGGTGGGGAATCGGCGTAGGCGCCACTACCTCTGCGGCTCTGCAGATACTCCCGGATCCAACTCGGGGAGGAAACGGAGAGAGAGAGAGAGTGGTCAATAATCAATCCAACTGTACACAGAGGCAGTGCAGTTCAGTCCTCCTTAGCTGAGTCCAGTATAAATCACAAGTGACTTGATCTTCGGTGTACCAACACACAAGTTAGCTGAGTCCAGTACAAAACAAAAACGGTACTTCTTCAGTGTTATCCTAACACACAAATTAGCTGAGTCCAGTACAAAACAAAAACGGTATTTCTTCAGTGTTATCCTAACACACGAATTAGCTGAGTCCAGTACAAAACAAAAACGGTACTTCTTCAGTGTTAATCCTAACACAAAAAACAGATAATCCAAAAGGTTTGTCTCCAAAAACTCACCAAAGCGCAAACGCGTAAAGCGGGCAACGAGGCACAGCTCCAACGGATGATCGAGATATACACCAGCGGCGACTTCCAAAGATGTCCTGGAGAAGAAGTAGACGAGGCACAACAACGGGGGGAAACAGGCAAATAGCAGTAGTATCCAAAACAACCCGACAACGATTGATAGAAGGCCTGAGTATATGAAGCCTCTGGAGCGCTAATTACAAACTACAACAGGTGCGTGATGGAAATTGGTAATCGCTCCTGAAGCGTGTGGCGGGGAATGGGCCAATCCTCACACCTTTTGTTGAATAAATACCACTACTTTCTAGTTACTACTAAAAAACAGTTTATATAAAACAGTAGCTGTATAAAAAAATAAAAATAAAATTATAATCTATATACATTTTTTTAATTTAATTTTTTTTAATGTATGCACCGGTATCGCCCCCCCCCCCCCACTGTACCGAAAAAATACCAAACCGTGACCTCAAAACCGAGGTACGTACCGAACCGTGGATTTTGTGTACAGTTACACCCCTAATATATATATATAAATGTGCGAATTGGCTATAATAAGGTAATTTATAAGCCTCCTATTCTATAATATTTCAAATTGCATTGGTCCGGATGGGAGAATTCAGTACTGTATACAGAACCTTCTGTTTAATCATCTTCCCTTTATTCATTTCCTTAGATTTTTTTTACACATGATCTCAAGAAGGTACTTGTTAACAGAATTCGGCTATAGGGCGACAATAATGTGGTCAAGAGGCATGATTTATATCTTGAGCCCAATCTGGCGTGGTTTATTTAATCACATGTTAAGCAGCAGTCACTATCGGTCTTCTCTTCCTGAGAGACATGGGGGAGAGAAGGAAATGGGAGGATACATTTTTTTTTATACTCACCACATGGTGTACCTGAGTGGCTCCGCCTAGAGCGCCATCTATTGGAAACAGATATATATGCAACTAAACAGTTACTAATGTAAACAGCCATATGTGCAGTTAGACAGTTACTAACAATCCTACACAGAATCTCTAACTTCAACACTCCCACTTAGGTTTGTATTAGCATACTGGCTGACTTCTTGGAAAAACATTTTACAAAGGAAATAATATAATCACAAAAACATCAACAGAACATGGCAGTCAATATCTACACACCAAACATGGCCTCTGCAAATCTCTCAATTTCAATTTGGAGGCAGGTTTCGTCATTGCGTCTGCTACCATGTCGTCCGTGGGACAATACATCAGTGTCATCCTTTCTTCTCTGATGACAGATCTAATGAAATGATATTTTATATCGACATGTTTACATCTCTGCCTACACACAGGGTTTCTAGCAATCGCAATGGTTCCCTGGTTGTCCTCATAAACAACAGTCTTCTTATATACATAGGTATCCATCCCTTCGAGCAGTTGTTTGATTGATTGATTGAAAACTTTATTAACAGATTGCAGAATGGGTACAATACAGTACAGCTCAATACACACAATTGATGCAGACCAGAGAAAGACTTTCGTCTTGTTTACTGTACATCAGGGTCCCCCATTTTCAATTCATCAGGACATATGACATACATGACATACAGATAGACAGTACTGCTACATCCATACATTTAGGACATACCAGATTGCAAATACAGCACTGTTTGTGATACAAAACAATGTCTGTGTGTGTGTCTGTGTGTATGTATGTATCTCTCCAAGCTGTTTTAACTGTTTCAATAGGGCAGGGGTAGGCAACCCTAGGCACGCGTGCCTGCATAGGCACGCGGGGGCATTTGCATAGGCACAGGGGGCAGCAGTACATTTTTTTTTTTTTTTTTTTTTTTGCTTTCAAATATTATAGTGAAATATTTTGCACTGTTGTCGCATTTATCTTGTTGAAATCCTCCCACAGGTTCTTTTTACTACCACATATTTAATTGATATCCTTTATTTGTTTATTATTTCAATTTAGATGGAAATACATTGCTACATCATTCAGTAACATTTGCAGAGCCTTATAACAAAAACATTATTACGGTCACCATTGTGACCAGTGGGATTAATCAACAAATTGTATTATTTATTTTTCTATTTCATTGAACATTGCACATGTTAAAAGCCATTTTTTTTACTCAAAATGTGAGTATTACCAAGTCAACTTGTGTTCTTAAAACAATGACAATAAACATAGTTTTATTAGGTTGAAATAATGTGGTTGTGTACTTATTTTTCTGTTAACTTATTATGGATTGAAAACTGAAAACCTTAATGCGCAGTAACTGAACTCAATATTTTTAAGTTCTGGTAACTTATTATTATTATTTTTTTTACAGTGTAGTCTTGCGATCAATCAAAACTTATTTACACGATATACCTCACATTCACCCTCCATTCACATCCTGGTGTTCTCCTGGTGTTCTCCATTAGGCCTGTAGGTGGAGCTATGACAGCACACGTACAGTACACAAACCGATGGTGTGTGATGTGTCCAAAAATGAATGGGCAAATGTGAGTGAAATGGTCGCACTGTATGCAGCTGTTTGTCTGCATTGCATTCCCCCCCCAACTCAGATTTAGGGTTGATACAACCATCATAATAATATTGTTAATAATAACAATAACAATAATGATGTAATAATGTAAAAATTATCATTAAAAATACCTGATTATGAGAAGAAACAAATTACGATGCATGGAATATTGTTGAGGCACACTAGTTACAACTATATTTCAAACAGGCACTCCATGTCAAAAAGGTTGCTGACCCCTGCAATAGGGTATTTCATATGTCTTAAATTAATAAATTAAGACTTATTTTTGGATATAGATCACTCACCCTTCAAAACACTCAGTATGCTAAAGTTAATGGTACACCTGTATTTATAAAGCATTTATAGGTCAACTACCATTTTTTACCATGGTTCAAACCTCACCATCACCCAATTTATATGTCACAGTATCCAGAAAATAGCACAGAGTTTGGGGAAAAGGCCTTCATGTTCGCTGCTAGCTAGGCTTGTAAAGGATTTGAAAAAAAAAATAACTTTGAATATGCAGGCCCTCAATAGCATATCTGATTTTAAAGTTCCAAATTAAGGGCATTTTAAAGAATGAGACCATTCAATGTGCTATATATTATATATATATATATTCAGTTTGCTCCACCTCAAATGTAACCCCAGGGCCCACTTTGCCTTTTGTATGTCTCAGTATGCATTATGTGTATTCTATATGATTGTTTTGCTGTCATTTGGGGCCAGGTCTAGCTAAAAAAGGGATCTATGATCTCAAATTAATACATGGTCAAATTAAATCTATACTGTATATGTATAGCATCTTTCATGCATGAATTGCAACTCTAACGTGCTACACAAGAGTAAATCAGACATAACATTTGCAAATACTATTGTTCTAAACAATGCAAGGCAAAAATATTTTTATTTCTGTATCTACTGTAGACAATATGCATTTATATCATTGTCACATGAAAACATGTTTGCAGGATATTTAGCAGAAACTATGGTAAATGTAAAAAAACATGATAACACATAATCCTATTGAATTCTGAATGTTTTGTTTAATGGTTGAGAGTCAATGATACACATAAATTATAAACATATCAAATCATGAAACAGGTCAATACATGTAAAATAGACGTTTACACAATGATAAGAAAAAGGGTAAAAACAATGTGTTTCAATACATCACGTTTACAAAATGATAAGAAAAAGGGTAAAAACAATGTGTTTCAATTAGAGCTGGGCCGTTAACGGCGTTAACGTGCTGCGTTAACGCAATACTAGTATCGCGCGATAATATAATTGACGCAGTTAATCTAAAAAAAAATAAATAAAAAAAAAGATTTTTTTGTTTACATTTTTTTTTTACCTTTATTTACCCAGGGTAGGTTCACTGAGCACAGATGCTCTTTTTCAGGAATGCCCTGCTTCACATTCACACAGTTCCATTCACACCTGGGAGCTGCCCAGTAAAACCACAGTTGACACCATTGGCCACTGAGCAACTCCACTGGAGCAGTTGATTTGCATTGGCAGGGTTTGGCCCTGTCTGGCACCCAACGGGAAAAATATTATAGGCACTATAAGTAGACACCGCTACATAAAACAAGCTGGTTTGCCTGCGTGACTGGTGGAAGAAGGAGAAATACAGATTGGACTGATTGAGTCAAGCCATGTCACATAGTTCAAGTTTGAAATGCTTCTTTCTGTTTTGTGCCTGAGAGTGTGCTAGATACTGTACTGTACTGGTAATATTATTTATTTGTGTTAACTTCTGAATAAAACAACTTATTAAACACAAGTACATCTTATTGAACATTATTTTCATATTTCATTACCAATTATCATAGCAAAACAGCTTTTTCAAACAGTCTGTAATGCATTTAGGAAACGGGAGATGGGCTCATGGTGTAATGGGCCACCTGGCCTGAGAAACATAAGGAGGAAAGAAAAAGTAAGGACTTACTTCTGGTCATTATTTGGGTAGAACACACATATTTTGAATGCCTTCGACATTTTTTTTGAGCCATTTTAATCTAGATTAAATCCAGGATTGCAGATAGATTAATCTAGATTATTTTTTTTTGTATCTATGCCCACCTCTAGTTTCAATACAGATGTATTTTAGAAGTTTAGTAAGATCAAGCCCCAAAGATCTCCTATGTCTTTTCTTTAAGCTGTTCTAAGATACAATATCCAACAAATACATTTCTGAATTACTTTACAGAACAGCGTCTAGTTAAATTTGTTTTTTCAGGTGCAATAAGAAAGCCCCTGCTACTTTATGCTCTCAATATTTTGGACCTGTATTACAAACTACAGTTACACACAGCATGAAATATTCATGACCATATGACAGTCGAAGGAAACTCAAGATATTGTATGAGGTGTTTTTAAAAGGGTGAATTAACGGTAGGTTATGTAGATAACCTAGTTATATTAGTATTGGCTGAGCGTTCCGCTCTGAGCCTTATGAGATATACTATCTCCTATGATACCTAATGTATCTCCCACGAACAAAAAATACATGCACCACACCTGTATGGGGCTCCGCCCCCATGGTGGCACCGCCCATATAGCAGTGACTCTGGTCACCACACATCCTTCCTCGCCAAAAAAACCCGTACCAGGAAAAGATTCCTCAAGAGGGAACTCAGGGCCGCGCAGAGCGGAACGCTCAGCCAATACTAATATAACTAGGTTATCTACATAACCTACCGTTATATGCCGTATTTGCTATCGCGTTCCGCTCTGAGCCTTATGAGATATGGGGAAGAGCGGACGCGAAGCCCGACAAATGTACCCCCTGAGGACCCGTAAGCCCACATCAAGGGGTGCGGGGAGCCCTGTCACCCCATCCTCCCTAATGAAGGGGGGGCGCAGTCAACTCCACCTGAATGCGAACAAGAGGGAAACTAGAACCCCTTGAACACACCGTACAGGCGGAACCACGTGTGACTCAACACACTGTGGCCCATACCCATACACTCCTGCTACCCGACCAAAGGACGGGAAGCAGGAAAGGCCACATACCCCAGAACCGCCTGGGAGACAGAACCCCCGGTCATGTCCATGAGGAAAAACCTTACAAAGGAGCCCGGGGAGGACCATGAAGCTGCAGCACCCAGGAGAGCGGCAGAGGCAGCCACCCCACGAGTGGAGTGCGCCCTGACGCCCCCAGGGGGATCCTGCCCAGACAACGTGTAGCAGAGGGTGTTACGACCCTGGCTCATGGGTACGCAACCTATGTGTAATCAACACCAAAACCCTGTGCTCTAACTCAAAAATGCTACTAAACCAAGGAACTACTAATATAACTATAAACTAATGTACTGGTAACCCAACGGACAAGGACTGTAAGAACCTGACAGCTCTCTCTCTAGGCACATACCGTGCATGTGTGTTACTGGGTCTGCCTTTGAAGCTCCCCAGCAGGTAACCAATCAGCACTAATTGGCTAATTGGCAGCCCTCACCTGCATGCCCTGGTGACACAGGAGTGACCAGGCCTCTAGTACATAACACCTCCCCCACCAAACTGGTTGCCCAAGAGGCAACCACTACACAACAACCCATAAACAAAACAAAAACCAACTGTGACCCCTTAGTTGTCAGGGCCACTACCACCACAGCGATAACGGGTACCACAAACACCGGTACTATGATCGTGAGAGGGCGTTTGCTAGCACGTTGTCCCTCCCACGATGTGGCGAATATCCAAGTTATACGCCTGGCGGAACAAACTCCATCGCATCAAACGATGGTTCGAGTTCACCATGCTGCGAAGAAAAACCAAAGGGTTATGGTCTGTATACACAACAAGGGGTAAACTGGAGGATCCAACGTAAACATCAAAATGGTTCAAGGCAAGAACCGGGTCGGCCCCTGTCGAACACGACCACCGATACCGATCTGTCAAACTTATACTGCAAACCAAAATCAACCTGAGAACTGCGCTTAACAGAACAGAACACAGCACAACAAAACCATAGATCACTGATACCACCACCCCACCCATATCCATCCCACCTGGCACTGGCAGTTCAGGATACTGCACACCGTGAACATCCAGAGTAGGCTGTACCGCCTCAGGTACAGCCCCAGTGTACCGGGAACATGGCAGTACGACAGTCACAATAACGTCTGGAGCACCATCTAAAATGGCGTCACCCAAAATAACTTTGTCCTGATCAAAATCAAAATGGCTGCCACTCAACAGACCAGGTCGCGAAGGCGGCTCCTGCTCCACAGGACACAGGTAACTAGGTTGACCATCACACCTAGTGCATGGCAGAGAATCAGTGTGGACATGTGGATCAATGTCAGAATCATCAACTGACATACTGGGACCATCCCTGCCCACAAGTGAAACATTAGGGACAATAGAGCTATTGTGGGAAGGCTGGCAGCCTAAGTCAAGCTTAATAGCCTCCCCAACTAGAACGGTGTCACATGAAACAACAGCACCTCTCATAGCATCCTTCCCACACTCCTCCTCCAATTCGTTCGTGGCCTCAGCCACCGTACAGGCTGGGAAGACCTTGAGACACTGCGCTGCCATATCATCTCCTGTCACATGCTTCTCCGGCACGCATGTCAACTCTGGTTTCACCACCGGGCCTAACACAAAACCACAATCAAGAGAATCATTATGCAGAGGTACATCCACAGTGTGCTTTCCAAAATTCTCAACAGGTACACATTTTACTTCAACAAAGAATGTGTCACTAAGTGTAATGTCCCAAGTCGAAGTATCAACAACATCACTTTTGTCCTTTGACATTTCTCGTGCCACAGCACACACAGGAAACACTCCTGGATGTTTCTGTGCCAGCTCATTAGAGACCTCAGAAACCACAGGAATGGGAGTTACAACCGGAGTAGCCAACACTTTGTCACCAGCCAAATCATTCCCTAGTATGAAGGACACCCCCTTAATGGGAATGTGAGAACATACCCCCACAACAACATTGCCTGATACTAAGGGAGAATTGAGCGTGACCTCATGCAAAGGTGCATCCACAAATCCACCTCCCAAGCCCCGAACAACGACACCGGAATGCAAAGAAGAGTTTTCTGAAAACGGCAAAACCCCCTCCAGAATGAGGGACTGAAAAGCACCGGTATCTCTCCAAATTGTTATAGCCTGTTTGGACTCTAGTGCATTAGTCAGGGAAACAAATCCATTCATCATAAACCTTGAGGAACCCTCGAGCTCTTTGTCCACACGTTTGATACTTTCCCCATCTAACGTTGGCATAGGCGTCCTGCATATGGTTTCTACCAGAGCCACGGTTCTGAAATTTTTCTGCTCAAGCACCGGGCATCCAGCAACGATATGACCAGGTTCTTTACAGTAAAAACAGATAATCCCTTCTGGGAATGCACCAGCCGAACCACCCCGCCTAGGAGGTGAAGTTAACTGACCAGCAGACACAGGTTTTGGGAAACGGCCCCCCTGAACAGGACGCCTATCCCCGGACTCAACACGGTAGTCCTCCAAAAACACGGACTTGTGTGTCAACACAAACTCATCGGCGAAGACAGCGGCGTCGCCTATCTTCGATACCCCACGCTCATTTAGATGTGTGGAAACGGTATCAGGAACACATCTTTTAAATTCCTCTAGGAGAATCAACTGCCTAAGCTGCTCTCTTGACTCTGCCTTCTGAGAAGTGCACCACCTGTCAAACAGGTTCTCCTTCTCCCTACCAAACTCAACATAAGACTGCCCCTCCTGCCTGCGATAACCTCTAAAACGCTGACGATAGGCCTCGGGGACCAACTCATAAGCCCTCAATATGGAAGCTTTAACCAGCTCATAATCAGCGCTTTGTTCAAGGGACAGAGCAGTGTAGGCTTCTTGTGCCCTACCAACCAAAACACATTGCAGCAGCAGTGTCCAGGCTCGTGCTCGAAGTCCTTCAAGTAACGCTCTTGTTCTCTCTCCTTAAGCTCACGCTCACTGTTAAACTCACGCTCCTCTCTTCTCTCCTTAAGCGCACGCTCCTCTCTCCTCTCCTCATGCTCCCGCTCCAGCTGCCTTTCCTTAAACTCCAACTCCCTAATCCTCCACTCACCCTCAGCACCAGATAATAGCGGAGATGCGCCAGACGAAGGAGGCTCCTCCACCCTCTCCTCAAGCACCTGTTCCCTAATGAGCAAAACCCTCAAAGCACCCAAGGCAGATGGTTTCAAAAGTTTCTCACTGGGAGTAAGCTCGACCTTGTAGTGCACAGCAAGCTCGAGAAGCTGTTCTTTTGAAAACCTCTCCAACATGTCATGCGAAGGGAGATCAACAAATTCCCTAACGGAAGCCATCTTTCCTGCACCAGCGCCACAACCCGTTCACCTTAGAGTCACCAAAAAGCTGCCAAAAGCACCCCAGCACACACACAATCCACCTAACGAGCCACCAAAGAAACACTAAAGAACCACTGAAGAACGACTGAAGAACCATACAGAATGCCAAAGCCACTAATATTAATCATAAAGGGACGCGGTGGCAATGTGTGCTACGGAGCGCACATTTCAAAGACGCAAAAAAAAACATAAAAGAAAAAACCACACCCACCCCAAATAGACGTGTCATACACTCAGGGTGTTAGGTGCTACCAGGTATGCTCACCAAACACTCAAACAAACAAAATAAATAGGGATGCTCGATATTGGCTTTTTTACCGATACCGATATTCCGATATTGTCCAACTCTTAATTTCCGATACCGATATCAACCGATACCGATATATGCAGGGTTTCCCACCCCAAAAAACGGAATAATTTCAGGTAACTAATCATTTCACTGGATATATATATAACAAATATTGTTATTGTTTTTTTCTTTTTTTAAACCAATACCGATATTTTCCGATATCACATTTTACTGCCGATATCGGCCGATAATATCGGTCGGCCGATAATATCGGACATCCCTAAAAATAAATCCAACAAAATATTCCAAACAGGTGCGCCTTCTAACCTGATGTGACTACATAGGCTTCTACGTCTAAACTGCAGAAAAAAACCGGCCTACCACATGTCTACCCTAAGAAACACTAATTCAAGCCCTACCACACTACCTGTGTTTCCTGGCCGCCCTAATCTACCTACCCTTAAACTAAATGCCCTGTAGACCTAACTTTCTTCAACCACACCTGCTACCAGTCAAAGATCATATACCAATCATTTCATTGACCGCCCCAGGAGTACGTGGTGCACCGGACGCTAACCAACAACCAGAAAAATATGTCCCTATCTACATGTGGTGCCTACTAAACTATATATTTTAACAGCATAAGTAGTCACATCAAATTACAAACAAATACGGCATACTCACCTGTTTGATGAAATGGCTCAGCCCCCACGTTACACCATATGTAACGAACACCACCCAAACCATAATACGATGACACCCCGTGCAACACAAAAAAAAACCACCAAACAAAGTTCTAGGGGTAAAAGATCCCGGACGAGCGCCCAACTGTTACGACCCTGGCTCATGGGTACGCAACCTATGTGTAATCAACACCAAAACCCTGTGCTCTAACTCAAAAATGCTACTAAACCAAGGAACTACTAATATAACTATAAACTAATGTACTGGTAACCCAACGGACAAGGACTGTAAGAACCTGACAGCTCTCTCTCTAGGCACAGACCGTGCATGTGTGTTACTGGGTCTGCCTTTGAAGCTCCCCAGCAGGTAACCAATCAGCACTAATTGGCTAATTGGCAGCCCTCACCTGCATGCCCTGGTGACACAGGAGTGACCAGGCCTCTAGTACATAACAGAGGGTAACACCCTCGCACAACCAATGGGACAGGCGCTGCTCCGACAGTGCCTTACCAGCACGAGCCCCACCGTAACAGACAAAAAGCTGGTCGGTAACCCTCAAATCCTGAGTACGGCTGAGGTAAATCCCCAAGCACGGACTGGACATGACAGGTGAAGGCCCGCATCTAACTCACTAGTGTGAGGAGGAGGATGAAACGCCTGAACCACAATATCCCGGGAGCGGAAGGAACTCCGGATATTCTTAGGCACGAAAGCAGGATTAGGTCGCAGAGTGACACCGCAATCGGTCCAAAAAGACAGGCACTCTGGACGTACCGAGAGAGCACAGAGCTCACCTACGCGTTTAGCGGAAGTGACAGCCAGAAGGAACGCGGTCTTGAAGGACAGCTGTCCCAACGGCGCCTGCTCGAGCGGCTCAAACGGGGCCAAGGACAACCGACCGAGGACCAATTGAAGATCCCAAGTCGGAGCCAAGGAGCGTTGCACCGGCTTAACGCGTCGAGCGCCAAGCAGGAAACGCTTCACAAGAGGGTGGCTGAACAAGACATCCCCTCAAACCCCTCATGATAGGAGGATATAGCTGCTGCATATACCCTCACCGTCGAAGCCGACAGTCTATCAAGGAGAGACTGGAGGTAACTAAGGACAGCATCCAGGGGGCAGGAGACTGAGTCCCGGCCCCCCGCCTTACACCACACTTGGAACATACGTCATCTGCCCGCGTAAGCGCGACAGTGGAGGGAGCATGCGCATTCCAGATGGTAACACCATCAGGATCAAGAACCTGCACCCCTCAACGTACCCGTCCCAACAACTGACCTAACAGATATATGGGGAAGAATCCCTGGCGGCACGGCATCGGTCCCAGACCTGCCTGGCCATGTCCAGACGTAACCCTCACCCGTCAGGATGAGGGCCGCCCCGCGACAGTACACCTGCACCCACATTCTCCCTGCCGGGGATGTGGGGAGCCCTCAGGCCGCGCAGATGGAGGACGCCCATAGCCAGCCGCCCGCCGCCTGGTGCAGACAGGGGGAGCGTACTCCTCCCTGTCTGTCGATACACGACACTGACGTCGTATCGTCCGTCCTGATCAACACCATTTGTGGACCAGAAGGACCGCTTTCAAAACCAACACATTGAACGTAGCGCAGACCGGGCAGCATGGTTTGCCAGCTGCCCCCTACTGCGTTGGCCCGACGCGTCACCAGCGAGGGAGGCGTCGGTGAAAACGTGACGTGAGACAGCGCCGTAACCGTCCTAGGACGGAACCTCCCGAGCGTGTTGACAACACGCTCTGAGATGGATGCCCATAGCCCTCCAACCGTTGACTGGGAAGAGGAATACTCTACATCCAGTCTACAGCAACCCCAGGCTGGTAGAGACCTGCCTGGTACAAGACCTGACAATCCACCTTGACCGCGAAGGACCAGAACGTCATCAGGGCAGAACACTCCGTAACCCCGGACGACGCAGAGGCCCCAGTGCGGCCTCCACGCACTTGGTGAAGATGCGGGGAGCCAGAGAAAACCGAACGGCAGCCTCTGGTACTCATGGGCTAACCCTGCAAAGGAAGCGTAGGTAAGCCCTAGGATGGAAGATCGGGGATGCGCATACGCATCCTACAGGTCTATGGAGGAGAACCAGACCCCCACCTGACAGTGTTCAACAGGTAGGAGACGATCCAAAAAATGCTGAACCTTCCCATGGGACAGGTCCAGCCTGGGTCTTACACCCCTCCCTCCCGACTTCTCGGGCAGAGAACACCGGGAGGAGAACGCCACGACGATGGCTTGCTTCGTCCACAGAGATTGGATCTCGTTGACCAGAGCTGTCACAGCTGGAGACCCCGACAATAGGGTCTGTACCAAACCTGAAAACGGGTGGGGTTGTGTAAACACAAGTCCCCGCCTCAGCGTTCTCTCCATCCACCTCGACATATGGTACTGCCGTAGTCATATGTGACGACACTCCCAACGCACCCGCCGTCACGTGGCGCAGGTCCGCTAAGAACTGTAGATAGTTGGCCCGGTCCCCCCGCTGTGCGTAGCCAAACCTGGAACCGTGCGAGGAGCGCGTTCCGTGTCGGAACACCTGACACCACCCACGAGGCAATCGCACCCAAGGGGGAACCCCGACAGAAAGGGCCGGTCTGATACGGGGGGCTTCCGATGAAAAAAGCCCCCCCACTGAACACCCCTCCAGAACATGCTGAAGGAGTTGTTCTGCAGCCGGACATGCAAGGTGTAAGGCCCCCATGGGTTCCTACACATCGTAGCCCTGCAGTGATATTACTACCACCCCAAATCATGTGAGCTGCGACCACTTGCCAATATTTCAGGAGTGGGAGGCACCAACATGATACCTGGCCTGGCGAAGGCGAGGCTGGGGAAGCCCGCACTGTGTGCCTCAAAAGGTTTCGAGCCCCCCTGCTGACAACACTTAAGTTGACAGACGTAACACCAGGCTCAACCAACACAGATCAAGGTGTGGGAGCCGCTTGACAGCACAACATTCTCACGGACAGACCCAGGCTCAGCCATAAACTGGGTGTCAGCCCCTGTCCCCATGAGAAGCGAAAAGGGGGGCCGCCCGCGCATCAACGAAGGCACACGGCCCGCAGCCAAAGGAAACAATCAGAGCCCACTTCTTCCGCTGGTGTTGGGGAAGGGAGCGATCGGAGAGCGGGCTGCTCGCGGCAGGACGGTGACGGCTTGTTTGTTCAAGCCGAACCCATCCTACATGGCCGATCCCTCGGCCGCCAAGGCTGTCGGCCTTGTGGACACCTGTCGAATCGACGCCCAGGATACCTCTGGCGGGGGAAAAACATGGCCGCCTGTCGAGGGCCCCGTCATCGCCGCTGACGAGGCCGTGCTCTCTCTTCTTCTGGCTGCGCGGTGTGAGGCGGTGTAGGGCCTAGGACAATACCGCCCGCGCTCCAGCAGAAGACCAAAAATCCCCTGCGGAGAGGGGAACCCTGAGCGGTTATAGCTTGCGGCTGGGTCAAAGCTAATAACGTCAACAACCTCGCGCGATGTGTCGACGTCGGCTGGCCCTCAAGGCCCCTCCACCAGACACCATTTTTTTAATAGAAAAAACAGCAATTTGAACACAGTTCTAATCGTTGCCAATTCCATACCGTGGCGGTACAAGCCTTAACAGCCCACCAGCCACTCGCCAGGCCGACCCACCCATGGTGTCGGCCGGGCGGGGCATTGTTTCAATATATCAAAAACAAAGGACTGATGTTAACACGGAGCACCAGTGGTGATTGCAAACAGCACCCTCCACTGTGGTGTGCACCATGAAAGGGTTAAATGAATAAAAGAGCTAAACCACAAAATACTGTAGAATGAGCAAACCCATACACACAAAGTTAAGGGGAGACGGACCAGTCCCGCCTTCATTCAACAAATTCACAACAGGACACCAGCCCTAGTTTAGCCCATTTACCAAAAAAGGTAAACAAAGCCCCCCCCCGCACTACTCCCCCAGTATACCGATTGACCGTCAGTATGAATGGTTGAGAGGAGATAAAACTGTAGCAAGACAGACCTTCTCATAGCAGAGTGACAAAACGAAACAATAGCCCCCTACACAGGGCCGCCTCAGGGGGTGGGGGGCCTCGCGTCTAAAAACGCACAGGGCCTCACATTTCTCCCAGGCGGCCCTGCCCTTATACTACTGCAGCGCGAGGCGATGTGGGACCCAAAACAACAATTGCCTGCGCACAGACACACAACATGTTTACTGTAACTGAGGGGTACAATTCCCTGACTGTATTACTAGATATGATACTTACTACCACTACCTTTGTACTTAATATTCGGCCACCCAGTACACGGCATAAATATATTATGATGAACACTGTCACGTAGATGAAACGGATCCAACACAAATGTACGAATTAGAAATAGGTCTTTATTTCTACACAGCGATGGTGTGTAGAGCAAGCACTTAATCAAATCAATCACATTTATGAATGGAAATTAGTATGCACTTTTATGGCAAGAGTATTCGTCGGTATATCAATAGAGAATGTCCAATCTCTGAAGGCGCAGGTGGTACATATACGACCTGGAATAGTTTAAGGAATAACAGCAATGATACTTTAATGATTATATACTGGACACACTAGGGGGGGTTAATCCGGTCGCTTGTAAGCCGACAGGAGTAGGAGGGGGTGGGGGGTAG
Source organism: Notolepis coatsorum (assembly GCF_963971535.1). NCBI lineage: Eukaryota > Metazoa > Chordata > Actinopteri > Aulopiformes > Paralepididae > Notolepis > Notolepis coatsorum. The sequence continues at coordinate 194,352,098 of NC_140169.1, read as the reverse complement.
AATCCGGCTGCCTCATCCGGCCAAGGGTATCCCAGGTGAATCCACTGTAGTGCCGTTCAATGCGCCGGCGATCCTTGGACCACAGATGAAAGCAGGTGGACTCTTTGTGGGCCGGCGTCATCCGGTCCACGGAGGAGAGACGTGAAGCGACCTCGTCTTGCAGAGCGTCTCCTCACCTTGCGTCCTCTCCAGGGGGGGGGGGTTCCAACACACGGCAGTGTCGGGGGTCTTTATCCATGGAATAATCAAAGTATACAAAGCATAATCCGTGCCTGGGAAGGCGGGCTGTCGTCGGTAGAATAATCCGGTATACAGGTCCACTCGCTCGTCGGCTCTGGGGCTCCTCGGGTGCAGCTTCACGTGGGGTCAACCACCCTGGATAAGCAGCCAGTTCTCTGCCCGAAACGATGGGGTACTGACTACGGTAGTATTCTCACCGCACGAAGCACTATATATTAACAGACTATTATTAGCTTAATAGACTACGTCCAACTCGACGATATAGTGCCAAATATGACTATTCAAATATTAATATACACGATGTCTCAATACCGATGGTAGGCGAACTTGGCCTTACTCCCACACGTGGCGTCGCGGGGAGGCTTTACGTCTGTGACTCTATTGGAGGGTAAGAAACTGGACTGAAAAGAAAGTCCTACTTTAGTAGCGCAGTATATATACGCACTATGAACAAATAGTCCCATTAGTGGTGCGGTAGTCAGATTCCTACGCGGAACTAGGACTTGTTCGTACATGTGGAGCGGTACGTTTGAACTGGGTCTGAGGGGTATGGCAGCCTGGCACCAAGGTCTCGACCAATAGTAGAATGGAGACTATTATGGGATGTTCAGTAGGCTAGAATGGATATTCAATGCATATTGTACAAGGAATATACAAGGGATATCAGGGAATATTAGAGAATATACAAATACAATTAAATATATATATATAAATAAATATATATATTCGGTTTAATCTGGCCCTTCACAACAGCCACCCCCTGATTGGTCCCAGACCTAATCAGTTAAACAGAGACAGATTAATCGCGTTGTCTATTTACACATAAGGGTTTGCTGTAGGGGTCAGTCAACTTCACAAAGTCATAGGGTTATAGGGTCATGGTCATCATCGATTGTGTCTGGGAGTCGAGGCAGTTCTATGAGCCTCGCCACAGGACGGGTGTAAGTGCGACCCTGGACGAGCACTTCAGCTGCTCGGACCTTGCCGTCGGCACCGGTGATCACTTTGCTTACGCGGCCGGCCGGCCACATAGCTCTGGGCAGTGATTGATCAATAATCATGACGACTGTTCCTTCTGTCAAATTGTCTCTCTCCTTTACCCACTTCTGGCGGGTCTGTAGAGACGGTAGGTAGTGCAGTAGGAAACTGCTCCAAAACTTGTCGGCTAATACTTGACTGTACCTCCACATTCGTCGGCCGTTCGCTTCTTCAGGCCGGTACATTGTCTGGGGTAATGCAGGATCTAGCCGCCCCATCAAGAGTGTGTTGGGGTCTGCGGAGATAACAGTGCTCAATCCACAGAACACAGGCTTCTTATTTTCCACCTCCTCTGGACTTGCTTCCCTCGGGATAGGCATGGGCCACTGTCCTTCCGGGAGTCTTAGGAATGCGGGGCCGTCACTGTAGACATTGCGACGGGTGAGGTCATCCAGGGGCATCCCCCGGGTGATGACGTCAGCTGGGTTCTGTTTTGTATCAACGTAGCGCCACTCTGTTTCTCCGGTTAACTCTTCGGTTAAGTCTTGAATCTCGGTGACTCTGACTCCCACGAAGACTTTGTACTTGCATGAGTCCGATTTGATCCAGGCGAGTACCGTCGTGGAATCTGACCACAGGATTGTTCTAGACACCGGTATGGTGAGCTCACGTTGGATGAGCGTGGCTAGGTGCGCTCCGGTTAGGGCTGCGCAGAGCTCTAGACGTGGGATAGATTGTTGCTTGCGTGGGGCTATTCTCGAGCGGGCGAGGACAAATGCTGTGTAGATCTCTCCCCCCTTCTCTTGGGCCCGCAAGTAGGCTACTGATCCGTATGCGACCTCTGAGGCGTCACTGAAGACGTGTAAGTCCATTTTACATGTCTCTGGCCTCACCGTGGGTGGGAAGTAGCTTCGGCGCATATTAACGCCTGGGAGTGAGTGGAGCTCCATCTCCCACTCTCTCCAGGTGGATGCAAGGTGTGCGGGAATGGGGTCGTCCCAGCCCTGGTCCTTGTCCCACAATGCTCGTACAATCATTTTTGCCCTGGTGGTGTACGGTAGAATACATCCTAGCGGGTCATATTGTCGGGCGAGTGTTGTGTACACACTCCGTCTGGTGGTCGGCGCCGCCGCCGGCCTTCCCTGCTCCGTAGTCAGGGGCTTGTGTCTGTAGTGAAGCGAATCTGTTTTGAATCGCCACACCAATCCCAGGGTCATCTCCTGGGCTTCTCCCGGGATTGTAGCCATCCAGGTCTCGCTGCTGGCTGCCTTGTCCTCGGAGGAGAGGCTGCGCAGTACTTGCGGATCGCTGCTGGCCCACTGCCTGAGATCAAAGCCGCCTTTGATCAATGAGGCGCGGAGTTTAATCAGGAGAGCCTCGGCTTCTTCCTGGGTTGAAAGGCTTTGTAGACAGTTGTCTACGTAGAAGCTGTTCTTTACGCTGTGTCGGACCTCTTCGTCCGCTGCTGGGTCCTCTGCTACATGTTTCTGTAGTGCAAATGTAGCACAGCAGGGGCTGCACGTCGTTCCGAAGGGGAGGACTTCCCATTGGTAGATGGCTGGGTGCTCATCTCCTGGCTTCTCTCTCCATAGGAACCGTAACAGGGGCTTGTCCGCCTCTACTAATCTCACCTGCAGGAACATTCCTTTAATGTCCCCGCTGATGGCCACCTTTTCCTGGCGGAAGCGGAGTAGAACGCAGAGTAGGGAGGGGCCGAGTGTGGGACCGGGTGGTAACTCTTTATTCAGATCTTGGGATCCGATCTGGTAGCTGCAGTTAAATACTATGCGGTCTTTACCGTTGTGATGGACCTTGTGGTGAGGCACGTACCACGATTCAGTGGTCTGGTCAGCCTCTTTAATGTCCATCTTTGTGACGTGTCCCGCTGTGATGAGCTTCTCAATCTCAGCGCGGTATACACTCTCTTGGGCGGGGTTCTTGGCTAAGCGCCGCTCCGTGTTCAGCAGGTACCGTTCTGTGGCGTCTGTCTTGGCGTGGAAAGTAGGCATTCCTTCTCGCCGCAGGAGTGGCGTGGCGTATCTCAACACGCCGTTGACCGGGACTCTCTTGGTCCCTGTCTCGAGGAGGTGAATGGCGTAAATGTCATCTTTAGAGCGAATGTCTTTCTTTCCGTTCTTAAAGGGCATTTGTTCCAAGGTCCATAGCCGCTCTACGTGTTGCAGGAGTGCGGTTTCTCCCTCTGTGACTCGGGAGTGGAGACATCTAGTGGCTGTACTTCGGTTGAGAGATTTGGCGAGCGGGCCTTGGAGAGTCCATCCCAAACGGGTCTCGACTGCTGCAGGACAGCCTCGGGGTCCGGTATGAACCCGGTCTATCGGGACAATGAGGTCTGCATGGTCGGAGCCTATCAACAGGGTCGGCATAGCATTGTCTATGAGCGGGATCGGTAACTTGCGCAGATGTGCATATTTCTCCATCAGCTTGGCGACGGGGTATGTGTACCGGGACAGTCCTATTTCTTGGCTGGTGAAAGCGTCTGTAATCTGGTACCGTCGCTCAGGCTGGCCGCTTGCTGCGATAGAGAATGAGACATTCTCGCCCTTTATCGTCTTCAAATCTCGTCTTATTGTCCGAATTGTCATTTGGGTTTCGCTTCCCCGCAGCCCTAGCTGGGCCGCAGCGGAGGCGAGCAGAAGGGTCTTCTCTGACCCGTCATCGAGGACGGCGTAAGTGTCCAGGACTTTATTCTGGTAGCTTAGTGTCACACTCACTACTTTTAGGAGTACTCGGGCTCCACTGCTGCTGGCGGGATCGATGTACATGACGCTCGCTTTGCTGCTGGATGGTGCGGGTGAAGGGCGCCGTCTGTTACTGTCGTGAAGTATGTCCAGATGGGCTCCATCGCACTTGGTGCACCTTTTCTTTAAGCGGCATTCGGCTGCCATGTGTGAGCGCGCACAGCGAAAACAGCGCTTGTTGGACTTTATCCATTGACTTGCTTCCTCCGCGTTCAGCTTGGGGAAGGAGTCACATTGCGCTAGCCAGTGTTCTTTCTCACAGTAGGGGCACACTATCTTCCACTTCTCCGTTCTGGAGGGGGTACTGTGGCTCCTGCTGCTCGGTACTGACTCCGATTGGTGCATCACAGTCACCGATCTTCTTCCATCATTTAGTCGTCTGGTTCCTTCTCTGGAGCCAGGGGTGCTCCGTCCGAATGTATCTAGCCGTAGGCTGCTGACTTCTCTCGCCAGGAAGTCTGCTAGATCGAGGAGGTTCGGTTCGGGGCCATTCGGGTCTCGGTGGTCCCTCTGTCGCCTAAAACGCTCCTGTCGAGCGGGCGGCAGCTTCTCCAAGATCCTTTCCACATTTGAGTTGGCGTAAAGTTCATGCCTCCCCTTCTCTCTCTGCGCTCCCAACATCCCTACCAGGGACTGCACTCTGATGGACAGGTCGTCCAGTGCTCGATTGTCTATTGCTGGGGGTAAGCGGTCGATGTGTCGGATCTCCTGGATCACGTAATCCCATATGCGCCCATACCTCTGGTCCAATGCTACCAGCGCTGCTGTGTATGGGGTGGTGGAAGTCGCGTAGGCGAGCGCTATATTATGTGCGCGGGGCACCTTTAAGTGCTTCAGTAGGATGGCGTATTTATGGCGTTCATCCAATACATCCACCAACATGGTCTCCAGACACATGCGGAGTTCCGTATACTGGGCCCGGTTCTCTTGGGTGAAGTCGGGTACCATAGGCGTGCCAATGTATGACGCTGACTGTGGATACATCGGCGAGCGTTGGGGGAGAGGCCTCCTAGGCGAGTCTCCTCCCGCTCCTTGGTATGGGCTGGTACCGGCAGTGTACCATGGCCCGCTTGTCCAGGTGCTGTTCCTCGGTGCGGGTCGTGCGTCGTGCTCACCCGTGTATAGAGTCGGGGGTCTGTAGCGCAGCTCCGCGGGAGTATAGCCTGGGCTGTACCGGACCTCCTGGTCCGGTAGAGTACTGTGCTGTCGTCGGGCGTGGTTCTCCTCCTCTTCCTCTTCGTCTTCAGTTAGGTCATCCAGTGCTTGTAGTCTCTGGTTTAGCCTCTCCACAGGATATGCTGCTCCTTCCCGGTTGCTAGGTCTCACTTGGACCGGTGGGGGGAGGTGGTCTGTGGGGGGTATAGACCTCGTCTGTTGGTCAAGTTCAGGGTTGTTTACTCGGCTAGGGGATGCCGCCCTGGAGGTGTGTCTAGACGAGTTCCTGGAGCCTCTGGCGGAGGGAGAGGGTGTTGTCCGTCTGATCAGCTGTTCTATTAGTTGCGCCTGCTGTCTGTCGCGTTCTGCGTCCCGTAGAGCACCAGCAGCTGCTCGCTGGCTGTCTGCTCGGTCTCGGGCCACATTCTCTTCTCTCTGAATGCGTCTTAGTTCTAGACGTATATGCTCTTCTTCGCTCCGCTGCTGGATCTGCAGTCGGTCGCGTTCAGCAGCGGCGTTCAGGCTGATGAGGAAGGCCTGCTGTAGGGTCCTCTCTGCCTCGCTGGGAGAAGGCGGTTGTATAGGGGAGCCTTCCCTCGGGGTACTCCTTGCGGAGCCTTGGAGCTCTATCTCCACGGTGCTCTCCCCGTCTTCTTCCGTGCCGAGTTCTCTCTCGGTAGCGTTGTATTCCTCCCGGGACTCATCGGGGACTACTTCTTCAGTACTGGCGGGGTGTGAAGTCATGTCTGGTTCCCACTGGTCCCCACCGTGAACTTGGTCAGTTACATTAGAGCCCGTGGGGGCCTCTATGGTCGGGGTAGTCTGGGCGTTGGGGTTAGACATACTTTTACTTTCTAGTTTTACCGCGTTTACTGTTAGTAGAAGACTAGGTTGTTGACTGACAGCGTAAGCCTCTAAGTACTGAGGGAGCCGTCGTTCGCGCTGCAGGCGTTGGTTAGGAGGATCGTTTCGTGGAGTGTTCATCATAGGCCATTTCAATATTAATAACACTATATTAATATTACACTAATTACCATCCGGCTCTTTGTTGTTGTTGTAACTGAGGGGTACAATTCCCTGACTGTATTACTAGATATGATACTTACTACCACTACCTTTGTACTTAATATTCGGCCACCCAGTACACGGCATAAATATATTATGATGAACACTGTCACGTAGATGAAACGGATCCAACACAAATGTACGAATTAGAAATAGGTCTTTATTTCTACACAGCGATGGTGTGTAGAGCAAGCACTTAATCAAATCAATCACATTTATGAATGGAAATTAGTATGCACTTTTATGGCAAGAGTATTCGTCGGTATATCAATAGAGAATGTCCAATCTCTGAAGGCGCAGGTGGTACATATACGACCTGGAATAGTTTAAGGAATAACAGCAATGATACTTTAATGATTATATACTGGACACACTAGGGGGGGTTAATCCGGTCGCTTGTAAGCCGACAGGAGTAGGAGGGGGTGGGGGGTAGAATCCGGCTGCCTCATCCGGCCAAGGGTATCCCAGGTGAACCCACTGTAGTGCCGTTCAATGCGCCGGCGATCCTTGGACCACAGATGAAAGCAGGTGGACTCTTTGTGGGCCGGCGTCATCCGGTCCACGGAGGAGAGACGTGAAGCGACCTCGTCTTGCAGAGCGTCTCCTCACCTTGCGTCCTCTCCAGGGGGGGGGGTTCCAACACACGGCAGTGTCGGGGGTCTTTATCCATGGAATAATCAAAGTATACAAAGCATAATCCGTGCCTGGGAAGGCGGGCTGTCGTCGGTAGAATAATCCGGTATACAGGTCCACTCGCTCGTCGGCTCTGGGGCTCCTCGGGTGCAGCTTCACGTGGGGTCAACCACCCTGGATAAGCAGCCAGTTCTCTGCCCGAAACGATGGGGTACTGACTACGGTAGTATTCTCACCGCACGAAGCACTATATATTAACAGACTATTATTAGCTTAATAGACTACGTCCAACTCGACGATATAGTGCCAAATATGACTATTCAAATATTAATATACACAATGTCTCAATACCGATGGTAGGCGAACTTGGCCTTACTCCCACACGTGGCGTCGCAGGGAGGCTTTACGTCTGTGACTCTATTGGAGGGTAAGAAACTGGACTGAAAAGAAAGTCCTACTTTAGTAGCGCAGTATATATACGCACTATGAACAAATAGTCCCATTAGTGGTGCGGTAGTCAGATTCCTACGCGGAACTAGGACTTGTTCGTACATGTGGAGCGGTACGTTTGAACTGGGTCTGAGGGGTATGGCAGCCTGGCACCAAGGTCTCGACCAATAGTAGAATGGAGACTATTATGGGATGTTCAGTAGGCTAGAATGGATATTCAATGCATATTGTACAAGGAATATACAAGGGATATCAGGGAATATTAGAGAATATACAAATACAATTAAATATATATATATAAATAAATATATATATTCGGTTTAATCTGGCCCTTCACAACATTTACCATGTCGGCTGGACCCATAGCCCCACTACCCGACGCCAACCCAGATGGGAACACCGTTCAACAAACCCCGCCGGAACACAAGGTAAAATACCTGGCTAGGCAACCTAGCCACGGCCTACCCTGTTGTCAACCCATTTACCCGAAAAAGGTAAATAGGACTCAGCAAAAAAACCCACAACAGCTACCGACTGACCTTCATTGATGAACCGGGCAAGAGGAGGGAGAGTGACAACATCTCACGGCGGAGACATTAAAACAGCATAACAGCATAGCAATTAGCAGTAGTAATAGCATGCGGCATTAGCGATAGCATGTAGCATAGCATTAGATGTTTTAGCAGCACGCCCAAGACAGCTTGGAAATCGTTCCCTGCAGAGAACGTTCACCAAACCATCCTGCCCCCGGCGCCAACACACAACATTGTTGTGTTAACAAAACAAACCAGCATTACTAACACTAATACCCATGCCTGAAGACACAGGGCCTACCTGAGTACAAGCTGGCCCGACAGCCAGTCTTGTACAGCTGAACCTCGATGTGCTGTCATCAAACGAGGAACATCAACACAGGCCCGTCGTGTCGCCGAAAACATGCGTCGAAGATGCCAGGGGCCAGCAACCTCCGGCAAGCTTTCAAACATTATGACTCTGATCTTTTCATCCTACTAGTTATCGTACGGTGCACGCATCCAAGTACGCTGGGACGAAAATAGAGGAAGGATGTGTGGTGACCAGAGTCACTGCTATATGGGCGGTGCCACCATGGGGGCGGAGCCCCATACAGGTGTGGTGCATGTATTTTTTGTTCGTGGGAGATACATTAGGTATCATAGGAGATAGTATATCTCATAAGGCTCAGAGCGGAACGCGATAGCAAATACGGCATTTAACTATTTTTACTAGATTGAGTCAATAGTCAGAAGGATCTCTGCATGTAGGAGGATAATGCTAATTTGTCAGGGGTTGACATATGTCACCCCCATGACACCTCCCTCCTTTGTAAGACAAGAAGTCTGGTGTTGTAATTACAGTGATTAGACTCGTTTGCCTGTTTTCATTTTTATCAGGATGTATGGGGATACAAAATCTATAATCTATATAATAATGAGCTGTATATGTATACCAACTGTCATGCAAGAATTGCAACTCTAATGTGCTACACAAGAGTAAAACAGACATAACATTTCCAAACAGCATTGTTCTAAACAGACCAATGCAAAAATATTTTATCTTTTTTTATCTACTATAGACAATTTGTATTTATATCAAGGTCATATGAAAACATGGATGCATCAGATTTAGCAGAAACTACTTTGGTAAATGTAAAAAATATGATATCACATAATCCTAGTGAATTCTGAATTTGTTGTTGATTGTTTGAGTATCAATGATACACTTAAAATAGACATATCAACCTAGTTTTTTTTTACCTGTTTACACAATGATAATAAAAGGGTCAAATAAAAAAGTGTTTCAATACAGATGTATTCTAGAAGTTTAGTACGACCAAGCCCCAAAGGTCTCTCTCATATGTCTGTTCTAAGATATATTATACAACAAATACATTGCTGAATTACTTTGCATAACAGCATCTAGTTAAAATAGTTTTTTAGCCACACTAAATAATAAGAAAGCCCCTGAGTACTACTTTATGCTCTCAATATTTCGATATGCATTACATCCTACAGTTACACACGATAGGAAATATTCAAACAGCTCAAAGATGACAGTTCTAAGGCAAATAAAAATGTAACTCATTCGCCATAGTTGAGTTAGTGTGTAGTATGGCTAACATGTATGAAAGTAACATAAAGCCATTATTTATTAGAGTTGTTGACGTGTAACAATACTTCACATACCAATAAAATATTTATTAATTTTGCAGAAAAAAAGCAAAATGCAGAGTATTACCAGCGGAGGTTGTTTACTCCTAGTCCGCAGATGATTGAAGGAAATTCACTTTAAGAACAATTTAGCATGAAACACCTTAAAACAAAGATGAGTTTTATTCATTATAACCATGAAAATAATACAATGTTAGGTGTTGTTGTGATTATCGTGGTCACAGATAGGAATGTAGCCAGGAGGGGTCCTTTATACATCAGTAACCCTGGACAGACTTGTGAAGTCAGAGACCATGATGTATCATTCACACTCATTTATCCAAATGTACAGGATGTGGCAGATGCGTATGCGAAATTTACCAGCACTATACAGGGTTTTACATAGGCTACTAACAAAAACATTTCATATTGTTTCAGTGATGGTCTGGTTGATAGGTCTATTGTTGACTTGTCTTATTTGTACCTGAAAGTTTTGCTTCGTTCACACAATAAAGATGCTGTTTGTGTACAAATAATGTATAATATCTAGACTGATTCACTATGCCACAGGTAGCGATACACTGTACCCCGTTACAGGGGGTATAGTGGAACGATTATATTTTTGTATGAAACACCTTAAAACAATGAGGCATTTCATTTATAATATCAAAACATGGAACTCTTATGTAGAATGATGTAAAAAGAGTTCTACTAATATATTTCACTTTAAAAACTTGTACAGAAAGATAAATATCCGACCCCGGAGCCCCGTCTGAGTGTAAACAGGTGTTGTACAGTATACCACATGAAATCCCATATGGTCTAGCGGTTAGGATTCCCTGGTTTCAACAGGGCGGCGCGGGTTCGACTCCTGCTATGGGAATTACACCTTTTCTATACATGTTTTCCTATTGATAGGTTTCTACATACCTTTGCATTAATTTATTTTAAATTGTTTAAAGTTTATGGTATTTTTGTCTTATTCATGATTTATTGTGATACATCTTCTTGAAGTGTTTAAAGAAGATGTGTTTGTCCCAAGGGGACATCAATGTGTGTTGCAGGGCCTTACAAATAAATATGATCTGATTTGATCATGGTCCTAACAAATGTTAAAATGTTTGCATGCATTACATTTAACAGACAGTGCTGACATTTTGAAGTTTTAAAGAGATCCCATTCACAGAGCTGAAGATAGTTACACAACTGGATAATATTTTTATTGTTGCTAGGAGGAACTTAAAATCATTCAAAGCAATTATTACACCTTGAGGTCGAAAAAACGCGGTTGGGTATATTATAAATTTTATTAAAGAATATTACAGATCATGCTGTAACATTTTTTATTTTTTTTTTTTTTACTTTGACCAGTCAGCTGGTTCTTTTCGCGTTTATCGCTTTTTTTGGTCAAGTATGACCGACAGAAACAGGTTGAATGGGGGTATAGATGGGGGGAAAGACACTCTGAGAAAATACGGCTAGTCCGGGAGTCGAACTCGCTACCCCAGATCCGTGACGCGCACGGTTGTCCCCGACGCCGAAATAGCGTTCGAGGTACGCGGTGAGCTACTGGAGCTCCCCTGCTGTGAAATTTTTATCAATAATATAAGCGTGCATAACATCAATAATGTGATTAATATCTAAAGTTTCTAAACACTTATGATTTTTCAGTTTAAGAGCCGTAACATCCACTATTACCATGTATAAGCATAACAGATGTGCTCTATCAAAATTACCATTCATATGATCTAAAATATTAACTAAGCCGTTTTAAAATAGAAGACTTTCATCCTTTGAGATTTTCTCTATCATATATTGCCAGTTATATAGCAAACCCTTCTCTCTCACCAGGTTCAATATATTTTAAAAAAAGCCTTAAGCGCTCACTATTGACATTCCCGGTTACAGTGTACAAGTGGGCATCGCAGACTTGATTAGCAATAGCATGTTTTAAAAGCATTGCGAGATCATAATATAACTGGTAGTCATGCTGAAGAAATTCCCCATTTCCTATTATATGCTACGATGCTGGTACTTTAAACACCTTTTAAACTGAATGAATTGTTTTCAAAGTTTCTGTCAAAGACTGGAAGAAGTGAGGTTAAGATTGTGTGGGTGATTACCCCACAACTAGGTGTTACACTACGTTTTTCCCCTGTGGGGGTCTGAACTGTCAGACTAGTCCTGTCTGTTAGGGGTGAGTGAAGATAAGTTGGGGGTGGGGGCGAATCTGCGGACGGGTCTGGGTCTGTATGACGCTATATAGGCGATCAGGGCTGGATAAAAACCTATATATTTAGAGAGTTCCCTCTTAGAGAGACCATAGAAAAATAAAATAAATGGCGAGCAGTATAGCTATACCGGTTAGCCATGTGACGGATAGAGTTGCGCATTTTAAAGCCGAGTTACTTGCACCATCCAAATTTGGTAGCGAGTTTTACAATGAGATATGGCCCCTCAGGGATGGGGTCCTCGGATTCTATTATGATGTTAAATTTGAGAGAGTTGTCTTCTACAAGACCCCCTTGGAGGATTTCCAGGGTGCTGGAAGAAGATCTGAGATAGACCTATCGGAGAGTGAATTTTGGCAGCTAAAAAAAGCTTCGTATGAGGCTATGGATGGACTGATGGGTAGAACGCTTAAGGATGGGCAGATATTCACCCTGGTAATAAGCTTGATAGACTACGGGTATGTGTATTACGGGCGGATATCTATAAAAAATACTCCGGCTTTTGGTGTAGAGACTGATCTAACCACCTTCTCAAGGTTCCTTAATACAAGTCATGAGTATTTCCTCTTCTCAGTTCTGGTATCAGCCTGGCTAGAATGTCTTCGGACATGCGGAATGGTTACTAACGAAGGGGTTAAGGTGAGGACAGACCTGGCACATCTTAGAAGAAGGCTCCTTCCAGCCGACGAACCAGAGGAGATGGAGTGGGAGTGACCCAGCGAGGGGGCGGTGGATGGGGCGTGTCAACCCTAAATCCTCCTTTAAAAAGACTTACAGTGCATATGTACCTTTAGATAGCAATCATGGTTTTGTATGTGAGACACGGGGAAGATCCTTCTAACTATGCATTGGATACACTAGCTCGCCTGTCTCCACTATACGTTCCAGACAAAGAAGTTGAGACATTACCCGTAGCCATGTATGGTTCAACTAACCCTCCTTCATTGCTAAGCCTCCTAAACACCCCTAGGACTAGTTACAGCCCTCTTTCAACGATTTGGGAGACTTCATCGCCGGATTCATCACCGCCAAACCCCGACAGGTGTATGGATGCCTTTCCTAATAGCCCAAGGAGAGCTCATACATCAGAATCTGATGTATTCCACCCTGACCCCGAAGAAATACCTATCGTTGATGTAACCAACAAAGCATCATTACAGCCACCCCCCGCCCGGGGTATGGTTCTGAGACTGTATCCTACTAGAAGAAAAACCCTCCAGTTCCCAATCGAAGTAGCTACTCTTAGAACCTTAGTGACCGCCGCGGAGCTGTCAGGACAATTGTACATTGATGGGTAATAGTGGATGTTACGGCTTTTAAACTAAAAAATCACAAGTGTTTCGAAACTTTAGATATTAACCACATTATTGATGTTATGCACGCTTATATTATTGATAAAAAAGGTTACAGCATGATCTGTAATATTCTTTAATACAATTTATAATATACCCAACCGCGTTTTTTCGACCTCAAGGTGTAATAATTGCTTTGAATGATTTTAAGTTCCTCCTAGCAACAATAAAAATATTATCCAGTTGTGTAACTATCTTCAGCTCTGTGAATGGGATCCCTTTAAAACTTCAAAATGTCAGCACTGTCTGTTAAATGTAATGCATGCAAACATTTTAACATTTGTTAGGACCATGATCAAATCAGATCATATTTATTTGTAAGGCCCTGCAACACACATTGATGTCCCCTTGGGACAAACACATCTTCTTTAAACACTTCAAGAAGATGTATCACAATAAATCATGAATAAGACAAAAATACCATAAACTTTAAACAATTTAAAATAAATGAATGCAAAGGTATGTAGAAACCTATCAATAGGAAAACATGTATAGAAAAGGTGTAATTCCCATAGCAGGAGTCGAACCCGCGCCGCCCTGTTGAAACCAGGGAATCCTAACCACTAGACCATATGGGATTTCATGTGGTATACTGTACAACACCTGTTTACACTCAGACGGGGCTCCGGGGCAGGGACGCGGGAAGGGGGGGTGCGGGGGGTGCTGCAGCACCCCCTCTCAATTATTGCAAAAAAAAAAAAAGAAAAAAAAAAAAAAATTTATGGCAGTATTTATATATTTGTATATACTGTAACTGTATAACTGTAACACTGTATATTATAAGTTTATCCTGCTCAAAGCACGTCACCATTTTAATATTGTGTGTATTGAGCCGTACTGTATTGTAGCCATTCTCCAATCTGTTAAATAAAGTTTTCATTCATTCATTACACTACTGTATGTACACAATCATACGTGTAAAACCGAGTAGATTTTCGAGTGATGACAGACTGTCACAGACTGATTGAATGACAGGTGAAACAACTAATTGTATTCACCTCCCGTCTCCCGCCGTTCCCACGCGCCACAAACCACTGAGCTACTGTGATACAGTGCTTGCGCACTCAGTCGATTTGAGCTAGTAGTCAGACTTTGCTAGCACAGAATGTCTCACTCGCCGGTCCCAGTGACAGTCCCACTAAATCTGATAAACGTCAGAGAGAGACAGAGACGACAGGTTCAGCCTCAGCATCAGGTATTGAAGAGTTAACTGAGTCTGTTCCCCTATACCCCCCCTCGGGCGCCAGGGGCTTCCACTGAGGGGTGATGCAAATAGGGATGGGGTGTTATGGCAGCTCATGATGGAAAGAGTGCGCACCGAGTCTGATCCCGAGTTGAAGAATTGGCTCCAAAAGAGAGACAACTGGATGTCCAACAACATCCAAAACGAAATCTTACAGCTGCTTGCCCATGATATTCAGCGACAAATTAGAGGCAAAGCATCCAAAAGCCCAATCTTTGGCTTGAGCGCTGACGGAACCACTGATGTCACTCACTGGAAAAGAACAATTCTCGTGTAATATACAGTTAGCCGATGACAACTTGGAAGCTCAGAACTTCTTTTGGGGTTTTTACAATGCCCGGCCCAGACACAACAGCCGAGACGCTGTTTTTGTGTATAAAATACTTTTACGCCTCGACCTGCCCATGGAGAGGCTGATAGGATACTGTTTTGACGGGGCCAGCAACATGTCTGGGGGGTACAGGCTAGACCAGGGGTTCCCAAAATGTTCAGGCCGCGACCCAAAAAAAACGGTGTCAGAGAGCCGCGACCCCCACTATTATAGGAGGTAAAAAAAATTATTTTAAATGGAAATGTATGGTTGAAACATGCAAACGTTCAAACGCACACACACTAATAAGCATTGGAGGATTTTAACCAGGGCCGGACTGGGGAAATCATTCAGGCCAGGAAATATAGCCCCAGTCAGGCCACTTTTTAAGCAGGGGGTCTGGGGGTCCCCCACCAGGAATTTTTTTGTTACAAAGACTTAATTTCCTGCATTCTGGTGCAGGCATTTTTTTTATTTGTACTGTGGTAACCTTGACTTCATAATTTCATAATTTCATAATCAAATTGTTAGACTAACCCTGAAAACTGAGAATATCTGTAGTGAGGCATTACATAGACTCTCAGAGCACAATTTGGAGAAAACCTGCAGGCCAAGCCTATAGGGTTGTTTACACAGTTGTACAAAAGCCATTCCAACCCCCACAGGAAACCAAACACCTAGACATGTGACAGTTGAGCACAGCCAGTTTGGTAGATGGGGTTTTTGGGATGGCTCTTGTGAATTGAATAGTATTAACCTAAGACGCACTGACTATACTGGGTTAATATTATATCAACACAAACACTATTAAGGCAGAAGTCACCAGACCTCATCAGTTGAACACCACCAGGCGACACCTCATGACGACATTGTTTACTCAGTCACACACCACAGAAAAACGGTGACTTGGTATAGCAGTAAAGACAGCTGCGCTAACCAAGATTAGAGGTCACAGGAAACATAATTGCATTATATTAGTTTAGAATGAAAAACAATATTGGAATAATAACAAGATTATAGTAACAAATTAGAAAATAACTTACAAAGAAGAATACCATTTTAGGAATGTCAAAACTGGAAGTAATAAAGCCATTTCCTTCAAATCACAGTTATATTATAAAGATTCAGTCTGGTAAATAAAGGTTGGTGCTGCTCCTATGATGTTTGATATCAGCCTAGAAGCAATGACTGTACTGGGGTGATATTAGAGATCTATAGGTCATTGCATGAACCATATGTGTGGGAAAGTCAAAAATGGTGCATGAAGGAATGTTAACATGAGTGATTCATTCAAAGGAGGCCACAGTCCCTCGGAAAGGAGGGGGCTACCCATGGCTGTTACAGACACATACGACCAGGAGACACCAAATGAGGACTGCCTGTGTTTAGATACTGGTGATTGGTGGAACTAGGTTAAGAAAAGTGAGGTCATGAAATCTATAAGTATTGGAACCGTAAGAATAGAGAGGCAGGCCAGCTCAGGACACCGCCACACACCGTTACCCAGGGGGTCTGAGTCTGGTCTCCACCACCACCACGACCATGGTCTACTTTGTCCCTATGTGAGTAGAAACTGTATATGGAATAATGTGATAACTAGAGTAAGATGCCTATCTTAGGCCCAGGTTTTATCATGTGGTGACAAAGAGTACTATGGTCTTATTTCATTAACATAACATGACTAAAATGTATGTACAATACTGTCTTTTGATGTAAAAAGCCAACGAGGGCTATTGTGATTTACCTGCATCAAATCCTTTTGTACAATCATGTATTATGTTTGAAGTGTCCTGTATGTAACCAATGCATTATTCCACTCGGCCCACGCTGCAATTAAATGAATATTGGACCATAGCTGCTGGTTGTCTGGCTGTACACACTTATTCTCTACTGGCTAAATTTGGGAGCTCAGATGAGGACCATGTTTTCTATCACACTGTGATCTTTCCCTTCCTCTAGTTAGCAACCTCACTACTGTGCTGTAATTAATGGATATTCATATAATATACAACAGTACCCTTTAAATGCCAGTGTTTGTGATGGCATCACAACTTATTGTTAAAAAACAGGCTAGCATATGTATGATTAGCAACAACACAGATTTTTATGGATTTTCAGTTTTTTGTAATTGATAAATACAATATTTTATTCAACTTCAGCCCTGATCATAACATCACATATTCATTTTATAATTCTAACCCTTTAAATGCCAGTGTGTGTGATGGCATATATTTGCAATATATCAAATGCAAAGTACATTTTTCTGGGGGGGATTATTACAGGCTAGCATGTGTCAATGATTAGCAGTTTTTCGTAAGGATCCCGCCTCCACCAATCACATGCGGCTCCCTTTGTGTGTGTGTGAGAGCAAGAGAGAGAGAGAGAGAGAGAGAGATAGTTCTCCAACTTGTGTGAGTTGCAGTGATCTCCTGGTTGTTCCCCACCTAGGTTATCTAACTATTGCGCTGGTGCAAATAGAAACACTGGCCTGGCCTGCTTCTAAGTTCAGTGGCCTGACCGCATTTTTTTTTTTTTTTTTTTTTTTTTTTTTAATCTGGCGACCCCCCAGCACCCCCTGCCGTTTTATAGTTCCCGCGTGCCTGCTCCGGGGTCGGATATTTATCTTTCTGTACACGTTTTTAAAGTGAAATATATTAGTAGAACTATTTTTACATCATTCTACATAAGAGTTCCATGTTTTGATATTATAAATGAAATGCCTCATTGTTTTAAGGTGTTTCATACAAAAATATAATCGTTCCACTATACCCCCTGTAACGGAGTACAGTGTATCGCTACCTGTGGCATAGTGAATCAGTCTAGATATTATACATTATTTGTACACAAACAGCATCTTTATTGTGTGAACGAAGCAAAACCTTCAGGTACAAATAAGACAAGTCAACAATAGACCTATCAACCAGACCATCACTGAAACAATATGAAATGTTTTTGTTAGTAGCCTATGTAAAACCCTGCATAGTGCTGGTAAATTTCGCATACACATCTGCCACATCCTGTACATTTGGATAAATGAATGTGAATGATACATCATGGTCTCTGACTTCACAAGTCTGTCCAGGGTTACTGATGTATAAAGGACCCCTCCTGGCTACATTCCTATCTGTGACCACAATAATCACGACAACACCTAACATTGTATTATTTTCATGGTTATAATGAATAAAACTCATCTTTGTTTTAAGGTGTTTCATGCTAAATGGTTCTTAAAGTGAATTTCCTTCAATCATCTGCAGACTAGAAGCAAACAACCTCCGCTGGTAATACTCTGCATTTTGCTTTTTTTCTGCAAAATTTATAAATATTTTATTGGTATGTGAAGTATTGTTACACGTCAACAACTCTAATAAATAATGGCTTTATGTTACTTTCATACATGTTAGCCATACTACACACTAACTCAACTATGGTGAATGAGTTACATTTTTATTTGCCTTAGAACTGTCATCTTTGAGCTGTTTGAATATTTCCTATCGTGTGTAACTGTAGGATGTAATGCACATCGAAATATTGAGAGCATAAAGTAGTACTCAGGGGCTTTCTTATTATTTAGTGTGGCTAAAAAACTATTTTAACTAGATGCTGTTATGCAAAGTAATTCAGCAATGTATTTGTTGTATAATATATCTTAGAACAGACATATGAGAGAGACCTTTGGGGCTTGGTCGTACTAAACTTCTAGAATACATCTGTATTGAAACACTTTTTTATTTGACCCTTTTATTATCATTGTGTAAACAGGTAAAAAAAACTAGGTTGATATGTCTATTTTAAGTGTATCATTGATACTCAAACAATCAACAAAAAATTCAGAATTCACTAGGATTATGTGATATCATGTTTTTTACATTTACCAAAGTAGTTTCTGCTAAATCTGATGCATCCATGTTTTCATATGACCGTCAGACCTTGATATAAATACAAATTGTCTATAGTAGATACAAAAAAAAAGATAAAAGATTTTTGCATTGGTCTGTTTAGAACAATGCTGTTTGGAAATGTTATGTCTGTTTTACTCTTGTGTAGCACATTAGAGTTGCAATTCTTGCATGACAGTTGGTATACATATACAGCTTATTATTATATAGATTATAGATTTTGTATCCCCATACATCCTGATAAAAATGAAAACAGGCAAACGAGTCTAATCACTGTAATTACAACACCAGACTGCTTGTCTTACAAAGGAGGGAGGTGTCATGGGGGTGATATATGTCAACCCCTGACAAATTAGCATTATCCTCCTACATGCAGAGATCCTTCTGACTATTGACTCAATCTAGTAAAAATAGTTAATTCGCCCTTTTAAAAACACCTCATACAATATCTTGAGTTTCCTTCGACTGTCATATGGTCATGAATATTTCATGCTGTGTGTAACTGTAGTTTGTAATACAGGTCCAAAATATTGAGAGCATAAAGTAGCAGGGGCTTTCTTATTGCACATGAAAAAACAAATTTAACTAGACGCTGTTCTGTAAAGTAATTCAGAAATGTATTTGTTGTATACTGTATCTTAGAACAGCTTAAAGAAAAGACGTAGGAGATCTTTGGGGCTTGATCTTACTAAACTTCTAAAATACATCTGTGTAACGTTCGGGAGACTATCCTCCTTAGGATTGTATCCCACTGTCTACCTGGGTCACTCCTGTTGTTATGGGTTCACCTTGTATGTCACCACTGATTGCTGTCATCACTAATTGTCTGTCACACCTGGGTGCTGTCATTGGTTGTCAGACTGCTGTCACTCATTGACAGCGTGGAATGTTGAGTATGTGACCTATTTAACATTTGCTCTATTCCTTGTCCTTTGCTAGAGCTTCACCTAATCCTACGGACGTACCTACAGCTGGACAAGCACAGACATATTGTCTTTCTCCCTGTTTATATTATACGCTTTTCCCTGTTAATAAACAGTACAGCTGTTTTGGAAGAGTAAAACATTCTCCGTCTCGTTCTTCTTCTCGACAACTTGGAAGTCACTTACCCGTTCGTAACAGAAGCTCTAGCCATCATGACTTCCAACGAGGAGATACGGGACGAGATGGTGAGCCTACGGGACCAGCTCAGGATAATCATGGAGCGGCAGATGGCAGTCGGTGTCGAGCTGGGTCGACTGGGAGATGTTTCCCTGGCTTCTCAGGAGACGGCGGAGACAGCGTTGGCGGCGGTGAACCAGGCCCGCTCTGCGGCCGCTGGGACGACATCAACGATGAGATCCGCAGCCGGAGCATCATCGATCGGCGGGGAAGGCGAGCGGGGGTATCCGGTAGATCGGGAGAACTACCGAGAGCCACGCCTGCCGGCGCCGGGTCGCTATGGAGGGGCTCCAGCCGGCTGCCGTGAGTTCATCGCCCAGTGCTCTCTCATTTTTCAACTGCAGCCGCGTACTTTCCCCAGTGATGTGGCTCGGGTAGCCTATATTATAACTCTCCTCACGGGTCGTGCTCTCTCTTGGGCCACAGCGGAGTGGGAGAGTGGGTCTGTGGTCTGCCGCGACGCGGATGCCTTCACCCTGGAGTTACGTTGTGTATTCGATACCTCCAGGGTGATTTCCATTTACGAGGCCGGCAGTCGACTTATGTCCTGCCGGCAGGGCATTCGCGCCGTAGCAGACTACGCCATTGATTTCCGCATTGTGGCTCGAGAGGCGGACTGGCATGAGGTTCCCTGCTGTGTCCACTTCTTGCATGGTCTCTCCACTTGCATGCAGGACGAGCTGGCTACGCGGGAGCTACCCGAGCGCTTGGATCTGCTGATCAACATGGCCATTCGGTTGGATAATCGTCACCGGGAGAGGGGACGCGAGAGGGAGGCTTCATCACAGGTATTCTTCCGCCCCTCTCCTAGTGTCGATCGGCCAGCATACCAGCCAATGAGAGAGCACCGGGGCGATGACGAGCCCATGCAGCTGGGAGCGTTGAACCTCTCTGAAGCGGAGAAGCAGAGGCGGGTCAACGAGAAGCGCTGTTTTCATTGTGGCCGCACGGGGCATCGCTTCGCCGCCTGTTGTGGCTTGGGAAACGCAGGAGCCCGCTAGGCCTGGGGAAGGTGCTAGCAGGTGGGCATGTCTCTCCGGTCATAGACGTTCACGACTCGCATACTTTTTTTGATGTCACTGTCAGGTGGGGGGATTCTTCTAAAACGGCCAAGGCTTTAGTGGATTCGGGGGCTGCGGGCAACTTGATTCATGTGGGGGTGGCTCTAGAATGGGGGGTTCCCTTGGAAACACTAGAGGTGCCCATCCCTGTCCGTTCGCTGGACGGCCGACCGCTTGGTTGTGGATTTATTACCCAGCTCACCGGGAAACTGTGGGTTCGGGTGGCGGGTAGCGAGGGGGAATATTTGAATTTTTTTGTTGTTATGTCTCCTCATTCTGACATTGTTTTGGCCACCCTTGGCTTGTGCTGCATAATCCTCTTATTAACTGGGCTACGGGTGAACTCTCCATGGGAAGCGGCGTCAGCGCTGACGCTGGCGTGAGTTCATCCCCCCCCCCCCCCCCCCTCTTTTGTCTCTTTCCAGGTTGACGGTGGACGTTGCAGATTTTTTATTATCCCCCAACCCCGATTTGGCAGGTGTTCCTGTGGTCTATTGTGACCAGTGATGCCACAGATTACTTGTAAAAGTAATCTGATTACTGATTACTCCTTTAAAAAGTAATCTTAGTTACTTTACTGATTACTTGATTATCAGAGTAACTTAGTTACTTTGAAAGTAACTAGGTTACGAAGTCGTCGTCCCTGCTGCTGCCACAACATAAGAATGACAAAAAAAAATTTAGTAAAATGTACTCAGTTTGAGTAAAAGGTACTAATAGGGCAGGTAGGCCTATCTATAGATCTATAGATTTCACAAAAGATAAATGGTCAATAACACCAACCAACAAACTAGATTCTTGTACCGTATCTCCTCTCTGGTAAACAAGAATACCCTGAAGACTCTGGCAGGAGCACTCATTCAAGGGTACTACGACTATGCGTGCACCTCATGGTACCAAAGCACCTCAAAGGCGCTTAAAACAAAATTACAAACATCACAAAACAAACTGGTCAGACTACTACTTGACCTGAACCCCAGAACCCACCTCACCCCTGCCCACTTTGACAACCTAGGATGGCTTAGAGTAGACGACAGAGTACAGCAACTTGCAATGGGCCTGGTCTACAAGATACACTATACGACCGGGGTACCCATGTACATGTCAAAATACTTCCCAAAGGTCAGTGAATACCACAACCACTACACCAGAGGAAGCTCAACAAATCATGTAAAACCCAGATTCGGCTCAAACAAGGGACTAAACACGTTTCGCAATTATGCCACAACAATGTGGAACGCCCTACCCAAAGCTGTAAAGGAATGTGAATCACTACCCACATTCAAAACCGCTCTTAGGCTGCAATTCGAAACTGGCCACCGTAAATGCCCAAAACCCCCACCACCTCCTGATAGACAGTCTCCTCCCCACCGCATGTATATATTCCCTCCCCGCCGTATGTATATTTCTCTCCCACCCACCCACCCCCTCCTAGTGTACAGTCCCCTCCCCATCATATGTATATACTCTGTCAGATTCTAGGGGTAACAGTACTGTATATTTGAATACCGTTTATGTCACAAATGTATCAGTACTAAATACCTATATGTCCCTATGCCATAAATGTCATGTATGTTGTGTATGTCATAAATGTCTATATGAATTGAAAATGGGGGACCCTGATGAAACAAGACAAACGTCTTTCTCAGGTCTGCATCCCCTTAACAATTGTATGTATTGAGCCGTACTGTATTGTACCCATTCTGCAATCTGTTAAATAAAGTTTTCATTCATTCATTCATTCACCACATGTAGGCTGATATGTAGCCTACCTTTGAGGCCTGCCCTATTCAGATATGGTTCTAATGTTCCTAGTGATGCATTGTGTTCTGTTTGTTTTGTTTAGTCCCAGCGTCCTGTGTTACTTCTTACTCTAAAGAAGAACTGCTGAACATTGGGAAATCAATCCCACTTGACATTTTCCCTCAACTACTCACCCGCTCCACGGATCTGTTGGAGGTGCTCGTGAGGGGAACCGCGGTCTTCATCCAGGCTGTGAAGTGGGTCAGGCGGCAGCGCGGCAAAAGGGCTGGCTCCCTGGCTCGCCTCCGCCGGAGAGGATCTCGTCCTCCTCTCCCGGGTATATTCCTCTCAAACGTGAACTCTCTCTGCAATAAAATGGATGAGCTCCGGTCCCTCGTAGCAAAGAGCAATGACTTTCGCTCAACAGCAGTGTTCGCGTTCACGGAGACCCATCTGTCACAACAATAACAGCCGCGCCCACCAGCATGGAACAACTTGAGGTTGCGTGCTGTGACGTCACTCCCCCAATACAAGGAAATACAGCTCCAAGCGTATTTTTTACTGTCTAAAACGAAATAAAATACTGCATTCCGCCTGCATTATGAATTTATGATGAGATAGTAACGAAATAGTAACGCACAGCCACTTGGACAATCAGATTACTGGCTTTTAAAGATTAACGCGTTAGATTACTATTTTCGGGGAAAAGTAATCAGATTACTGTAACGCGTTACTTAGTAACGCGTTAGTGGCATCACTGGTTGTCATACAGAAGTACAGAATACTTTTATACAAAATGCTTCTTTCTGTTTCGCTCCAGAGACTGTGCTAGGCAAAAATAGATAATAAAATAAGTATAGCAAGTATAAAATAGAAGTCAAGTACGTAGACAAAAATGTTCAGTATATACATATATACAATGCTCTATGTAGAGTAGAAGTAACTGAGTTACCATACAATATACTATACAGTGCAAAGCAGAAGTGGGATGAGGTACAATTTAGGTACAATATAATTTACAGTAAGGTGTAATGAGGTATGGTTTGTAGTGCAAATTCTTTACCGATAAATATAAAGTGTGCTTAGGTACGCTGGGTTCGAATCCAGCTCTCGGCGTTGTTATCAGCTTGGCTGGTCGTTCATACTAACACAATTGGCAGTGTTAGGGGTGGGAAAAGCTGATGGGTGGGTCCTGGGCATTGTGGACAGCGACCCCTACAGTTCGGTCGGGGCGCCTGCACAGCGAGGGTAGGATCTGGAGGGAGGTAGTGTGACCTCCCGGTGAGAATGTGTCGGAGGAAAGCATGTGACAGTTTCCGGCCTCCCGGACCAACAGTAGGGGGGAGTGCGCAACAACCAGGAAGGGGGTTGGGAATTGGCATAACGACTAACAGTGGGATGGGAGAAAATCGGAAAAAAGGAGGGGAAAAAAAAGATTAAAAAAAAAAGAAAAAAAGTGTGCTTAGGTGTACTAAAGTGGTTAAAGTGGGTGCTGCAGTGAGTTGTATGTTTAAAGTGAGAGTGTGCGTGTGGATGTGTGTGCTGTGAGTGGATTTGATGGTTGTTACATAGTGTTATTGTTCGTTGAGCATCCTGATGGCCTGGGGATAGAAGCTTCTTCTGAGTCTTTCTGTGCTTGCGATGAGACTCCTGTATCGCTTGCCTGACCGCAGCAGTTCAAAGAGGCAGTTGTTTGGGTGGCTCGAGTCTTTGATAATTCTCTTAGCCTTGCCCATGCACCGCTTGTTGTAAATGCCCTGGAGAGTGGGAAGCCCCCCTCCAATTGTGCGTTCGGCTGAGCGGGCCACTCTCTGTAGTCTGCTATGCGGTGCTATTCCCAAACCAGGAGGTGATATTGCCAGTCAGTATGCTCTCTATTGTGCATGAGTAGAAGTTCTTAAGATCTTCTGACTGACTTGGAACTTCCTTAGGCGTCTGAGGAAGTAGAGGCGTTGCCGTGCCTTCTTCACAACACTGTCAATGTGTGAGGTCCATGTCAAGTCCTCGGATATGTGGACTCCGAGGTACTTAAAACTGTTCACTCTCTCAACCGGTGCCCCGTCGATGCTGAGGGGGCTGTAGTCCCTGACCCCTGACCTCCTAAAGTCC
This sequence comes from Notolepis coatsorum, assembly GCF_963971535.1. Classification (NCBI taxonomy): domain Eukaryota; kingdom Metazoa; phylum Chordata; class Actinopteri; order Aulopiformes; family Paralepididae; genus Notolepis; species Notolepis coatsorum. The sequence goes on along the minus strand of NC_140169.1, from coordinate 194,327,541 downwards.
ACAATCATCTCCTTTGTTTTGCTGACGTTCAGGGAGAGGCTGTTCTCTTGACACTATCCCGCTAGAACCTTGACCTCCTCCAGGTAGGCCCTCTCGTCGTTTGCAGAGATCAGGCCCACCACTACTGTGTCGTCAGCAAATTTGATGATTGTGTTGTTGTTCCACTGTGCCACACAGTCATGTGTGTACAGGGAGTAGAGGAGGGGACTCAGAACACAGCCCTGGGGGGCCCCTATGTTGAGAGTGATGGATGAGGAGGTGCAGTTGCCTGCTCTCACCACCTGGGGTCTGCCCGTCAGGAAGTCCAAGACCCACTGACAGAGGTCATTTCATTTTTTCATTTCAAACCTTTATTTATACTCATGAAAGCACTGAGGTTTCCCTCATTTACAGTGATGACGAGTTAACAAAGGACACAAATATCATAACAGTTAATAATTACAATGAATTACAATTACTACAATGATGGATTAAAAACAATTACATGATTCAGTACATAGGTCAAGTGCAATGCCTTTAAACTCCATGAATGACGGGAATGTTCCGAGCTTTAGAGTCTTTTGCAGGGTATTCCATGTGTATGGAGCATCGTAGGAGAAGGCAGATTTTCCAAGCTCAGTCTGAACTCGAGGCACCCTGAGCACAAGCCGATCATTCGAACGAGTTTGGTAGGTGACAGCACTCCAGACCAACAAAGATGTAATATAAGGTGGAAGTTTGCCAATAATTGCTTTGTAGATAAAAAGATACCCATGATAACTACGTCGCAACGAGAGAGATGGCCAGCCTACCCTCTCATACAAAAGACAATGGTGAGTATCATATTTGTTACAAAGGGTCAGATTAAACCGAATATATATATTTATTGCCTGAGATCCCATGTATAATATTTGTATATTGTTTGATATCCCTTGTGTATTCTTTGTACATATACACTGAATATCCCTTTAGTCTACAGGACAGACCATAATATTCGTTCTCCTATTGGAAGCGATCCCCTAGGCGCCAATGACTTACCCCCTAGACCCGACTTGAAAGGTGCCGACGAACATGTCCCAACTAGCCCCGGTTCCGCGTAGGAATACGGCTACCGAAATACGAATGGTACTATTTGTTCACCGTGCACATAAATAGGGCGCAAGAAATGTAGAACTCCTCTTAGTCCCTTGTCCCGTTCAGTCTCGTTCAGTTCCAGTTATCCAAGTGACGTCTCTCCCCACTACGCAACGTGGGCAGAGTAGGGCTCGCATCGCCCCAAGATAGAGTCTCGTGTTATCCTAATACGTTTGTTTAACGTATCGTTCGCTATTTATTAGTAAACCTTCATTACGAGTCAAAGACCACGTGAAGTGGGTAATTGTGCGTCTACATAGAGCATTTATTGCTGCGTACTAATAGGATAGTAACGTCAAGTTCAACCGTGCACTACCGCGCACCGGAGGATACCTACACCGGACCAGCAGAGCCACTTTCCGGCAAGGATTATTATTCTTCATTGCTTTGACCAAGCTGCTGGAGCAGAGAACCGCCTACCCCACTGCTACTGTGAGATCTACACCTGCCCGTGAGGCCATCACTCGAGCCCGTCTCTGTCGTACCAGAGGCTCCACGGCTTTCACCTACGCGGCGCGCACCCTGGGACCAGGCTGCTTTTCCCCGCTGACTCAGGGAGTAATACACCGTCTCCAGGTGCCTTGCTGAAGCTCCGTGGACCATTGACTTTCATAGAGCATTGCCCCCCCCTGCTGGCTTACAACCGGTAGTACACCCCCCCCTTCCCAGAATATCCCTAGATCTAATTACTTAATATTCATTATTGATTTGCCTGCACATTCTTTGCCTTATAAGCGCATCCAAAGTGAACAAAGTAATGTAATATCATATTCTTAATGTAATAAATATTCTAAATGAGTATTTGTGTGGAAACCGTGTTATTGTGGAAGTGTTCTAATCTGATATACCTTTGTACGGTATTGGCCAGTAATGTACAGGACGGTAGTAGTTTAATGATACTAATACTTGATTAATACAGTCAGGGAATTGTACCCCTCAGTTACAATTGGTCCTTCGAGCCCCGGATAATAATTAGCGTAATATTAATATAATATTAATATTGACATGGCCGATGACGAACACTCCACAAACGGTTCTCCTAAGCTAGATCGCCCGCAGCGCAGACGGCAGCCACCTCCCTATCTAGAGGCATACTCTGTCAGTCCAATACCTAGCTTTAAAGGGAAGTTAAACGCGGAAAAAGTAGAAAGTAAAATTATGTCCGACCCTAACAACCAGGCTACCCCGCCAACAGAGGCCCTAGTGGGTTCTAATGTAACTGACCAAGCTCACGGTGGGGACCAGGAGGGAACTGACACGACTTTACCCCCAGACAATACCGAAGAAATAGTCCCCGATCAGCTCCGGGAGGAAGACAACCCTAAAGAGACGCGCACCCAGGAGACGGATCTCCTCGGTACGTAACAGGAGAACGGATCTCCAACAAGTACTGCCGGGAGCCGATCGCCCCGAACGGCGTCTTCCCCCAGCGAGGCGGACAAGATGCTGGCGCAGGCACTCATCGCCACCCTGGCAGCCTCCACCGAACGCGATCGACTTCAAGCGCAACAGACGTGCGAGCGCGAACATTTTGCAGGCGAGCGAGCGCGCTTCCAGGCGCAACAAAGGAGTGAAGACGACCGAATAAGACTGGAGACCAGACGCCTCCAGACAGAAGAGAACATCGAGAGAAGCCGCGCCGACGTCGCAAATGCACAGCTCCACGCCGCCCATGCCAGCGCCAATGCCCAGCGCGACGTCGCCAACGCACAGCGCGACGCTGCCCAGGCCAGTGCCAATGCGCAGCGCGACATCGCCAATGCCCAGCGCGAAGCAGCGCGCGACGCAGCCCATGCCCGGCGCGAGGCAGAGCGCGACCGGCTGCAGGCGGAGCTGATGGACAAACTGGTTGCCATGGCGACACCCCCTCACTCCACACGGAGCTCTCAGAGATTGTCAAGACATGGGTCTAATACACATTCCCCTACCCGACGAAGCGACCTGGGACCCCGCCAACAGGAGGATCCTGTCCACGTCTCCGAACCCCCTCCCCAGCCGGTCCATACGAGACCCAGCAACCGGGAAGAACCGGACCACGCCGAGAGACTGAACAGAAGACTCCAGGTCCTAGCAGAGGGAGAGGAGGAGGAGGAGGAGGAGTGTCAAGCCGACCAGCAGCAACGTACTCTGGCCCAGGAGGCCCAGTACAGCCCCGACCAGCAGCAACGTACTCAGGACCAGGAGGTCCAGTACAGCCCAGAAGTCAGCCCCGAGGCCCTGCTCTACAAACCCCCGACTCAAATCACGGGTGAGTTTGACGCACCGTCAGCCCCGAGGAACAGCACCTGGGTACCCGACCTTCGGTACCCACCAAGTACCAGCCCAAGACGACACGCAAGAGGAGACTCGCCTAGGAGGCCTCTCCCCCAACGCTCACCGATGTGCCAGTCATCCATGACATCATACATTGGCACACCGAAGTTTCAAGACTTCACCCATGAGAATCGAGCACAGTATACGGAGCTCCGGATGTGCTTAGAGACAATGATGGTGGATGTCGCTGATGAACGCCACAAGTATGCAATATTACTGCAGCACCTGAAAGTGCCCCGAGCGCACAATATAGCGCTAGCCTATGCCACCTCTACGACCCCATACACCGCGGCTCTAGCAGTGCTGGACCAGAGATATGGACGTATATGGGATTACGTAATAGAAGAGATAAGGCATATTGACCGCTTACCCCCAGCAACAGACAATCGCTCACTAGACGACCTGTCTATAAAGGTACAGTCCCTGGTAGGGATGCTGGGAGCGCAACGAGAAAAGGGTATGCACGAGCTATACGCCAACTCTAACGTCGAGAGGATTTTAGAGAAGCTGCCGCCCGCCAGACAGGAGCGCTTCAGGCGGCAAAGAGACCACCGTGATCCTAACGGTCCAGAACCATCCCTCCTAGACTTGGCCGACTTCCTGGCGAGAGAAGTCAGCAGCCTACGATTGGATACGTTCGTGCGGAGCACACCAAGCTCCAGAGAGGGACCTAGGAGAGTTGCTGTCATCTTGGCCAGGTCTCCCTTGCAAAAGAGATCTTGTATCTCAATGGGACTTCCTGGTTAAATAAAGGTTAAATAAAAAAATAAAAATAAACGATGGCCGAAGATCGGTGACTGTTATGCACCAAGCCGAATCAGTACCGCAGCACCAGAACCACAACATCCCCTCGACGAAAGAGGACCAGTGGAGATTTCAAGAAGCTGACCACGGATGATGTGAGCCAGTGGGTCAAGGACCACCGCCGCTGCTTCCGCTGCGCGCGCAGCCACCTAGCAGCTGAGTGCCGCTTGAAAAAGAAGTGCAGCAGGTGCGGTGGCACCCACCTGGAGGTCCTGCATGACATCAACAAGCGTCAGCCAGGACAACCGAGTGGGCCCGTCGCGGTAATGTACCATGCCGAGGCGGTGGCACCAGAACCAAAGTTCCACCAGACCGTTCCCTGGTGTCCCGACTGCCACGGCAGACACTGGGAGTCAAGGTGCGACTCGCACCATATAGAGTCTACGTCACCACCCGAGACCGGAGTGCTCCACATAGACCCCCAGCATAGCGGGACCCCCCGTGTGCTCCTCAAAGTGGTCAGGGTGCTCCTGAGCCACGAGGACAAGGTCCTGGACACTTACGCCGTCCTGGACGATGGGTCCGAAAAGACTCTCCTCCTCGCTTCTGCAGCAGCCCAGTTGGGCCTGCGAGGTGTCAAAGATACGATGACCATACGCACCATCAGAAGGGACCAGAAGACCATAAAGGGTGAAAAGGTCTCCTTCGAGATAGCAGCGGTGGACCAGCCCGAGAAGCATTATAGTATAAGCAACGTCTTCACCAGCCACGACATAGGCCTGTCGCAGTACACCTACCCCATCCCACAGCTGATGGCTAAGTATGGGCACCTACGTCAACTACCTATACCGCTTATCGACGGCGCCACACCGACCCTGCTCATCGGCTCCGACCACGCGGACCTCATTCTCCCAATTGAGGCGGCCCACGTCGGACCCAAAGGATGCCCGGTCGCGGTTCAGACCCGACTGGGATGGACGCTCCAAGGCCCCCTCTACGGACTTGACAGTCAACCCACGTCTACAAGCTGCCTACACACAGAGGCGAGCGACACCGGCCTCTCCCCCGTACAGCAGAGGCTATTGACATTAAGCGAGAGGCCCGTGAGAGAACCGTGGGTACCAGAGGGAGTTTGGAACTCCACCCCCCTCAGCTGCGCTTCAGACGTAGCTGACCTCGAACCCAGCACCCCAAGCGACTCCTTGACGGTGCGGCCGGGACCGGCCCCTCCTCACACGGGGCCGGTGTCATCATATTCTTAATGTAATAAATATTCTAAATGAGTATTTGTGTGGAAACCGTGTTATTGTGGAAGTGTTCTAATCTGATATACCTTTGTACGGTATTGGCCAGTAATGTACAGGACGGTAGTAGTTTAATGATACTAATACTCTATTAATACAGTCAGGGAATTGTACCCCTCAGTTACAATATTTGTCACCCGTAATAAATCTTAGGGCGGAGTGGTAGGCAGAATCCAAAGGCCTTAATGTAGACGCAGACGCATGCCTGTAAATGACATCACCATAGTCCAATATTGACAAAAAAACAGCCTGTATAATTCTTTTCCTACAGAACATAGGAAAACTAGCGCGGTTACGGTACAAGAAACCAATCTTTTGCCGTAATTTTGTAGCTAGGTTATCTATATGGAATTTAAAAGAAAGTTTATCATCCAGCCATATACCAAGATATTTATACTCACTAACTCTTTCAATATACAAACCATTTGCTGTTGTTAGGTGTAGCATGTCATAATCTATAACCCTGGCTCTAGAAAACATCTTCGACTTGGTTTTACTAGCATTAAGCACTAACTTGAGCTTAGCTAGAGCATTTTGGAGAGTGTCAAAAGCAAGCTGCAGGTTCACAATAGCTTCCTGAACAGTATCCGCAATGCAGTAGACAACTGTATCATCCGCATAAAGATGAGCCTGACAACCTGCTAGTGCTGAAAGACTAGAAACAATATCATTAATATAGATTGTAAAGAGGACCGGCCCCAATACCGAACCCTGTGGTACATCCTTAGACAATGGCAGGAAATCAGATTGAAAGTTACCTGAATTCACAGATTGACACCTTGAAGATAAATAGTCCTGAAACCAAGCACAAGCGGCTTTATCCAGGCCAATGCTAGCTAGACTATTCAAAAGCAAGTGATGGTCTACTGTATCAAACGCCTTTGAGAGGTCTACAACGAGAACTGCACAATGCTTCCCATTGTCCAGGGCTGAAATAATGTCATTAGTGACCAAAGTAACAGCTGTAATAGTACTATGATTTGCTCTGAAACCTGATTGGTGAGTACTTAGCACTGAGCAACTTGAGAAAAAGGTTTTTAATTGGTTGTTTACCAAGGTCTCCAGTGCTTTGGCTAGGCATGATAGTTTGGAGATAGGACGATAGTTATCCATCTTATCCCTATCCCCCCCTTTATGCAAGGGGAGCACCTTGGCAGATTTCCACACTTGCGGGACTATGCCAGATGCAATAGAAAGGTTAAAGATGTGTGACAATGGCTCACAAATGACAGGGGCTGCCAGTTTTATAAAAAAAATAGTGTAAATTGTCCACACCAGTAGAACACTTAGGGTCTATGGATTGCAAGATATTGAGAGTTTCACTAGATGAAAATGGCTGGAAGGAAAATGTAGGTACACACGAGGCATGATCGAAGATTGGGCTAGGGTCAGAGTCAACATCCAGTGAGGCCAGCCCAGTAGACAACCTGTCAAATAAGGACCCAGCCTCAATGAAGTGTTTATTGAAAGCAAGACAAATTTCCTGAGGATCCGAGATTTTACAATCAGCCACATTAATACACAATGGCAATGTAGCTGAGTTATTTTTTGACAGGTTTACTACACCCCAGAATTTAGCTGGGTTAGAGTAGGAATTCGAGACTAAGTCTAAAAAGTAATCAGATTTAGCCTTCCTCACAGCTGCAGTAGTTCTATTTCTAAGTTGTCTGAAGGAAAGCCAGTCTTGCGTATCCCCAGTGCGTCTAGCACGTGACCACGCAGAGTTCCGCTCAGAAAATAATGCTGACAGCTCACTTGAGAACCACGGTGCCACCCTATCCTTAATCCTAGTCCTTTTATAAGGAGCATGTTTATCTACAAAGCAATTAAATGTCTTTATAAAAGAATCCAGTGCAGTTTGCACATTATCAGATCCTGCTAAACATAGACTATTATTAGTAGCAATGTCCTCCAAAAAGGTTTGGGGGTTAAAGATTTTAAGATTTCTCCTTTGAACAATACGCGGTCTTGATTTCAGCAGTTTTGTGGATCTAACACAGACCGTAGGACAATGATCACTAATGCCTAAATCAAAAACACCACTAGCAGAGATCCTGTCACATCTGTTAGAAAATATCAAGTCAATGAGAGTGGATTTAGCATGATCTTTAGGGTTTGGTCTAGTGCTCTCAGTAATCAACTGAGTAAGGCAGAGGTTACCACTCACCTCCTTCAGGTAACTAGAAGCAGCATTTCGCCAGTCCAAGTTAAAATCACCCAGCACTAGCATCTCTGAATTAGAATATAATGACAGTATATCCATAATTTTATCAGTAGCACTAGCCTCAGCTTTGGGAGGCCTATAGACACCAATCAAAACTAAAGAGTTACAAGGCCCCAAATCAACCTTCAGCACAAGTAATTCGAAACACTTTGGAACTGTGATGGTATTCAATACTGAAACAGACAAACAGGATTTTACATACATTGCAACACCACCCCCTCTGCCAGCTCTGTCGCTTCTATATAAATTATAGTGCTGTAAAGCTGCAGATGAGTCATTGTCAGATTTTTTTAACCAGGTTTCCGATAAAACCAGAACATCAGGATCAGCCTGAGATACTAAAATGTTCAGATGGTCTAACTTATGTTGTTGAAGGAGGCTTCGTATGTTTAAATGGATTAGGCCAAGCCCTTTCCTATCCTTGAAGGCAGATGGGCTGTTCAGACTAACTGTGGCAGAGACTGTATCATTAGCAGTGATGCCACAGATTACTTGTAAAAGTAATCTGATTACTGATTACTGATTACTCCTTTAAAAAGTAATCTTAGTTACTTTACTGATTACTTGATTATCAGAGTAACTTAGTTACTTTGAAAGTAACTAGGTTACGAAGTCGTCGTCCCTGCTGCTGCCACAACATAAGAATGACAAAAAAAAATTTAGTCAAATGTACTCAGTTTGAGTAAAAGGTACTAATAGGGCAGGTAGGCCTATCTATAGATCTATAGATTTCACAAAAGATAAATGGTCAATAACACCAACCAAAGAACTAGATTCTTGTACCGGATCTCCTCTCTGGTAAACAAGAATACCCTGAAGACTCTGGCAGGAGCACTCATTCAAGGGTACTACGACTATGCGTGCACCTCATGGTACCAAAGCACCTCAAAGGCGCTTAAAACAAAATTACAAACATCACAAAACAAACTGGTCAGACTACTACTTGACCTGAACCCCAGAACCCACCTCACCCCTGCCCACTTTGACAACCTAGGATGGCTTAGAGTAGACGACAGAGTACAGCAACTTGCAATGGGCCTGGTCTACAAGATACACTATACGACCGGGGTACCCATGTACATGTCAAAATACTTCCCAAAGGTCAGTGAATACCACAACCACTACACCAGAGGAAGCTCAACAAATCATGTAAAACCCAGATTCGGCTCAAACAAGGGACTAAACACGTTTTGCAATTATGCCACAACAATGTGGAACGCCCTACCCAAAGCTGTAAAGGAATGTGAATCACTACCCACATTCAAAACCGCTCTTAGGCTGCAATTCGAAACTGGCCACCGTAAATGCCCAAAACCCCCACCACCTCCTAATAGACAGTCTCCTCCCCACCGCATGTATATATTCCCTCCCCGCCGTATGTATATTTCTCTCCCACCCACCCACCCCCTTCTAATGTACAGTCCCCTCCCCATCATATGTATATACTCTGTCAGGATCTAGGGGTAACAGTACTGTATATTTGAATACCGTTTATGTCACAAATGTATCAGTACTAAATACCTATATGTCCCTATGCCATAAATGTCATGTATGTTGTGTATGTCATAAATGTCTATATGAATTGAAAATGGGGGACCCTGATGGAAACAAGACAAACGTCTTTCTCAGGTCTGCATCCCCTTAACAATTGTATGTATTGAGCCGTACTGTATTGTACCCATTCTGCAATCTGTTAAATAACGTTTTCATTCATTCATTCATTCACCACATGTAGGCTGATATGTAGCCTACCTTTGAGGCCTGCCCTATTCAGATATGGTTCTAATGTTCCTAGTGATGCATTGTGTTCTGTTTGTTTTGTTTAGTCCCAGCGTCCTGTGTTACTTCTTACTCTAAAGAAGAACTGCTGAACATTGGGAAATCAATCCCACTTGACATTTTCCCTCAACTACTCACCCGCTCCACGGATCTGTTGGATGTGCTTGTGAGGGGAACCGCTGTGAAGTGGGTCAGGCGGCAGCGCGGCAAAAGGGCTGGCTCCCTGGCTCGCCTCCGCCGGAGAGGATCTCGTCCTCCTCTCCCGGGTATATTCCTCTCAAACGTGAACTCTCTCTGCAATAAAATGGATGAGCTCTGGTCCCTCGTAGCAAAGAGCAATGACTTTCGCTCAACAGCAGTGTTCGCGTTCACGGAGACCCATCTGTCACAACAATAACAGCCGCGCCCACCAGCATGGAACAACTTGAGGTTGCGTGCTGTGACGTCACTCCCCCAATACAAGGAAATACAGCTCCAAGCGTATTTTTGACTGTCTAAAACGAAATAAAATACTGCATTCCGCCTGCATTATGAATTTATGATGAGATAGTAACGAAATAGTAACGCACAGCCACTTGGACAAGTAACTGCAATCAGATTACTGGCTTTTAAAGATTTTCGGGGAAAAGTAATCAGATTACTGTAACGCGTTACTGTTAGTGGCATCACTGATTGTGACCTGGCGGACGTTTTTAGTAAAACGCGTGCTAAAGCACTACCGCCTCATAGACCTTACGACTGCACCATTGATCTTCTACCCGGCGCTTCTCCGCACCGGGGACGGATGTTCTCTCTCTCCCGCCCTGAGACAGTGTCCATGAACACTTACATTCGAGAGGCACTGTCCGCGGGGCATATCCGACCGTCCACATCCCCTGCAGGCGCTGGCTTCTTTTTTTGTGGCTAAAAAAGATGGTGATCAGCGGCCGTGCATAGATTATAGGGGGTTGAATGACGTTTCCATCAAGAACCGTTATCCTTTACCGCTCATGGACACCGCCTTTGAGTGCTTACAGGGGGCACAGGTCTTTTCTAAACTTGATTTACGTAATGCATACAACTTGGTCAGGATTAGAGAAGGGGACGAGTGGAAGACTGCATTTAATACTCCTAATGGGCATTATGAGTATTTAGTCATGTCTTTTGGTTTAGCTAATGCTCCAGCAGTTTTCCAAGCCCTGGTCAACGACGTGCTGCGGGATCTAATTGGGGTGTCAGTGTTTGTATATTTGGATGACATCCTTATTTTTTCTCGCGATATGGTGCAACACCAACTGCACGTTCGTGGGGTGCTTCAACGTCTCCTTAAGCATCAACTGTTTGTTAAGGCTGAGAAGTGTGTTTCACACTGACACCGTTTCCTTCCTGGGCTTTGTGTCGACGAAGGGCGATCTTCGCATGGATCCAGCCAAGGTGAGTGCAGTCTTGGATTGGCCACGGCCTTCGTCGCTCAAGGAGTTACAACGGTTTGATTTTGTCAACCAGGACCTGGAGGGCGTTCTGAGGTGCTACGTTGCTGGGTGTCCGGCGACGTGGAGTAGGAGGTTGGCCTGGGCTGAGTATGCGCATAATACCCTCCTCTCTTCCTCTACTGGTATGTCTCCCTTTCAGTGTCAATATGGTTTTCAACCTCCTCTGTTTCCCGAACAGGAGCAGGAGGTGGAGGTGCCGTCGGACCAGGCACATGTGGCTCGTTGTCGCAGGACGTGGAGCAGAGTGTGGACGGCGCTGCAGAAGGCCTCGGTTAAGGCTCAGCGGCAAGCTAACCGCAAGCGTCGTCCGGCTCCGGTTTTCCGTCCGGGACAGCGGGGTTTGGCTTTCCACTCGTGATCTCCCTCTCCGGGTGGAGTCCAGGAAGCTGGCTCCTCGCTTTATAGGGCCCTTTAAAGTGGTGCGTCGGGTGAATCCTATGGCTTACAGGCCACGCCTTCCGGCCTCTATGAGGGTCCATCCGACGTTTCATGTGTCCCTGTTGAAGCCATTCCTCTCATCGCCCTTGTCCCCGCCACTCCCTGCGGTTCCTCCGCCCCGCATTATTGACGGTCAGCCTGTCTATACGGTGCGGAGAATCCTGAGTTGTAGGCGGAGGGGTAGGGGGTTTCAGTTCTTGGTGGATTGGGAGGGGTACGGGTGGAGAAGAGCGTTCTTGGGTGCCTCAACGGGACATATTAGATCCCAGCCTGATCGATGATTTCCGGCGGCTGCATCCCGAGGCCCCTAGGTGAACGTCAGGTGCCGTTCGTCAGGGGGGGATACTGTAACGTTCGGGAGACTATCCTCCTTAGGATTGTATCCCACTGTCTACCTGGGTCACTCCTGTTGTTATGGGTTCACCTTGTATGTCACCACTGATTGCTGTCATCACTAATTGTCTGTCACACCTGGGTGCTGTCATTGGTTGTCAGACTGCTGTCACTCATTGACAGCGTGGAATGTTGAGTATGTGACCTATTTAACATTTGCTCTATTCCTTGTCCTTTGCTAGAGCTTCACCTAATCCTACGGACATACCTACAGCTGGACAAGCACAGACATATTGTCTTTCTCCCTGTTTATATTATACGCTTTTCCCTGTTAATAAACAGTACAGCTGTTTTGGAAGAGTAAAACATTCTCCGTCTCGTTCTTCTTCTCGACAACTTGGAAGTCACTTACCCGTTCGTAACACATCTGTATTGAAACACATTGTTTTTACCCTTTTTCTTATCATTGTGTAAACGTAATGTATTGAAACACATTGTTTTTACCCTTTTTCTTATCATTGTGTAAACGTCTATTTTACATGTATTGACCTGTTTCATGATTTGATATGTTTATAATTTATGTTTATCATTGACACTCAACCATTAAACAAACAATTCAGAATTCAATAGGATTATGTGTTATCATGTTTTTTTTACATTTACCATAGTTTCTGCTAAATATCCTGCAAACATGTTTTCATGTGACAATGATATAAATGCATATTGTCTACAGTAGATACAGAAATAAAACATTTTTTGCCTTGCATTGTTTAGAACAATAGTATTTGCAAATGTTATGTCTGATTTACTCGTGTGTAGCACGTTAGAGTTGCAATTCATGCATGAAAGATGCTATACATATACAGTATAGATTTAATTTTACCATGTATTAATTTGAGATCATAGATCCCCTTTTTAGCTAGACCTGGCCCCAAATGACAGCAAAACAATCATATAGAATACACATAACGCATACTGAGACATACAAAAGGCAAAGTGGGCCCTGGGGTTACATTTGAGGTGGAGCAAACTATATTGAATGGTCTCATTCTTTAAAATGCCCTTAATTTGGAACTTTAGAATCAGATATGCTATTGAGGGCCTGCATATTCAATTTTTCTTTTTTTTTTTAATCCTTTACAGGCCTAGCTAGCAGCGAACATGAAGGCATTTTCCCCAAACTCTGTGCTATTTTCTGGATACTGTGACATAAATTGGGTTTGATGTGATGGTGAGGTTTGAACCGTGGTAAAAAATGGTAGTTGGCCTATAAATGCTTTATAAATACAGGTGTACCATTGAAACAGTCTAGGGTCAGTCATTGATAGCTAGTTAACTTTAGCATACTGAGTGTTTTGAAGGGTGAGTGATCTATATCCAAAAATAAGTCTTAATTTATTAATTTAAGACATATGAAATACCCTATTGAAACAGTTAAAACAGCTTGGAGAGACACATACATACACACAGACACACACAGACATATTTTCTGAACCTTATATTTTCTGGACTCTTTTTCTTTTGTTTTGTATCACAAACAGTGCTGTATTTGCAATCTGGTATGTCCTAAATGTATGGATGTAGCAGTACTGTCTATCTGTATGTCATGTATGTCATATATGTCCTGATGAATTGAAAATGGGGGACTCTGATGTAAACAAGACTATTTCTATGGTATGTATTCTCTTAACCTTGTCAAGTTCAAGTTTCAAGTTTCTTTAATAGTTGTCATACAGAAGTACAGAATACTTTTATACAAAATGCTTCTTACTGTTACGCTCCAGAGACTGTGCAAGACAAGATAAGTATGAAATAAAATAACATAGTATAGCATGTAAATTAGAAGTAAAAAATGAGGTCACAGTCAGTGGCGGCTGCTGGATTTTTCTTCACTAGGGGCGCTATACCAAAACATTTTGCAAACATGTACCACGCAACCGACTCATGGCAAGACGTGAGCGATTCGACTCACGCTCATGGCAATGAATCGGCTCTTATGAACGAGTCGCTCAGCTGTTACTACAACAACACACAACATCCAGTCAAATAAAGTACAGTCTAATTCACAACTTGAAACACAATATATAAATAGAAAAGTTAGAAACAAAACTCGCTCCGTCTCCAAACACACAGAGAGAGAGAGAGAGAGAGAGAGAGAGAGGGAGAGAGAGAGAGAGAGAGAGAAGCGTTAGCTGAGTGGCTGAGAGAGAGAGAGAGAGAGAGAGAGAGAGAGAGAGATAGAGAGAGAGAGAGAGAGAGAGCGAGAGAGAAGCGTTAGCTGAGTGGCTGAGAGAGAGAGAGAGAGAGAGCGAGCGAGAGAGAGAGAGAGAGAGCGAGAGCGAGAGAGAGAGAGAGAGAGCGAGAGAGAGAGAGAGAGAGAGAGCGAGAGAGAGAGAGAGAGAGAGAGAGAGAGAGAGAAAAAGATCGCGACTCACCAGCTAAGACAGAGTATTGCAAATCTACCTTGTTGTTGTTGTTAAATTGACAGCAGAGCAGGCAGCAGGGCTTGATAAAGTATATATCCACTCCATGGCATTGTCCATTGTGCATGTCCCTCCACACTGCATCCATATATAGCTTATAGCCAACAAGTACTGTGTGAGATAACAACAAATAGCTGCATCTCACAACAGCATAAACTCACTTTGTTTAATTGAAACGTGGTGGGCTTGATAAAGTGTATAATCCGCTGTTGATGATGTATATCCAGACCATTGTCCACAACAAGACAGTACTTGATTTCTTTGTCCATTTCCACGTCGAACAGACTGCAAACTACCTGGCGTTCTATCGCCATGCTCTAAGACAAACTCTAACCTTAACCAACTTTGAAAGAGTGCCTAAGCTTAACCGTCGAAAGAACTTGCAGTCACGCTCTAAGACAAATAGCTCGCATCTCAGTCACAACAACACAACTATCTTTACCACCAAGCTAGAATTGGAACATAGAAATTGGATTCGGCCAATCAGAGATCGTCTCCGCGAAATGCTGCTACGGAAAAAAAAACTGACGTCGGCCAATCAGAGAGCGTCTCCGCGAAATGCGGCTACATAAATTCTTGACGCTGCTGCCTAGACCGCTTCAAATCGCGCCCGGATTCCAACATAATAGTCATATTTCAACGCACAACGCGTTACGCACTGATTGGCTGCGACGGATACAGCGATCAAACAGTGACGTGGACTCAGAGCGCTATTGCGTCTAGCCCGGGCCGAGAAATACAAAAAAAAAAGAAAAGTGAGTCACTTCCTGTTCAGGAAAACGAGTATTTTTTATTTTATATATTAACGTTATATTGTGCATTGGAAACACAAACATACTCAAAATGAGTAAATATTATTCATTTTAAACATGTTTATATTATTTATAGGGCTATAAAACAAAAAACAAAAAAAAAATGTCTTGTTCTTCTCTCATATAACAAGGGGCCTGAGGGGGGGCGGCGCCCGAGCGCCCCTAGTGGCGAGCCGCCACTGGTCACAGTGTTCAGTATAGACATATGTACAATGTTCGATGCATAATAGACGTAACTGAGTTACCATATAACAATATACTATGCAGTGTACTAATATACAATACTATATAGTGCAAAGCAGAAATGGGATGAGGTACAGTTTAGGTACAATTTACAGTAGGTGTACGAGTTGTAGTGCAAATCCTTTATCAATAAATATAAAGTTTGTGTGATCTAAAGTGTGGAGAGTGGGTGCTGCAGTGTGTTGTTTGTTTAAGTGAGTGGGTGTGTGTGCTATGTGCATTTGATGGTTGTTGCATAGTGTTTATTGTTCGTTGAGCAGCCTGATGGCCTGGGGATAGAAGCTTCTTCTGAGTCTTTCTGTGCTCGTCCTAAGACTCCGGTATCGCTTGCCTGACCGCAGCAGTTCAAAGAGGCAGTTGTTCGGGTGGCTGGAGTCCTTGATGATTCTCTTCGCCTTCCCCCTGCACCGCTTGTTGTAAATGTTCTGGAGGGTGGGAAGCCCCCCTCCAATTGTGCGTTCGGCTGAATGTGTCACTCTTTGTAGTCTGCTACGGTCTTGTGCAGTGCTATTCCCAAACCAGGAGGTGATGTTGCCAGTCAGGATGCTCTCTATTGTACATGAGTAGAAGTTCCTAAGGATCTTCTGACTGACTTGGAACTTCCTTAGGCGCCTGAGGAAGTAGAGGCGTTGTCGTGCCTTCTTCACAACACTGTCAATGTGTGTGGTCCATGTCAAGTCCTCGGATATGTGGGCTCTGAGGTACTTGAAACCGTTCACTCTCTCAACCGGTGCCCCGTCGATGCTGAGGGGGCTGTAGTCCTTGACCCCCGACCTCCTGAAGTCCACAATCATCTCTTTTGTTTTGCTGACGTTCAGGGAGAGGCAGTTCTCCTGACACCACTGTGACAGATTCTCTACCTCTTCCAGGTAGGCCCTCTCGTCGTTGGCAGAGATCAGGCCCACCACTACTGTGTCATCAGCAAATTTGATGATTGTGTTGTTGTTCCGCTGTGCCATGCAGTCATGTGTGTACAGGGAGTAGAGGAGGGGGCTCAGAACACAGCCCTGGGGGGCCCCTATGTTGAGCGTGATGGATGAGGAGGTGCAGTTGCCTGCTCTTACCACCTGGGGTCTGCCCGTCAGGAAGTCCAAGACCCACTGGCAGAGGTCATAGTTCAAGCCCAGGTCCCTGAGCTTGGCTATGAGTTTGGAGGGGACTATGGTCCAATCCAATCCAATCCAACTTTATTTATAAAGCGCTTTAACAGCCACAGGGGCACAAAGTGCTGTACAGGGGGAGCATATTAAAAACTATTAGCAGCACTAAAAATAGAATAAAAAACAAGAGTACCAAAACAGAGATAAAAAACATTAGGTAAATATAGGCAGCAATACAAGTTTAAATAGATCAGAGTACTTAAAACAAATATTTAAAAGCAAGGGAAACAGTAACAAAACGATACAACAACAACACAGTAAGACAATAAGATCATAAAATCAACAAGCTACATGGTGTCGAAAGCCAGAGAGAAGAGGTGGGTCTTAAGGAGGCCTTTAAAACGGGGCAGTGATGATGCCTGCCTAATCTGCAGTGGCAGCTCATTCCACATTTTGGGGAGCGGCAACGGAGAAAGCACGGTCCCCCCTGAGCTTACGCCTAGTTGTAGGCACTACTAGGAGCAGCTGGTCAGCTGACCTGAGAGAGCGAGAAGGTGTATAGACCTGCAACAGCTCAGAGAGGTAGGGTGGAGCAAGGTCATGAAGGGCTTTAAAAGCAAATAAAAGAATTTTAAAATGAATCCTAAAGTGCACTGGGAGCCAGTGGAGTGAAAATAAAATCGGTGAGATGTGGTCGTATTTACGAGTGCCAGTTAAAAGACGGGCAGCGGCGTTCTGCACCATCTGAAGGCGAGCCACTGAGGATCCACTCACCCCTATATAAAGTGCATTGCAGTAATCCAGCCTGGTAGTCACAAATGCATGGATTACTGCTTCAAAATGCTGGGCGTGCAGGATGGGCTTAATTTTGGCCAGCTGCCTCAACTGGAAAAAACTTGTTTTAACCACGGCCTTGATCTGGCTGTCAAATGTAAGGTCTGGTTTTATTTTAATAATTTAATAATAATTTATGGTATTGAATGCTGAGCTGTAGTCGATGAACAGCATTCTCACATAGTTCCCCTGCCTCTTGTCCAGGTGTGATGCAGCACATGGGCTATGCACATGAGTCAAAGACTCTAATATAGGGTACATTTATATCTTAATACATTGTATTAGTTTTACACGTATTATTATTATTATTATTATTATTATTATTATTATTATTATTATTATTATTATTATTATTATTATTATTATTATTATTATTATTATTATTATTATTATTATTATTATTATTATTATTATTATTATTATTATTATTATTATTATTATTATTATTATTATTATTATTATTATTATTATTATTATTATTATTATTATTATTATTATTATTATTATTATTATTATTATTATTATTATTATTATTATTATTATTATTATTATTATTATTATTATTATTATTATTATTATGTGTATTAAGAAATAATAACTACAGCTATCTGTATTGCATGGTCAGCACCGTGTCCCAAACTGTCAGCAGACAGACACCCCACCCCTTGGATACCATTTACATTTAGTCATTTAGCTGACGCTTTTATCCAAAACGACTTACAAGTTCTGTACGATAGGTGATCAGGGAGGGTACAACTCTATCACCTGAGTAACAATATTCATCAAAGTGTTGCATGTTACAGTGTAGGTTAGTTTATTAGGATAAGTGCATGACACGTTTTATTAACCATAGCCATTGTGAGTAGGCTAGAGGTTGCAGTGGACTTTGAATCTAATCCTTTAATTTTTAGTACCTGGTTTAAATAGTGGTCATAACGTTCCATAAGTTCTATGAAAGATAATTTTGATGATGATTTTTTCTCTCACTGACTCTCACTAAGGCTTGTGTTAGGATCTCTACCAAAAACCCATACTCTCTCTTAAACTATCAGAGGATATTTGCGCTTCAATGGTCAGATTATGTCACAACGCTAGACAGCTATAATCAATGTTCACCATAAATTTATAGTCTCCTTTTTTTTATACAGAATTATGTTATGTGAACCCATCCATAGTTCTGCTCTAACTCTGCAGGTCCCCTAAACTGTTAAACTTCTCACCACCATGGGGGTGTTTTAACACCTAAGGGGGCCCAATTCACACCCCCACACACACACACACACACACACACCCAGCCACACACACACACATATTTTCTGAACATTATATTTTCAGCACACTATCACGTATAACTTTTTATACCTATTCATATCTTTAACTGTAATAATTTAATGTGAACAATAATACAAAACACGGTAATGCAACCTTTTTTAAAAGAATCTATTTTAAATAAAATGTTTCACAGAAACCGAATTACTACGACACCTAGGGGGTGGTTGTAATCAGCCCCTCACCCCCACCCCTGAGATGCACCCATCTAGCAGAACATAACTTAGCCTCCATGCATATGACTTAAACATTACCCTTGCCCTCAATGACTAACCCCCGGGTCAGCAGAGCTGACATACATACATACATACATACATACATACATACATACATACATACATACATACATACATACATACATACATACATACATACATACATACATACATACATACATACATACATACATACATACATACATGCATACATACATACATACATACATGCATACATGCATACATGCATACATGCATACATACATACATACATACATACATACATACATACATACATACATACATACATACATACATACATACATACATACATACATACAGAATTGCTTAAACATTCTCATGCTTGTGACATTCTCCAAGAATCAAAATTATAAACACATTACATCAATATAACAAAAATAATCCCACACACACACACAGACACATACACACAAACATACACAGGGCCATAAATCATTCAATTATTACCCCCTTTATAGGGGCAGTGACAGTCGTTTTCTGACACGTTCTGTAGAAAACGGAACTCACACCTCTATCGTTCTGCATAAACAGGGAGGTTTCAGACTGACAGACAGCATGGTGAAACATACAAGGTCGTAAATCAATACTTACCCTGGCATTGACAGAAGCTTTAGACTTCCCTGATTTGCTATCCTCATCCATGTGTACCGCCTCCTGTGCTGAAAACAGCGAAGGGGACTCAGTTTGACAGAGAGATATCCTGCATACAGAGAAGGTGCACTTTGACAGCCTTCAGAGGGGAATCACACAGGTTTCTACGAAACATACATTTTCTCTTTATTTATACATATACATTATAATCCATAAAAAAGAAATGTTAAGGAGAAGTGTCTAAACACTCTTTATCCAAGAAACCACTTTATAGACACATTGTATTTTTCTTAAAAATATTCCCATACACACACACACACACACACACACACACACACACACACACACACACACACACACACACACACACACACACACACACACACACACACACACACACACACACACACACACACAGGGTCATAAATCTACACTTACCCTGGTACTGACAGAAGTTTTCGGCTGATTTATTCTGAAAATCCCGCCTCCATTTTGTCCCGCCTCCGGATGTCCCTCCCCCTATAGCCC
Organism: Notolepis coatsorum; assembly: GCF_963971535.1. Lineage (NCBI taxonomy): Eukaryota > Metazoa > Chordata > Actinopteri > Aulopiformes > Paralepididae > Notolepis > Notolepis coatsorum. The sequence continues at coordinate 194,307,644 of NC_140169.1, read as the reverse complement.
CGCCCCTTCCTAAACCGGAAGTCCCTTTTTCCGAAAACGGAAGTCCTGCCTCCTTGTGCCCCTCGACCAAGCAAAAAAAGGGGCGGGCTTAGGGGCATAAATCATCTCAAAAGGGGGCGTGGCTTCAATCAATCAAACTAAAATGGGCGTGTTTTGCATAATGAGACAGGATGCGTGTCCTTATTCTCTCTCTCCCATGTGCTTATTGAAGCACCTGTTTCTGGGGTAGGCGGCTTCTTGTACCGCATAGTGCCATAGGCTCTTAGGTAAGTTACTGCCTACTAGCTTACACCTAGCCATCTCGAAAAGGGTGCGCCAATCTCTCTCTGCCACTCCGTTCTGGTGTGGGGAGTATGGACATGACGTCTCGTGTCTTATCCTGTTCTTCCTCAACAGTGATTGAAACTCTCTGTTTGTGAATTCGGTCTCGTTGTCGGACCTCAAACATCTTACTGTACCATAAGGGGCTATGTCCGCCAGGAATTTTTCCGTGGCCTGGAGTGTGTAACTTTTAGCTTTAAGAAAGTAAACAAACACTGCCCCTGTGTACACGTCTGTAAAAGACTGTACATATCTAAAGCCTCCTATGGACTCGTTCCTTACTGGACTGGCAAGGTCTGTGTTAACCAACGCAAGTGGTACTTTTACTTTTTCTGTGGGATTCCTGTTTCTCGATTGAGCAAACTTCCCCTTTATGCACAGAACACATTCTTTATCAGGTCTACGCTTTTCGCCTTCAATGTGCATGCCTTCTGTCACCGTTTGCAGTTTCAGTAAATCCTCGTAATTACAATGACCCATAATCTCATGCCATGTCTGAATATCGTGGCTGACGGTTACTTTACACATATTATTGTCATTACACTCTGTTTTCAGGTAATACATTCTCTGATACACGTCTATGTCAAGTTGTATACCGTTGGGCTCTACAAGAACATTTTTACCTTCCATGAAGGACACTCTGGCCCCGTTCGCAGCAGCAGCCATTACAGAGAATAGTCCTTGTGGGAACGATGGCACATAGAGAGCGCTCCTTAACGTCACTTTATGCCGCGCCCCCCGCTGTCCGTGAGGTATACCTGCGCGTCCCCTCTTCCTCTCACCAACCCGTGGATGCGCCTTCCGTCTGCCAGCTCCATGCTGTGTCCCTCCGGGCGGAAAGTTCTGTCAAAGTTCTTGAACAGACTCCTGTCATTGATGACGTGGGACGACGCACCTGTGTCCACGATCAGTCCCTTCGTTTGGGCCTGTTGCAGCTGCGTTGGCCTAGTGACGTACGCCGTCTGCGCCCTGGGGATGAAGCCTCTCGTTCCGCTACTCTCCAGTCGTCGCCTCGATCCGTCTCACGCCGACCATCGCCGCCATCTTGTCCATGCGTGCCGCAGCGATCTGCAGGGGCCACACCAGACAGTCCTTGTGCAGTTACTTCTCTGATGACCTTTCTCTCCACATCGCCAACACGCCTGCTCCGTCGTGGTCCTGGTCCTCTCCCTTGGCATCGCTCTGGCCTTTAGCGCCCTCTCTCTCGCCTCCGCGCCGGCTGGTTGGGTATCTTCTGAGGCCTCGAAGTTCCTTAACTTAGCCTTGAACTGTCCCAACGTCATGTCCGTTGAACCGTGTGTTACCAGGAGTGTGTACGGTTTGTACAGCTCCGGTAGTCCTCTCATTATCATCGCCATCATTAGCCCATCACTTGGTGCTTCTCCGGCACCCCTCAATGGCGTCGTGATTCGCTCCGCTCTGTTGACGTATTCGGTCACAGTCTCGGTTGGTCCCTTCCTCAGGGTCGTCAGTGCTATGTAGATGGCCATGACTCGGGGTCTTCCTCGCCCGATGAAATGCTCTCTCAGTACCGCCAGGCTTTCTCGGCCTCTGTCTTTAGTGTCGCGGAATATCAGCCCCAGGCTGGTGTTGTCGAGCATCGGCGCTAACTCACAGTACGCGCTTGCGTTCCGCTGGTCGTCCAGGGCTTGCTCTTCCGCGGTCAGTTCTCCCGTGGGGGCCGTCAGGATCGTCTCCTTCAGCCCTGTACCGTGCATGTAGCATAGCATGCGCTCTTCCCAGAGTTCGTAGTTCTCTGCTTTTCCATTGAATGGTGGCCCTTTGTTCCTCCCTCTGGCCGCCACGCGTTCCAAGGTGGGGTTCTCCCCCTCGCCTCCGCCGTTCCCAGCGGGCGCCACACGCTCCAAGGCGGGGTGCTCCCCCTCGCCTCCGCCGTGCTCAGCATGCTCCGTCTCCCCCGGCGCCACCTCCTCGGGGCTCTTGGTCGCTGCCTTCCAGCGACTCCCGGCTGCTGCCTTCTTGACTCTCCTGTGGGTCTTCTTGGCTTTCATGTTCCCCGTTGATGGTAAGCATAGCTTTAGCTCTCGTTGGCCTAGCGTCTAGCCGCGCGATGCTCCCGGCGCTAACCTAGCCTGTACTTCAGCTAATCTTGCTACCCTTATTATTTCGCCCCGGCGTTATCTGGGCCCATAACCTGTTAACAGAATTCGGCTATAGGGGGACAATAATGTGGTCAAGAGGCATGAATTCTATCTTGAGCCCAATCTGGCGTGGTTTATTTAATCACATGTTAAGCAGCAGTCACTATCGGTCTTCTCTTCCTGAGAGACATGGGGGAGAGAAGGAAATGGGAGGATACATTTTCTTTTATACTCGCCACAAGATGGTGTACCTGAGTGGCTCCGCCTAGAGCGCCCTCTAGTGGAAACAGATATATATGCAACTAAACAGTTACTAATGTAAACAGCCATAAGTGCAGTTAGACAGTTACTAACAATCCTACACAGAATCTCTGACTTCAACAGTACTGCACGAGATCAGTGGCAGTTTTTAATGTTTAATGTTTCATTATTAGCATGGTGTTATTCACTGTCAAAGATGCAAAGACAAATCATAATTCATATTCTCCTTTGTTTCATCACAATTTAAGCAATCCTAGTAATAGACACAATATTTCTGACACTGTGAATACATTCCCTGAGGTCCGTAGATGTCCCTAGATACCAAGAATATGCAAATGGTCCTTGTAGAAGTGGAGGAATATTCCATTTACCTAGGTATATATTTTAGGCGGATTTTCAGAAAATAGGCTCCGGGTGGAAGCGGTTAAGCCCTAGCCATATTTACAGAAAATTTGCCAAAAAATACATACCTAAGTAAATGGAAGATTGCTCCACTCCATTGAAATATTGTGTATGTTACTAGGCTTGAGTAAATTGTAATGAATCAAATATATGATAATATAATTTTTTTTTTCTTTTCTTCACAACATGTTTTACAGGAATGTTTTGGAGTTGTATTTGGAGTGTATTTTGTGATTGTTGGTAACTAGGCTACACTGGCACACCTACTTCCAGTGAATGACGATAAGCTAGGCTAACGGTGCGGCTGTTCCCTAAGCCTAATGCATGCACAGAGAATAAAAGGGTACAGTATGTATCTGCTTGTCTAACTCCAGGGTAGATGGCAAATAAGCAAATTTCCCAAAAAGTTGGCGTGTTCCTTTAAAAATTATGAAAGCATTTTGCTTTTCAACCACCTTTTGGGACAGCGTTTTGACAACAGTTCTAGTTGCACACAATGAATGGTTGTTGAATGAATGTTATAGACCCTGTTCTCCAACACTGATGTAGGCCTGTGTTGCTGCATGAAAACTATATCATTTTACGTCTCTATAGGCCTATCTATCTCATTATCACCAAAGTGATGGAAATGCTGATGTGTCTTCAGGCCTGAATGTTGAATAACAATCTGATGTGGACCCCAGGAAGACTAGTTGTTGTCATGCAACAGCTAATGGGGATCCTAATAAACTCAATAAACTCAATGTCTTTGGTCTGCCAAGTGGTGTTCCCAGGGTCGCATTGGAAAACTACTGTAACATCACCATCGCATTCCTTGTGGAAAAGCACTGAACACACAGTGTGCAAAACCACATGCCAATCAGAGGATGGGAAATATCTGTTATTATTTATTTATTTTTGAAAAATCCAGATTCATATTGATATATGTTTTTAACTGGGTAAGCTGTGAGGAAAGATTCATATTGATATATGTTTTTATCTGGGTAAACAGTGAGGAAAGATCCATATTGATACTAACTCTCAGTTCATGCCTGCCTCATCATCACTATGGCTTGCTATGGTTTGCTGCATTCTCAGTGGCAGCATTATGAACATCAGGTTTTCATCTCTGTCCCTCTCTCTCTCAGAATACAGAGTCCAGTAACCACTCTGAGCCCTATCAGTGGCACTAGCATACATCAGTTTCCTTAGGGGCGACAGTGGCTCGGGAGGTAGAGCAGTCGTCTGGCAATCCGGAGGTTCCCGGTTTGATTCCCGCTCCTCCCGGGCAGCATGTCGATGTGTCCTTGAGCAAGACACTTAACCCCTAATTGCTCCCGATGATTAGGTTGGCACCTTGCATGGTTGCCTCCGCCATTGGTGTGTGAGTGAATGTGTGAGTGAATGGGTAAAAATGTGAGTAACAAATTGTAAAGCGCTTTGGATAAAAGCGCTATATAAAAAAGCAGCCATTTACCATTTATGACAGTATTTACTACAGACTACTGGCCTGTTCCAGTTAAAGCTTCATTATGACAGTATTTACTACAGACTACTGGCCTGTTCCACTTAAAGCTTCATTATGACAGTATTTACTACAGACTACCCAGATAGCAAAAAATCGTTGAATCAACATTGTGTTTTTGTCAGGCTGAAGATTGGAATCAACATTGATATCAGACATAGAAAATGGCATTGAAAGTGCTCGCTATGATCAACATGGAAAGAACATGGGATTTTCAACCAAAATGTAGAAATTTCCATTTTAAAGCCGACAATGAATCAACGTTGATTCAACTATGATATGATCAACATTGAAATAATGTAGCATTGCATCAACATTGATTCAACTATATATATATATATATATATATATATATATATATTGCATTATACATTGAAATAATGATATTATTGAATGACCATTTCAGCACTTTTTCAACCTTCCTCTGTATGCTTTTAATATGCCTCATTAATAAAGAAAAATAATCACTTTACATCTAAATTATATTATTAGTTGTAGTTCCACCGGGAGCATGCTAAAAGGTGTCTACTAGTGACATTACTGCCATATGCCTGAATGGCAGTGATGTCACTGATAGACAGGCTTGGAGCAACCCCTGCAGAACTTTAAAACACCAAATAGAGTAAAGTGATTATTTTTGGCTTAAATGAGACATATTAAAAACATACAGAGGAAGGTTGAAACATGCTGAAATGGTCCATATGCTTTACTGCAGTGGTTCTCAACCTTTTTATACAAAGACCTCACAGGAAAAATATTTGGGGACTCCAAACTTGATTATAATTATGCCATTCTAGGTGAATATTCGAAAATATGTTGCAAGCTTGTAGATCGGCTATTTCCAATTTTTTTTTCTTCAAGAAACCAAGGTTGAGAACAGCTGCTTTATGACATGCTCTATGAACAAAGAAACAGACAATTTATTGCTTTAACCATTTATTAAAGCCAATTCATTCGCAAATACATATTCTCTTTGAAATGCCTGAGTTCAATTTGGATTTAGTATCACCAGGCGTGCATGAGAACAGATAATGAAATCTACTGTAATGTACAGTAGCTTTTTTATTTTATCAGGGTGGCACCATTGAAACAATTTAATGATGCGTGTCCCTTCTCTTTCTATTAGACTTCGATGCCAACTACGCACATGGCTCCAGATCAGCTGACTTCAGCTGACTCCCCCATACACAATGACCGAATAATAACAGTTATTGAAAATATTCATACAGAACTCTGAACCTTCGCACATACATATTCTCTTTGAAATGCCTGAGTTCAATTTGGATTTAGTATCACCAGGCGTGCATGTGAACAGATAATGAAATCTACTGTAATGTACAGTAGCTTTTTTATTTTATCAGGGTGGCACCATTGAAACTATTTAATGATGCGTGTCCCTTCTCTTTCTATTAGACTTCGATGCCAACTACGCACATGGCTCCAGATCAGCTGACTTCAGCTGACTCCCCCATACACAATGACCGAATAATAACAGTTATTGAAAATATTCATACAGAACTCTGAACCTTGAACCCCTATAGAATCTTCCAGGAAGTGTTGTTTTCCAAAATTCCAACGCAGAATCAAATCTAAAAGTTAAATCTATCTAAAAACACTTTTACCTATTGCTAAACTAAGTATAATACTTCAGAGTATTATAGAGACACATTAGAGATGTACATCTATATAATATATTCACATCCACACTATAAATAGCATCCATTAATCCATCATTAATCATCACTCCATTCAGACTACCGACTACTGACAACCTTCTGAACTTGAATAAGCATGCAAAACCAACAATTAGCATTTGAGCCAAAACGTTTCTCTTTTGTTCTCACCATTATAGACTCTGTTTAATGGGAATCGAGTCAATTACAATGACTGACAGAGAGGAGGGGTGTGGGTGGGGTGGTGGGGGAGCAAATAGGGGGTGGTCAGGAGGGGGGCTGAGTCTAAACTAGGGGTGGTCTGGAGGGGGGCTGAGGCTAAACTAGGGGGTGGTCCTGAGGGGGGCTGAGTCTAAACTAGGGGTGGTCCTGAGGGGGGCTGAGTCTAAACTAGGGGGTGGTCCTGAGGGAGGCTGAGTCTCAACTAGGGGGTGGTCCTGAGGGGGGCTGAGTCTAAACTAGGGGTGGTATGGAGGGGGGCTGAGTCTAAACTAGGGGGTGGTCTGGAGGGGGGCTGAGTCTAACTAGGGGGTGGTCCTGAGGGGGGCTGAGTCTCAACTAGGGGTGGTCTGGAGGGGGGCTGAGTCTAAACTAGGGGGTGGTCTAGAGGGGGGCTGAGTCTCAACTAGGGGGTGGTCCTGAGGGGGGCTGAGTCTAACCTAGGGGTGGTCTGGAGGGGGGCTGAGTCTAAACTAGGGGTTGGTCCTGAGGGGGGCTGAGTCTCAACTAGGGGTGGTCTGGAGGGGGGCTGAGTCTAAACTAGGGGGTGGTCCTGAGGGGGGCTGAGTCTAAACTAGGGGGTGGTCCTGAGGGGGGCTGAGTCTAAACTAGGGGGTGGTCCTGAGAGGGGCTGAGTCTAAACTAGGGGGTGGTCCTGAGGGGGGCTGAGTCTCAACTAGGTGGTGGTCCTGAGGGGGGCTGAGTCTAAACTAGGGGGTGATCCTGAGGGGGGTTGAGTCTCAACTAGGCGGTGGTCCTGAGGGGGGCTGAATCTAAACTAGGGGGTGATCCTGAGGGGGGCTGAGTCTCAACTAGGGGTGGTCTGGAGGGGGGCTGAGTCTAAACTAGGGGGTGGTCCTGAGGGGGGCTGAGTCTAAACTAGGGGCTGGTCCTGAGGGGTGCTGAGTCTCAACTAGGGGTGGTCTGGAGGGGGGCTGAGTCTAAACTAGGGGTGGTCTGGAGGGGGGCTGAGTCTAAACTAGGGGTGGTCCTGAGGGGGGCTGAGTCTCAACTAGGGGTGGTCTTGAGGGGGGCTGAGTCTAAACTAGGGGGTGGTCCTGAGGGGGGCTGAATCTAAACTAGGGGGTGGTCCTGAGGGGGGCTGAGTCTCAACTAGGGGTGGTCTGGAGGGGGGCTGAGTCTAAACTAGGGGGTGGTCCTGAGGGGGGCTGAGTCTAAACTAGGGGGTGGTCCTGAGGGGGGCTGAGTCTAAACTAGGGGGTGGTCCTGAGGGGGGCTGAGTCTCAACTAGGGGTGGTCTGGAGGGGGGCTGAGTCTCAACAAGGGGGTGGTCCTGAGGGGGGCTGAGTCTAAACTAGGGGTGGTCTGGAGGGGGGCTGAGTCTAAACTAGGGGTGGTCTGGAGGGGGCTGAGTCTAAACTAGGGGGTGGTCTGGAGGGGGGCTGAGTCTAAACTAGGGGGTGGTCCTGAGGGGGGCTGAGTCTAAACTAGGGGTGGTCCTGAGGGGGGCTGAGTCTCAACTAGGGGTGGTCTGGAGGGGGGCTGAGTCTAAACTAGGGGTGGTCTGGAGGGGGGCTGAGTCTAAACTAGGGGGTGGTCTGGAGGGGGGCTGAGTCTAAACTAGGGGGTGGTCCTGAGGGGGGCTGAGTCTCAACTAGGGGTGGTCTGGAGGGGGGCTGAGTCTAAACTAGGGGGTGGTCCTGAGGGGGGCTGAATCTAAACAAGGGGGTGGTCCTGAGGGGGGCTGAGTCTCAACTAGGGGGTGGTCCTGAGGGGGGCTGAGTCTAAACTAGGGGTGGTCTGGAGGGGGGCTGAGTCTAAACTAGGGGTGGTCTGGAGGGGGGCTGAGTCTAAACTAGGGGGTGGTCCTGAGGGGGGCTGAATCTAAACTAGGGGGTGGTCCTGAGGGGGGCTGAGTCTCAACTAGGGGGTGGTCCTGAGGGGGGCTGAGTCTCAACTAGGGGGTGGTCCTGAGGGGGGCTGAGTCTAAACTAGGGGGTGGTCCTGAGGGGGGCTGAGTCTCAACTAGGGGTGGTCTGGAGGGGGGCTGAGTCTAAACTAGGGGGTGGTCTGGAGGGGGGCTGAGTCTCAACTAGGGGTGGTCTGGAGGGGGGCTGAGTCTAAACTAGGGGTGGTCTGGAGGGGGGCTGAGTCTCAACTAGGGGGTGGTCCTGAGGGGGGCTGAGTCTAAACTAGGGGTGGTCTGGAGGGGGGCTGAGTCTAAACTAGGGGGTGGTCTGGAGGGGGGCTGAGTCTAAACTAGGGGGTGGTCCTGAGGGGGGCTGAGTCTCAACTAGGGGTGGTCTGGAGGGGGGCTGAGTCTCAACTAGGGGGTGGTCCTGAGGGGGGCTGAGTCTAAACTAGGGGGTGGTCCTGAGGGGGGCTGAGTCTCAACTAGGGGTGGTCTGGAGGGGGGCTGAGTCTCAACTAGGGGGTGGTCCTGAGGGGGGCTGAATCTAAACTAGGGGTGGTCCTGAGGGGGGCTGAGTCTAAACTAGGGGGTGGTCCTGAGGGGGGCTGAGTCTCAACTAGGGGTGGTCTGGAGGGGGGCTGAGTCTAAACTAGGGGTGGTCTGGAGGGGGACTGAGTCTAAACTAGGGGTGGTCTGGAGGGGGGCTGAGTCTCAACTAGGGGGTGGTCTGGAGGGGGGCTGAGTCTAAACTAGGGGGTGGTCCTGAGGGGGGCTGAGTCTCAACTAGGGGTGGTCTGGAGGGGGGCTGAGTCTAAACTAGGGGTGGTCTGGAGGGGGGCGGAGTCTAAACTAGGGGGTGGTCCTGAGGGGGGCTGAGTCTAAACTAGGGGGTGGTCCTGAGGGGGGCTGAGTCTCAACTAGGGGGTGGTCCTGAGGGGGGCTGAGTCTCAACTAGGGGGTGGTCCTGAGGGGCGCTGAGTCTAAACTAGGGGTGGTCTGGAGGGGGGCTGAGTCTAAACTAGGGGGTGGTCCTGAGGGGGGCTGAGTCTCAACTAGGGGGTGGTCTGGAGGGGGGCTGAGTCTAAACTAGGGGGTGGTCCTGAGGGGGGCTGAGTCTCAACTAGGGGTGGTCCTGAGGGAGGCTGAGTTTAAACTAGGGGTGGTCTGGAGGGGGGCTGAGTCTAAACTAGGGGGTGGTCCTGAGGGGGGCTGAGTCTAAACTAGGGGGTGGTCTGGAGGGGGGCTGAGTCTCAACTACGGGGTGGTCCTTAGGGAGGCTGAGTCTAAACTAGGGGTGGTCTGGAGGGGGGCTGAGTCTAAACTAGGGGTGGTCTGGAGGGGGGCTGAGTCTAAACTAGGGGGTGGTCTGGAGGGGGGCTGAGTCTAAACTAGGGGGTGGTCCTGAGGGGGGCTGAGTCTAAACTAGGGGGTGGTCTGGAGGGGGGCTGAGTCTCAACTAGGGGGTGGTCCTGAGGGGGGCTGAGTCTCAACTAGGGGTGGTCCTGAGGGGGGCTGAGTCTAAACTAGGGGGTGGTCCTGAGGGGGGCTGAATCTAAACTAGGGGGTGGTCCTGAGGGGGGCTGAGTCTAAACTAGGGGGTGGTCCTGAGGGGGGCTGAGTCTCAACTAGGGGTGGTCTGGAGGGGGGCTGAGTTTAAACTAGGGGGTGGTCTGGAGGGGGGCTGAGTCTCAACTAGGGGGTGGTCCTGAGGGGGGCTGAGTCTAAACTAGGGGGTGGTCTGGAGGGGGCTGAGTCTCAACTAGGGGTGGTCTGGAGGGGGGCTGAGTCTAAACTAGGGGTGGTCTGGAGGGGGGCTGAGTCTAAACTAGGGGGTGGTCCTGAGGGGGGCTGAGTCTAAACTAGGGGTGGTCTGGAGGGGGGCTGAGTCTCAACTAGGGGGTGGTCCTGAGGGGGGCTGAGTCTAAACTAGGGGTGGTCTGGAGGGGGGCTGAGTCTAAACTAGGGGTGGTCTGGAGGGGGGCTGAGTCTAAACTAGGGGTGGTCTGGAGGGGGGCTGAGTCTCAACTAGGGGGTGGTCCTGAGGGGGGCTGAGTCTAAACTAGGGGTGGTCTGGAGGGGGGCTGAGTCTAAACTAGGGGTGGTCTGGAGGGGGCTGAGTCTAAACTAGGGGTGGTCTGGAGGGGGGCTGAGTCTAAACTAGGGGTGGTCCTGAGGGGGGCTGAGTCTAAACTAGGGGGTGGTCCTGAGGGGGGCTGAGTCTAAACTAGGGGGTGGTCCTGAGGGGGGCTGAGTCTAAACTAGGGGGTGGTCCTGAGGGGGGCTGAGTCTAAACTAGGGGGTGGTCTGGAGGGGGGCTGAGTCTAAACTAGGGGTGGTCCTGAGGGGGGCTGAGTCTAAACTAGGGGGTGGTCCTGAGGGGGGCTGAGTCTAAACTAGGGGGTGGTCCTGAGGGGGGCTGAGTCTAAACTAGGGGGTGGTCCTGAGGGGGGCTGAGTCTCAACTAGGGGGTGGTCCTGAGGGGGGGTGAGTCTAAACTAGGGGTGGTCTGGAGGGGGGCTGAGTCTAAACTAGGGGGTGGTCCTGAGGGGGGCTGAGTCTAAACTAGGGGTGGTCTGGAGGGGGGCTGAGTCTAAACTAGGGGGTGGTCCTGAGGGGGGCTGAGTCTCAACTAGGGGGTGATCCTGAGGGGGGCTGAGTCTAAACTAGGGGGTGGTCCTGAGGGGGGCTGAGTCTAAACTAGGGGTGGTCTGGAGGGGGGCTGAGTCTAAACTAGGGGGTGGTCCTGAGGGGGGCTGAGTCTAAACTAGGGGTGGTCTGGAGGGGGGCTGAGTCTAAACTAGGGGTGGTCTGGAGGGGGCTGAGTCTAAACTAGGGGTGGTCTGGAGGGGGGCTGAGTCTAAACTAGGGGTGGTCCTGAGGGGGGCTGAGTCTAAACTAGAGGGTGGTCCTGAGGGGGGCTGAGTCTAAACTAGGGGGTGGTCCTGAGGGGGGCTGAGTCTAAACTAGGGGGTGGTCCTGAGGGGGGCTGAGTCTAAACTAGGGGTGGTCTGGAGGGGGGCTGAGTCTAAACTAGGGGGTGGTCCTGAGGGGGGCTGAGTCTAAACTAGGGGGTGGTCCTGAGGGGGGCTGAGTCTCAACTAGGGGTGGTCTGGAGGGGGGCTGAGTCTCAACTAGGGGTGGTCTGGAGGGGGGCTGAGTCTAAACTAGGGGGTGGTCCTGAGGGGGGCTGAGTCTAAACTAGGGGTGGTCCTGAGGGGGGCTGAGTCTAAACTAGGGGTGGTCCTGAGGGGGGCTGAGTCTCAACTAGGGGGTGGTCCTGAGGGGGGCTGAGTCTAAACTAGGGGTGGTCTGGAGGGGGGGTGAGTCTAAACTAGGGGGTGGTCCTGAGGGGGGCTGAGTCTAAACTAGGGGTGGTCTGGAGGGGGGCTCAGTCTCAACTAGGGGGTGGTCCTGAGGGGGGCTGAGTCTAAACTAGGGGGTGGTCCTGAGGGGGGCTGAGTCTCAACTAGGGGGTGGTCGTGAGGGGGGCTGAGTCTAAACTAGGGGTGGTCTGGAGGGGGGCTCAGTCTCAACTAGGGGTGGTCTGGAGGGGGGCTGAGTCTAAACTAGGGGTGGTCTGGAGGGGGCTGAGTCTAAACTAGGGGGTGGTCTGGAGGGGGGCTGAGTCTAAACTAGGGGGTGGTCTGGAGGGGGGCTGAGTCTAAACTAGGGGGTGGTCTGGAGGGGGGCTGAGTCTAAACTAGGGGTGGTCTGGAGGGGGGGTGAGTCTAAACTAGGGGGTGGTCCTGAGGGGGGCTGAGTCTAAACTAGGGGTGGTCTGGAGGGGGGCTCAGTCTAAACTAGGGGGTGGTCTGGAGGGGGGCTGAGTCTCAACTAGGGGTGGTCTGGAGGGGGGCTGAGTCTCAACTAGGGGTGGTCTGGAGGGGGGCTGAGTCTAAACTAGGGGGTGGTCCTGAGGGGGGCTGAGTCTAAACTAGGGGGTGGTCCTGAGGGGGGCTGAGCCCAAACTAGGGGTGGTCTGGAGGGGGGCTGAGTCTAAACTAGGGGTGGTCCTGAGGGGGGCTGAGTCTAAACTAGGGGGTGGTCCTGAGGGGGGCTGAGTCTAAACTAGGGGGTGGTCTGGAGGGGGGCTGAGTCTAAACTAGGGGTGGTCTGGAGGGGGGCTGAGTCTAAACTAGGGGGTGGTCCTGAGGGGGGCTGAGTCTAAACTAGGGGGTGGTCCTGAGGGGGGCTGAGTCTAAACTAGGGGGTGGTCCTGAGGGGGGCTGAGTCTAAACTAGGGGGTGGTCTGGAGGGGGGCTGAGTCTAAACTAGGGGTGGTCCTGAGGGGGGCTGAGTCTCAACTAGGGGTGGTCTGGAGGGGGGCTGAGTCTAAACTAGGGGGTGGTCCTGAGGGGGGCTGAGTCTCAACTAGGGGTGGTCTGGAGGGGGGCTGAGTCTAAACTAGGGGGTGGTCCTGAGGGGGGCTGAATCTAAACAAGGGGGTGGTCCTGAGGGGGGCTGAGTCTCAACTAGGGGGTGGTCCTGAGGGGGGCTGAGTCTAAACTAGGGGTGGTCTGGAGGGGGGCTGAGTCTAAACTAGGGGTGGTCTGGAGGGGGGCTGAGTCTAAACTAGGGGGTGGTCCTGAGGGGGGCTGAATCTAAACTAGGGGGTGGTCCTGAGGGGGGCTGAGTCTCAACTAGGGGGTGGTCCTGAGGGGGGCTGAGTCTCAACTAGGGGGTGGTCCTGAGGGGGGCTGAGTCTAAACTAGGGGGTGGTCCTGAGGGGGGCTGAGTCTCAACTAGGGGTGGTCTGGAGGGGGGCTGAGTCTAAACTAGGGGGTGGTCTGGAGGGGGGCTGAGTCTCAACTAGGGGTGGTCTGGAGGGGGGCTGAGTCTAAACTAGGGGTGGTCTGGAGGGGGGCTGAGTCTCAACTAGGGGGTGGTCCTGAGGGGGGCTGAGTCTAAACTAGGGGTGGTCTGGAGGGGGGCTGAGTCTAAACTAGGGGGTGGTCTGGAGGGGGGCTGAGTCTAAACTAGGGGGTGGTCCTGAGGGGGGCTGAGTCTCAACTAGGGGTGGTCTGGAGGGGGGCTGAGTCTCAACTAGGGGGTGGTCCTGAGGGGGGCTGAGTCTAAACTAGGGGGTGGTCCTGAGGGGGGCTGAGTCTCAACTAGGGGTGGTCTGGAGGGGGGCTGAGTCTCAACTAGGGGGTGGTCCTGAGGGGGGCTGAATCTAAACTAGGGGTGGTCCTGAGGGGGGCTGAGTCTAAACTAGGGGGTGGTCCTGAGGGGGGCTGAGTCTCAACTAGGGGTGGTCTGGAGGGGGGCTGAGTCTAAACTAGGGGTGGTCTGGAGGGGGACTGAGTCTAAACTAGGGGTGGTCTGGAGGGGGGCTGAGTCTCAACTAGGGGGTGGTCTGGAGGGGGGCTGAGTCTAAACTAGGGGGTGGTCCTGAGGGGGGCTGAGTCTCAACTAGGGGTGGTCTGGAGGGGGGCTGAGTCTAAACTAGGGGTGGTCTGGAGGGGGGCGGAGTCTAAACTAGGGGGTGGTCCTGAGGGGGGCTGAGTCTAAACTAGGGGGTGGTCCTGAGGGGGGCTGAGTCTCAACTAGGGGGTGGTCCTGAGGGGGGCTGAGTCTCAACTAGGGGGTGGTCCTGAGGGGCGCTGAGTCTAAACTAGGGGTGGTCTGGAGGGGGGCTGAGTCTAAACTAGGGGGTGGTCCTGAGGGGGGCTGAGTCTCAACTAGGGGGTGGTCTGGAGGGGGGCTGAGTCTAAACTAGGGGGTGGTCCTGAGGGGGGCTGAGTCTCAACTAGGGGTGGTCCTGAGGGAGGCTGAGTTTAAACTAGGGGTGGTCTGGAGGGGGGCTGAGTCTAAACTAGGGGGTGGTCCTGAGGGGGGCTGAGTCTAAACTAGGGGGTGGTCTGGAGGGGGGCTGAGTCTCAACTACGGGGTGGTCCTTAGGGAGGCTGAGTCTAAACTAGGGGTGGTCTGGAGGGGGGCTGAGTCTAAACTAGGGGTGGTCTGGAGGGGGGCTGAGTCTAAACTAGGGGGTGGTCTGGAGGGGGGCTGAGTCTAAACTAGGGGGTGGTCCTGAGGGGGGCTGAGTCTAAACTAGGGGGTGGTCTGGAGGGGGGCTGAGTCTCAACTAGGGGGTGGTCCTGAGGGGGGCTGAGTCTCAACTAGGGGTGGTCCTGAGGGGGGCTGAGTCTAAACTAGGGGGTGGTCCTGAGGGGGGCTGAATCTAAACTAGGGGGTGGTCCTGAGGGGGGCTGAGTCTAAACTAGGGGGTGGTCCTGAGGGGGGCTGAGTCTCAACTAGGGGTGGTCTGGAGGGGGGCTGAGTTTAAACTAGGGGGTGGTCTGGAGGGGGGCTGAGTCTCAACTAGGGGGTGGTCCTGAGGGGGGCTGAGTCTAAACTAGGGGGTGGTCTGGAGGGGGCTGAGTCTCAACTAGGGGTGGTCTGGAGGGGGGCTGAGTCTAAACTAGGGGTGGTCTGGAGGGGGGCTGAGTCTAAACTAGGGGGTGGTCCTGAGGGGGGCTGAGTCTAAACTAGGGGTGGTCTGGAGGGGGGCTGAGTCTCAACTAGGGGGTGGTCCTGAGGGGGGCTGAGTCTAAACTAGGGGTGGTCTGGAGGGGGGCTGAGTCTAAACTAGGGGTGGTCTGGAGGGGGGCTGAGTCTAAACTAGGGGTGGTCTGGAGGGGGGCTGAGTCTCAACTAGGGGGTGGTCCTGAGGGGGGCTGAGTCTAAACTAGGGGTGGTCTGGAGGGGGGCTGAGTCTAAACTAGGGGTGGTCTGGAGGGGGCTGAGTCTAAACTAGGGGTGGTCTGGAGGGGGGCTGAGTCTAAACTAGGGGTGGTCCTGAGGGGGGCTGAGTCTAAACTAGGGGGTGGTCCTGAGGGGGGCTGAGTCTAAACTAGGGGGTGGTCCTGAGGGGGGCTGAGTCTAAACTAGGGGGTGGTCCTGAGGGGGGCTGAGTCTAAACTAGGGGGTGGTCTGGAGGGGGGCTGAGTCTAAACTAGGGGTGGTCCTGAGGGGGGCTGAGTCTAAACTAGGGGGTGGTCCTGAGGGGGGCTGAGTCTAAACTAGGGGGTGGTCCTGAGGGGGGCTGAGTCTAAACTAGGGGGTGGTCCTGAGGGGGGCTGAGTCTCAACTAGGGGGTGGTCCTGAGGGGGGGTGAGTCTAAACTAGGGGTGGTCTGGAGGGGGGCTGAGTCTAAACTAGGGGGTGGTCCTGAGGGGGGCTGAGTCTAAACTAGGGGTGGTCTGGAGGGGGGCTGAGTCTAAACTAGGGGGTGGTCCTGAGGGGGGCTGAGTCTCAACTAGGGGGTGATCCTGAGGGGGGCTGAGTCTAAACTAGGGGGTGGTCCTGAGGGGGGCTGAGTCTAAACTAGGGGTGGTCTGGAGGGGGGCTGAGTCTAAACTAGGGGGTGGTCCTGAGGGGGGCTGAGTCTAAACTAGGGGTGGTCTGGAGGGGGGCTGAGTCTAAACTAGGGGTGGTCTGGAGGGGGCTGAGTCTAAACTAGGGGTGGTCTGGAGGGGGGCTGAGTCTAAACTAGGGGTGGTCCTGAGGGGGGCTGAGTCTAAACTAGAGGGTGGTCCTGAGGGGGGCTGAGTCTAAACTAGGGGGTGGTCCTGAGGGGGGCTGAGTCTAAACTAGGGGGTGGTCCTGAGGGGGGCTGAGTCTAAACTAGGGGTGGTCTGGAGGGGGGCTGAGTCTAAACTAGGGGGTGGTCCTGAGGGGGGCTGAGTCTAAACTAGGGGGTGGTCCTGAGGGGGGCTGAGTCTCAACTAGGGGTGGTCTGGAGGGGGGCTGAGTCTCAACTAGGGGTGGTCTGGAGGGGGGCTGAGTCTAAACTAGGGGGTGGTCCTGAGGGGGGCTGAGTCTAAACTAGGGGTGGTCCTGAGGGGGGCTGAGTCTAAACTAGGGGTGGTCCTGAGGGGGGCTGAGTCTCAACTAGGGGGTGGTCCTGAGGGGGGCTGAGTCTAAACTAGGGGTGGTCTGGAGGGGGGGTGAGTCTAAACTAGGGGGTGGTCCTGAGGGGGGCTGAGTCTAAACTAGGGGTGGTCTGGAGGGGGGCTCAGTCTCAACTAGGGGGTGGTCCTGAGGGGGGCTGAGTCTAAACTAGGGGGTGGTCCTGAGGGGGGCTGAGTCTCAACTAGGGGGTGGTCGTGAGGGGGGCTGAGTCTAAACTAGGGGTGGTCTGGAGGGGGGCTCAGTCTCAACTAGGGGTGGTCTGGAGGGGGGCTGAGTCTAAACTAGGGGTGGTCTGGAGGGGGCTGAGTCTAAACTAGGGGGTGGTCTGGAGGGGGGCTGAGTCTAAACTAGGGGGTGGTCTGGAGGGGGGCTGAGTCTAAACTAGGGGGTGGTCTGGAGGGGGGCTGAGTCTAAACTAGGGGTGGTCTGGAGGGGGGGTGAGTCTAAACTAGGGGGTGGTCCTGAGGGGGGCTGAGTCTAAACTAGGGGTGGTCTGGAGGGGGGCTCAGTCTAAACTAGGGGGTGGTCTGGAGGGGGGCTGAGTCTCAACTAGGGGTGGTCTGGAGGGGGGCTGAGTCTCAACTAGGGGTGGTCTGGAGGGGGGCTGAGTCTAAACTAGGGGGTGGTCCTGAGGGGGGCTGAGTCTAAACTAGGGGGTGGTCCTGAGGGGGGCTGAGCCCAAACTAGGGGTGGTCTGGAGGGGGGCTGAGTCTAAACTAGGGGTGGTCCTGAGGGGGGCTGAGTCTAAACTAGGGGGTGGTCCTGAGGGGGGCTGAGTCTAAACTAGGGGGTGGTCTGGAGGGGGGCTGAGTCTAAACTAGGGGTGGTCTGGAGGGGGGCTGAGTCTAAACTAGGGGGTGGTCCTGAGGGGGGCTGAGTCTAAACTAGGGGGTGGTCCTGAGGGGGGCTGAGTCTAAACTAGGGGGTGGTCCTGAGGGGGGCTGAGTCTAAACTAGGGGGTGGTCTGGAGGGGGGCTGAGTCTAAACTAGGGGTGGTCCTGAGGGGGGCTGAGTCTCAACTAGGGGTGGTCTGGAGGGGGGCTGAGTCTAAACTAGGGGGTGGTCCTGAGGGGGGCTGAGTCTCAACTAGGGGTGGTCTGGAGGGGGGCTGAGTCTCAACAAGGGGGTGGTCCTGAGGGGGGCTGAGTCTAAACTAGGGGTGGTCTGGAGGGGGGCTGAGTCTAAACTAGGGGTGGTCTGGAGGGGGCTGAGTCTAAACTAGGGGGTGGTCTGGAGGAGGGCTGAGTCTAAACTAGGGGGTGGTCCTGAGGGGGGCTGAGTCTAAACTAGGGGTGGTCCTGAGGGGGGCTGAGTCTCAACTAGGGGTGGTCTGGAGGGGGGCTGAGTCTAAACTAGGGGTGGTCTGGAGGGGGGCTGAGTCTAAACTAGGGGGTGGTCTGGAGGGGGGCTGAGTCTAAACTAGGGGGTGGTCTGGAGGGGGGCTGAGTCTAAACTAGGGGGTGGTCCTGAGGGGGGCTGAGTCTCAACTAGGGGTGGTCTGGAGGGGGGCTGAGTCTAAACTAGGGGGTGGTCCTGAGGGGGGCTGAATCTAAACAAGGGGGTGGTCCTGAGGGGGGCTGAGTCTCAACTAGGGGGTGGTCCTGAGGGGGGCTGAGTCTAAACTAGGGGGTGATCCTGAGGGGGGTTGAGTCTCAACTAGGCGGTGGTCCTGAGGGGGGCTGAGTCTAAACTAGGGGTGGTCTGGAGGGGGGCTGAGTCTAAACTAGGGGTGGTCTGGAGGGGGGCTGAGTCTCAACTAGCGGTGGTCTGGAGGGGGGCTGAGTCTAAACTAGGGGGTGGTCCTGAGGGGGGCTGAATCTAAACTAGGGGTGGTCTGGAGGGGGGCTGAGTCTAAACTAGGGGTGGTCTGGAGGGGGCTGAGTCTAAACTAGGGGTGGTCTGGAGGGGGGCTGAGTCTAAACTAGGGGTGGTCCTGAGGGGGGCTGAGTCTAAACTAGGGGGTGGTCCTGAGGGGGGCTGAGTCTAAACTAGGGGGTGGTCCTGAGGGGGGCTGAGTCTAAACTAGGGGGTGGTCCTGAGGGGGGCTGAGTCTAAACTAGGGGGTGGTCTGGAGGGGGGCTGAGTCTAAACTAGGGGTGGTCCTGAGGGGGGCTGAGTCTAAACTAGGGGGTGGTCCTGAGGGGGGCTGAGTCTAAACTAGGGGGTGGTCCTGAGGGGGGCTGAGTCTAAACTAGGGGGTGGTCCTGAGGGGGGCTGAGTCTCAACTAGGGGGTGGTCCTGAGGGGGGGTGAGTCTAAACTAGGGGTGGTCTGGAGGGGGGCTGAGTCTAAACTAGGGGGTGGTCCTGAGGGGGGCTGAGTCTAAACTAGGGGTGGTCTGGAGGGGGGCTGAGTCTAAACTAGGGGGTGGTCCTGAGGGGGGCTGAGTCTCAACTAGGGGGTGATCCTGAGGGGGGCTGAGTCTAAACTAGGGGGTGGTCCTGAGGGGGGCTGAGTCTAAACTAGGGGTGGTCTGGAGGGGGGCTGAGTCTAAACTAGGGGGTGGTCCTGAGGGGGGCTGAGTCTAAACTAGGGGTGGTCTGGAGGGGGGCTGAGTCTAAACTAGGGGTGGTCTGGAGGGGGCTGAGTCTAAACTAGGGGTGGTCTGGAGGGGGGCTGAGTCTAAACTAGGGGTGGTCCTGAGGGGGGCTGAGTCTAAACTAGAGGGTGGTCCTGAGGGGGGCTGAGTCTAAACTAGGGGGTGGTCCTGAGGGGGGCTGAGTCTAAACTAGGGGGTGGTCCTGAGGGGGGCTGAGTCTAAACTAGGGGTGGTCTGGAGGGGGGCTGAGTCTAAACTAGGGGGTGGTCCTGAGGGGGGCTGAGTCTAAACTAGGGGGTGGTCCTGAGGGGGGCTGAGTCTCAACTAGGGGTGGTCTGGAGGGGGGCTGAGTCTCAACTAGGGGTGGTCTGGAGGGGGGCTGAGTCTAAACTAGGGGGTGGTCCTGAGGGGGGCTGAGTCTAAACTAGGGGTGGTCCTGAGGGGGGCTGAGTCTAAACTAGGGGTGGTCCTGAGGGGGGCTGAGTCTCAACTAGGGGGTGGTCCTGAGGGGGGCTGAGTCTAAACTAGGGGTGGTCTGGAGGGGGGGTGAGTCTAAACTAGGGGGTGGTCCTGAGGGGGGCTGAGTCTAAACTAGGGGTGGTCTGGAGGGGGGCTCAGTCTCAACTAGGGGGTGGTCCTGAGGGGGGCTGAGTCTAAACTAGGGGGTGGTCCTGAGGGGGGCTGAGTCTCAACTAGGGGGTGGTCGTGAGGGGGGCTGAGTCTAAACTAGGGGTGGTCTGGAGGGGGGCTCAGTCTCAACTAGGGGTGGTCTGGAGGGGGGCTGAGTCTAAACTAGGGGTGGTCTGGAGGGGGCTGAGTCTAAACTAGGGGGTGGTCTGGAGGGGGGCTGAGTCTAAACTAGGGGGTGGTCTGGAGGGGGGCTGAGTCTAAACTAGGGGGTGGTCTGGAGGGGGGCTGAGTCTAAACTAGGGGTGGTCTGGAGGGGGGGTGAGTCTAAACTAGGGGGTGGTCCTGAGGGGGGCTGAGTCTAAACTAGGGGTGGTCTGGAGGGGGGCTCAGTCTAAACTAGGGGGTGGTCTGGAGGGGGGCTGAGTCTCAACTAGGGGTGGTCTGGAGGGGGGCTGAGTCTCAACTAGGGGTGGTCTGGAGGGGGGCTGAGTCTAAACTAGGGGGTGGTCCTGAGGGGGGCTGAGTCTAAACTAGGGGGTGGTCCTGAGGGGGGCTGAGCCCAAACTAGGGGTGGTCTGGAGGGGGGCTGAGTCTAAACTAGGGGTGGTCCTGAGGGGGGCTGAGTCTAAACTAGGGGGTGGTCCTGAGGGGGGCTGAGTCTAAACTAGGGGGTGGTCTGGAGGGGGGCTGAGTCTAAACTAGGGGTGGTCTGGAGGGGGGCTGAGTCTAAACTAGGGGGTGGTCCTGAGGGGGGCTGAGTCTAAACTAGGGGGTGGTCCTGAGGGGGGCTGAGTCTAAACTAGGGGGTGGTCCTGAGGGGGGCTGAGTCTAAACTAGGGGGTGGTCTGGAGGGGGGCTGAGTCTAAACTAGGGGTGGTCCTGAGGGGGGCTGAGTCTCAACTAGGGGTGGTCTGGAGGGGGGCTGAGTCTAAACTAGGGGGTGGTCCTGAGGGGGGCTGAGTCTCAACTAGGGGTGGTCTGGAGGGGGGCTGAGTCTCAACAAGGGGGTGGTCCTGAGGGGGGCTGAGTCTAAACTAGGGGTGGTCTGGAGGGGGGCTGAGTCTAAACTAGGGGTGGTCTGGAGGGGGCTGAGTCTAAACTAGGGGGTGGTCTGGAGGAGGGCTGAGTCTAAACTAGGGGGTGGTCCTGAGGGGGGCTGAGTCTAAACTAGGGGTGGTCCTGAGGGGGGCTGAGTCTCAACTAGGGGTGGTCTGGAGGGGGGCTGAGTCTAAACTAGGGGTGGTCTGGAGGGGGGCTGAGTCTAAACTAGGGGGTGGTCTGGAGGGGGGCTGAGTCTAAACTAGGGGGTGGTCTGGAGGGGGGCTGAGTCTAAACTAGGGGGTGGTCCTGAGGGGGGCTGAGTCTCAACTAGGGGTGGTCTGGAGGGGGGCTGAGTCTAAACTAGGGGGTGGTCCTGAGGGGGGCTGAATCTAAACAAGGGGGTGGTCCTGAGGGGGGCTGAGTCTCAACTAGGGGGTGGTCCTGAGGGGGGCTGAGTCTAAACTAGGGGGTGATCCTGAGGGGGGTTGAGTCTCAACTAGGCGGTGGTCCTGAGGGGGGCTGAGTCTAAACTAGGGGTGGTCTGGAGGGGGGCTGAGTCTAAACTAGGGGTGGTCTGGAGGGGGGCTGAGTCTCAACTAGCGGTGGTCTGGAGGGGGGCTGAGTCTAAACTAGGGGGTGGTCCTGAGGGGGGCTGAATCTAAACTAGGGGTGGTCCTGAGGGGGGCTGAGTCTAAACTAGGGGTGGTCTGGAGGGGGGCTGAGTCTAAACTAGGGGGTGGTCTGGAGGGAGGCTGAGTCTAAACTAGGGGTGGTCTGGAGGGGGGCTGAGTCTCAACTAGGGGGTGGTCCTGAGGGGGGCTGAGTCTAAACTAGGGGGTGGTCCTGAGGGGGGCTGAGTCTAAACTAGGGGGTGGTCCTGAGGGGGGCTGAGTCTCAACTAGGGGGTGGTCCTGAGGGGGGCTGAGTCTAAACTAGGGGTGGTCTGGAGGGGGGGTGAGTCTAAACTAGGGGGTGGTCCTGAGGGGGGCTGAGTCTAAACTAGGGGGTGGTCCTGAGGGGGGCTGAGTCTCAACTAGGGGTGGTCTGGAGGGGGGCTGAGTCTAAACTAGGGGGTGGTCCTGAGGGGGGCTGAGTCTAAACTAGGGGTGGTCTGGAGGGGGGCTGAGTCTAAACTAGGGGTGGTCTGGAGGGGGGCTGAGTCTCAACTAGGTGGTGGTCCTGAGGGGGGCTGAGTCTCAACTAGGGGGTGGTCCTGAGGGGGGCTGAGTCTAAACTAGGGGCTGGTCCTGAGGGGGGCTGAGTCTAAACTAGGGGTGGTCTGGAGGGGGGCTGAGTCTAAACTAGGGGTGGTCTGGAGGGGGGCTGAGTCTAAACTAGGGGGTGGTCTAGAGGGGGGCTGAGTCTCAACTAGGGGGTGGTCCTGAGGGGGGCTGAGTCTAACCTAGGGGTGGTCTGGAGGGGGGCTGAGTCTAAACTAGGGGGTGGTCCTGAGGGGGGCTGAGTCTCAACTAGGGGTGGTCTGGAGGGGGGCTGAGTCTAAACTAGGGGGTGGTCCTGAGGGGGGCTGAATCTAAACTAGGGGGTGGTCCTGAGGGGGGCTGAGTCTAAACTAGGGGGTGGTCCTGAGGGGGGCTGAGTCTCAACTAGGTGGTGGTCCTGAGAGGACCTGAGTCACAACTAGGGGGTGATCCTGAGGGGGGTTGAGTCTCAACTAGGCGGTGGTCCTGAGGGGGGCTGAGTCTAAACTAGGGGTGGTCTGGAGGGGGGCTGAGTCTAAACTAGGGGGTGGTCCTGAGGGGGGCTGAGTCTAAACTAGGGGCTGGTCCTGAGGGGTGCTGAGTCTCAACTAGGGGTGGTCTGGAGGGGGGCTGTGTCTAAACTAGGGGGTGGTCTGGAGGGGGGCTGAGTCTCAACTAGGGGGTGGTCCTGAGGGGGGCTGAGTCTAAACTAGGGGTGGTCTGGAGGGGGGCTGAGTCTCAACTAGGGGGTGGTCCTGAGGGGGGCTGAGTCTAAACTAGGGGTGGTCTGGAGGGGGGCTGAGTCTCAACTAGGGGGTGGTCCTGAGGGGGGCTGAGTTTAAACTAGGGCGTGGTCTGGAGGGGGACTGCGTCTCAACTAGGGGGTGGTCCTGAGGGGGGCTGAGTCTAAACTAGGGGTGGTCTGGAGGGGGGCTGAGTCTCAACTAGGGGGTGGTCCTGAGGGGGGCTGAGTCTAAACTAGGGGGTGGTCCTGAGGGGGGCTGAGTCTAAACTAGGGGGTGGTCCTGAGGGGGGCTGAGTCTCAACTAGGGGTGGTCTGGAGGGGGGCTGAGTCTAAACTAGGGGGTGGTCCTGAGGGGGGCTGAGTCTCAACTAGGGGTGGTCTGGAGGGGGGCTGAGTCTAAACTAGGGGGTGGTCCTGAGGGGGGCTGAGTCTCAACTAGGGCGTGGTCTGGAGGGGGGCTGAGTCTCAACTAGGGGGTGGTCCTGAGGGGGGCTGAGTCTCAACTACGGGGTGGTCCTGAGGGAGGCTGAGTCTAAACTAGGGGTGGTCTGGAGGGGGGCTGAGTCTCAACTAGGGGGTGGTCCTGAGGGGGGCTGAGTCTAAACTAGGGGTGGTCTGGAGGGGGGCTGAGTCTAAACTAGGGGTGGTCTGGAGGGGGGCTGAGTCTAAACTAGGGGTGGTCTGGAGGGGGGCTGAGTCTAAACTAGGGGTGGTCTGGAGGGGGGCTGAGTCTAAACTAGGGGTGGTCTGGAGGGGGGCTGAGTCTAAACTAGGGGTGGTCTGGAGGGGGGCTGAGTCTAAACTAGGGGGTGGTCCTGAGGGGGGCTGAGTCTAAACTAGGGGTGGTCTGGAGGGGGGCTGAGTCTAAACTAGGGGGTGGTCAGGGGGGGGCTGAGTCTAAACTAGGGGTGGTCTGGAGGGGGGCTGAGTCTAAACTAGGGGGTGGTCTGGAGGGGGGCTGAGTCTAAACTAGGGGTGGTCCTGAGGGGGGCTGAGTCTAAACTAGGGGTGGTCCTGAGGGGGGCTGAGTCTCAACTAGGGGTGGTCTGGAGGGGGGCTGAGTCTAAACTAGGGGTGGTCTGGAGGGGGGCTGAGTCTAAACTAGGGGGTGGTCTGGAGGGGGGCTGAGTCTAAACTAGGGGGTGGTCCTGAGGGGGGCTGAGTCTAAACTAGGGGTGGTCCTGAGGGGGGCTGAGTCTCAACTACGGGTGGTCCTGAGGGGGGCTGAATCTAAACTAGGGGGTGGTCCTGAGGGGGGCTGAGTCTCAACTAGGGGGTGGTCTGGAGGGGGGCTGAGTTTAAACTAGGGGGTGGTCTGGAGGGGGGCTGAGTCTCAACTAGGGGGTGGTCCTGAGGGGGGCTGAGTCTAAACTAGGGGTGGTCTGGAGGGGGGCTGAGTCTCAACTAGGGGGTGGTCCTGAGGGGGGCTGAGTCTAAACTAGGGGTGGTCTGGAGGGGGGCTGAGTCTCAACTAGGGGGTGGTCCTGAGGGGGGCTGAGTTTAAACTAGGGGGTGGTCTGGAGGGGGGCTGCGTCTCAACTAGGGGGTGGTCCTGAGGGGGGCTGAGTCTAAACTAGGGGTGGTCTGGAGGGGGGCTGAGTCTCAACTAGGGGGTGGTCCTGAGGGGGGCTGAGTCTAAACTAGGGGTGGTCTGGAGGGGGGCTGAGTCTCAACTAGGGGGTGGTCCTGAGGGGGGCTGAGTCTAAACTAGGGGGTGGTCCTGAGGGGGGCTGAGTCTCAACTAGGGGGTGGTCCTGAGGGGGGCTGAGTCTAAACTAGGGGGTGGTCCTGAGGGGGGCTGAGTCTAAACTAGGGGGTGGTCCTGAGGGGGGCTGAGTCTAAACTAGGGGGTGGTCCTGGAGGCTAAATTAGGGGGTGGTCCTGGAGGCTAAACTAGGGGCTAAACATATGCACACACGCACGCATGCACGCAACAGCTGCAACCAGAGATGCTGGAGATACTAAATGTTGCCCCTGGATCAGCTTCCAATGATCCAACTCCCATGAAACCCACTGTCCTCCAAACCATTTGTCCTTTTAAGTCTTTGTCTTTCTTCGTATCCCGCCATTCCTCTCAGGTGCATAACGCAGCCACTTCTGCAGTGCATCTCTGTATATCAAGTCAGTCAACTTGCGGTCAAATTGACGAGCAGCCGCTGGGAAAAAAGAAAAAAAGAATACTTAAAGATAAACAAGAAAGCTGCAGTGGGCACGTTCCATTCCAAAGTGAACAGTGTCCTTTTTAGTGTACTAGATTTTCAGGTGGCCTTAGGTGCATTTTCAACCCCATAGTCATATAATTTATCCACACTAATGCTCGTAAAAAATCTTATTGTGAGCATTACAGAGGACCACTTATATGACGTTAAGGTTGGAAATGGGTGAGGTGTTTCTTTAAGAGTGGTTGCATGTTCCATCAGGCTCATTCCATGGTGATAAAAATGCATCCATTCGTATTTACTTGAGATAAAAGTGAAAATACTTAATTCAATGAAATATCCATCATCAAAATAGCTAAATCCACTGTAGTAAACCTAGTATTTTGAGGTGCAGATTGACTCACCAAACATGCAGTCCTGCATCAGTGTGTCCTTGAAGGCCCTCTTTGGTCCCTTTCCCGCCCAGTTGAAGATGCATGCTAGACAGTTTGTCATGGTAGCGGATAGCATTCGCCGGATCATATTTTCTGAGTTGGTCCCTCCGATTAATGCCAGGCGGGTTGTCTTAACAGATTGGAGAGGAAAAAAAGTGAGTGTGCTAAAGTGTACAGTGTACTATGTCAAATGGACAGAATATAATGTTTTAAGTACACATTTTAAGACTTTTTTTTATTAACTCTAAAGAAAGACCATTACTGTGTCAAAACTAATCAACAAACAATACCATCAAACAAATTAGCTAAATTAATTGTCAAATATTGACTAAGAAATAAATATCATCCTGCATATCATTGCAAGGCTATTTTCACAATATTTCTATGCCAAGCACACATCCAAGCAAAAAACTAAATAAATGCCTCCACTCCTACAATTCAGACATTATAAACACTTAGATTTCAAACAATAAATTTAAGAAAATACAAAAATGTTCACCATCTTTCGACGGACTGTTTCGTCCTTCAGTGCAGCTTCAGCCTCATCAAACTGCTCCTCATTGGTGAGTGGCAGCACAATGGGGAAGTTCTCTTCTCTCTGTGATTCAGGTCCAGCTCCGTGATCGTTAAAGGTGGATTTAGCCATTTCAGTCTTCAGAAACTGAACGTCATGTGAAATTTGCTTCACCTCCACGAGTACTCTGCAAGCATCCTGGTGTTTTTGTTGGCAGCAAGGTCTTGAAGAAAAACAATTGGTTTTACATTCAATTTCAAGGATAGATTCACCATTTCAATCATTTAGAATGACACTAAGCAACTCTGTGATAGCTTAAGTCTTTGCACCCCTAACTTATAGTAACCATTAAGTGCTTAAATATTAAGCCTATAAACACCATGACAAATTACATGAAAAAAAACAGTGACAAAGACTGTAAAGTCACAAGGGACATGTTTCTCAATGCATCAGAAAATGATACTTGCCTTGTAACATTTGACTGGGCTCTCCATGGAATCTTCCCCGCGGCGTTTCAGGAGCTGAAGCTGAAGAAATCAACATGGCATCAGCATTGCACATTAGGTCATTGTGTATGGGGGAGGCGGGGGGTAAAGTGGAATATAGGCATCTTTACCCAGGCGATGTGAGCTGAAGTCAGCTGATCTGGAGCCACGTGCATAGTTGGCATCGAAGTCTAATAGAAAGAGAATAAAGGACACACATCATTGTTTACATTGAACACGAATTATGGAATTTTGCCCAAAAAACAACATTTAAGATGAGAAATGCATACCATTCCTTGCTCGCTCTGATGGCACAGTGTGGTAGGGGCTGGAGTTATACATTGGCATTCCTAGAGAAAGAGCGACAGAATTAACAAAATAAGGTAAGCACCATCAAATTATCAATGAGCCCCATATACAGTAGCAAGTGTACCTAGCTTCATATACCTAGCACATGTCTGTGTTGTCACTGTTAGTTAACTCACAGTGGTGCGGCATAGCTCAACATATCAAACCAATTGTTCATTTTGTGATAAAAGCACCAAATTTGGCAGATGTGTTGATAGATATATTGGAAACAAAACTGGATATTGGGGCATTACAAACTAACACCCTGGTGGCCGTGGCAGGCATTTTTCAAAATGGCCATCAGCGCTTAGTCAAACTTTCTTATCCCATTGGATTTGCATGCAATAATGGATATAATCTAGATCCCACTAACCCTGAGAACCAAATAAAATACTCACTCACCACTCTAAGGAAAAAAAATAAAAATAAAAAAAATATATTACAATATTTTTACATAATACTTTTTTCTTTTTACCTCATGGTGGCGCTGGCGCATTATCACTGTGGCGCTGTGCCCCTATACCATTGTTTAGGGTCACCCTTGCCTTATTGCTGCTATTTCCAGCTGGACACATGATATGTCGCCCACCTTTTTCCCAGTCTGTTTACGGAGGAGATACAGGTAGGTTACATTCTTTTGTTTCTGACAAGTTGTGAATGAATACAAGATAAGATAGATTTTCGTGTTTCTTCACTGTATTGCAGATTATTGTGAGTAGCGCTGTATTTTGTGAGTTTATTCATCTGCCCTGCTAAGATGTGTGGTGACGTCTTCACAACTGCTGCGGTTGATAATATTGACCATAACCCTAGCTCAACTACCTCAAAGGAGTAATTTCATGGCACAGGTATTTCACTCCTTCAACACCCTACATTTGCAGGTCAAGGAGTTGACCGCAGCATTGTGATTGTTGGAGGGTGTGGAAGCCAAAAGACAGTAGGCCATTTGCCAAGCTACTACACAGAAGTCCCACCAGTTGTCCGTAGCACCACAAAGGCACCTGTACCACCTAGCACTGTGGCATCTCTGAACAGGGAAAACTCTCACCATAACATCAAGGAAGAGTACTGCTGGCTAGAAAATGTGCGGAAGAGTCTTGCAAGTGATGAAGAGAACTCTGTGAATCAGAGTGTGGACAACATGTCCTGGGCTGCATACCATGCAAGTCAACAGCTTGCTGGAAGAAAAGTAATCTGCCCAAGTGCCCTACTACCCCTGTTCCACGAGAGTGCCCACACAGTGGCAATGATCAAACACTCCATGGATGTAGTCAGAAATGCAGTTCAACATCTGAATTCTGGGCAGACACCAGTAGTAACATTTGACCAACCCCTGTATGCTATTGCCAAGCAGATTCAGTGGAAGTGGCCAGAGATGTATGCGGAAGACAAATTTGTTGTGATATTTGGCGTCCTGCATATAGAGATGGCAGCTCTGAAGACCCTGGGTGATTGGTTGAAAAGCAGTGGCTGGGGTGAGGCACTGGTACAAGCAGAGATCACAACAGCAGGCACTGCTGACTCCTTCTTGCGTGCAGCACATGTTGCTCGCACCAGACGTGCCCACCAAGTCACAGTGGCTGCACTATATGTCCTGCAGTATCGGGCTTACAATAACCGTAATACAGATACAGAAGATGTACCTTTGGGGTTTGATGAATGGTGCTCAAGGAGGGAGGAGAGCTGCCCTCAATTCCAGTACTGGGCAACAGTCATGTCATTGGAGCTGTGTGTATTGGTCTATGTGAGATCCCTGCGGCAGTCCTCCTTCAGCATGTACCTCGATGCTCTGACAGAACTCGTCCCCTGGTTCTTCGCTCTGGACCATACCAACTATGCCCGCTGGATCCCAGTTAATCTTCGTGACATGACTGAACTACCAACAAGACATCCAGATGTTGCCAGAGAATTTAATGTTGGCAATTTCACCATTCAGAAGACCAATCGGGTCTTCTCGGCAATCCCCATTGATCAAGCACATGAGCAAAATAATGCTTGCATCAAGAGTGATGGAGGGGTGGTAGGTCTTACAGACAACCCTAGTGCCCTCCGACGGTGAATGGTAGCTGGCCCTGAGGTTGCAGCGCTGATTGAAGACTTTGAAGATGCTCACCAGCTCATGGGAAGACAAGATGGGGTGCTCCACCATGATCAGACAGCAAGTGTGCAGAAAGCATTTATAGCACTATATAGTACTGTACATTAGTACACTGCATAGTATTGTATATTATATGGTAACTCAGAACATTGTACATATGTCTATACCGAACACTGTGACCTCATTTTCTTCTTCTAAATTACATGCTATACTATGTTATTTGATACTATCTTGTCTAGCACAGTCTCTGGAGCGTAACAGTAAGAAGCATTTTGTATGAAAGTATTCTGTACTTCTGTATGACAACTATTAAAGAAACTTGAAACATTTCGAAAAGATGTCTGCTCACTCGTCAATGTAATGGAAGAACTGGGCAACCCATTCGAAGAGGAGAGTGAAAACCTGCTTGTCCTTTACAGCAAAGAGATTTCAGATCCATCTGCAGTGGAGACTGTTAAGAACGCACAGAAGATTGGCCAACACCAGTTCCAAGCATTCACAAAGGAATGTCTTGTGGAGAGAACAAAACCCATTGATGACACAATCCACCGCAACCGGTTGAAACTGTTTGTTGGCTCAACGCCAAAGACAACAAGTAAGGAGAAGCAGCAGCTGACATCAATGAAAAGTGATGTTGAGTTGTTTTCATGACTCTACATTAGCTGTCAAACAAGAGATGGAAGCCTGGAAGACTTCTTCCAGCATGAGAACCAAGCATGGCCACCAGCACTCTCTGATGGAGGAAGATTACGACTTGGGACCAAGAGTGACCTTCTGAAATGCCTGGAGGACCTATCTCCAGCTCAGACTAAAGCCCCTGATGCTACCTGTGTAGTTCTTGATGGAGCTGCCATGATTCAGATGATGAAGCCAGCAGGTGCCAAGACATTTGATGAATATGCCCAGCAGGTTTTCATCCCATATATCTCTTCTCAGCTGTGCAGTGTGTCACGTGTGGACCTCGTCTGGGATACTTACAAGGATGACTCCCTGAAAGGCACAGCAAGAGCCAAGCGTGGAAAGGGTGTAAGGAGACGTGTGGTTGGGAAGGCTGCCATACCAGGAAACTGGCCGAACTTTCTGCGGGTTGACAGTAACAAGACAGAACTATTCAGCTTCCCAGGTATTCAGTGAGGAAGACAAGGTGGTTGTCCTCACTGATGGGGTGGGGGTGCTCAGCACACAGCCACTGCAGGATCTCCACACCCTGGCCCCATGCAGCCATGAAGAAGCAGATAGTCGAATGCTACTGCATGTATCACACGCTGCACTGCATGGCCACCACCAATTGCTTATTCGCACTGTTGACACTGATGTTGTGGTCTTGGCTGTGTTTGCCATAACACAACTACCAGCTGGATGTGAACTGTGGCTAGCATTCGGAACTGGCAAGAGCTTTCGCTACTTGGCAGCCCACCAAATAGCTGCATGCCTCGGACCAGAGATGTCATGTGCACTTCCAATGTTCCATGCTTTGACAGGCTGTGACACTGTATCCAGTTTTGCTGGACATGGAAAGAAGGCAGCATGGTCAACATGGAAGTCACTGCCGGACCTGACAGATGCACTATTGATGCTGGCAAATGGACCAAAGGAGATCCCAGATGATGCAATGAACATTATTGAGAGGTTTGTCATACTTCTATTTGACAGAACCTGCACCTGCACCAAGGTGGACCAGGCAAGAAGGAAACTCTTTCCACGTAAAAGCTTGGCACAGAAAATCCCGCCAACCCGAGCTGCTCTGGTGGAGCACGTCAAGAGAGCAGTCTACCAGGGTGGTTACATCTGGGGGAAGACACTGCTTCCAGACCCTGTGCTGCCATCACCAATTGACTGGGGGTGGGTGAAGACAGAAGGAATGTATGAGCCCCACTGGACGACATTGCCACAAGCATCACAATCGTGCCACGAGCTGATCTCTTGTGGCTGCAAGAGTGGTTGCAAAAAGCGCTGCAGGTACTTTTGAAACAGCACTGTGCAATACTAGACATACTGTAGACCTCAGCATAGTTTTACTGTATTTATTTACTGTATATTTTATTCCATTTTTTATTCTATTTTATTCTACTCTTATCTTAGGCAATTTGATTTGTTTTGTTATTCTTATTCGTGACCTGTTCTGTCTAAATGTTTAATGTTGAGCGATTTGCAGTGTCAAATTTCCCTCAGGATAAT
Organism: Notolepis coatsorum; assembly: GCF_963971535.1. Lineage (NCBI taxonomy): Eukaryota > Metazoa > Chordata > Actinopteri > Aulopiformes > Paralepididae > Notolepis > Notolepis coatsorum. The sequence goes on along the minus strand of NC_140169.1, from coordinate 194,277,006 downwards.
AAAAGTATTTCTATTCTATTCTATTTTATTCTATAGGTGCAAGAAGGCTGCACTTCAGTGCACAGGCCTCTGCTTCTGTGATGGAGAATGTGCCAGTTGAACCCTGTGGAACCATTCTTCGCTACAGTTTAATCAGGCAATAGGCCCATCACCATTTTGTGGGGGCAGGGTTAAAAAGAAAAAGTTTGATACTGTTTTGTAATTTTTTTTGTAAATAGTTGTATATTTGTTGATTTATATATATATATATATATATATATATATATATATATATATATATATATATATATATATATATATATATATATATATATATATATATATTATAAAAACAAAATTAATAAAACATGTTCTACACTTTAAGTTATATGTAAATACTATTTGTGGTGTTAAAAATGTGGAAACAATAGCTTTGGTGGCCAAAGTGTTCTATGCCAGTAATCTCTGGCAGCCATTTTTAGAAATGGTTACCATGGTCACCATAATGCCTATCTGCAATGCCCCAATATCCATATCTTTTCTAAATATATTAAGCTAAATATGTACCAAATTTGGTGCTTTTATCACAAATTGAACGATAGGTTAGCTATGCCGCCCCACTATTGGGAGTGGTGATGATTGCCAGCTAATTCTAAAAAGAAGACAATCAAAATATTCTATGTCAGTCTTTCATAAGATACAGTATGTCATGGCACAATAGCCAAGGCACAGCAACTATTTAGTGATGGCTAATAAAATAGTCACAAATGTATAAAAAGGCTCTTGTTGACACAGGGACAAAAGACATACCATTCCTTACTTGTCCAGTGTGGTTCCCTCCTGAAATGGATTAAAATAACCGTAATTAGTCACTGTAAAATACAAGTTCTCATATAATATCATGCCAACATTAACAGCTCATTGCAAAATAGTGAGACACTGAATAAGCTACTCATATATGCACTCAACTTTACATTTCCACCCATTTAACTAACATTTCCAGTCAGTAAGGTATCCAGTAAGGCAGGACTAGTAATCCAACCGCCACCTATTGAAACAGACTGGAGACACAAGAGTGGCTGAGAGAATCACATAGCTATATCTAGTTTATTAATCTACTTACCATCATTGCAGTGGTCCATTGACTCCAACTGTGCCAATAAGCTTCCACCAAAGCCTAAAATGAGAGAACACAACAAAACATGAACAATGAATGCTATCAAAAGCACATTTACAATCTGTCCACCGGCTCCACCCTGACTTAGTAGTGTGAAGTGATTCACTTACCATTATTAGGCTGGTTATTCTCCGAGCAGCTTCCTCCAGAGGCCGAGCAGCTTCCTCCAGAGACTAAAAGAAGGGAACACAAGACATGAATAGTGGACACTGTAACGTTTGAACACATAACCTGACTGATATGTTTGGGTGTATTGACAGGAACTAAATGCTTGTAAAGCTCTCATGCAACTACATTTTGTTCTGCCATGTTATTAAATAATGACATACCACTGCTTGCATTTGATGTTGGCACCGAGGGGTACTGGCTGGATTCTGGCTGCACTGTATTAATAAATAAATGGAATTATACATGGCAATACTTAAAGTAGGTGTAGCAGTTAGTGTCATAACTGACAAGTGTCACCACTATACCTGGGAAATGAACATCAGGTGGCTTGGCATATCTTTGCTTCACACTGCTGTTGTCTGGCTCCTCATCTGACTCCACTGCGTGCATAGGATTTGTCCTAAAAAAAAAAAAATTAACATTCCCAGGCTCCCAGGATAATTCAATTAATTGAGCAATCCTTGAGACACTGTTCAGGAGCCAGCCCATGGCCCATTTCTGTTTAACCAAAAACGATCACGAGGAATTCAACTGTACCTTGCTCTTCTTTTCCGACGTACATCTGCTTCCTCTTCAGATTCCAAATCAGTGGTTAGACATCCAGTAGTCACGTACTTGTCTTCATGGTGCTTGGCCTTTACAAATGAGTCTGTAAAAGAACAAGCAGAAAATACAGCATGACATTAATAAGAAGTATGAGGAACAATTCACATCAGACAACAATAGCAGTGACTATACTTACCACAAGTAATTAAGAGCCGAATTTTCTCATATGTGGTCCATCCTTTACAGGGCATCATGTTTTCTTTAAGGGCCTTTGAATAATTTGTGTTTTTTGGGGGCCATAACAATGTACCTTCCGTTGGATTGAACCAGCTGGCAAGAACTGTTGCAGTTCCGGCATTTGGAAACAGTACAACGCCCCAGAGCACCACCTCACTTTCCATTCTGTGTACAATAAATTAAATTAGAATATTAATGATAAAAAAATTATAATGACAAAAACATGAATCATAAGATGTCTACTGCAGATGAGCTATTGGAATAGCTATGAGGCTATTTCCCTCTGGATACAGAACACATTTACGTTTAATAAAGCTAATTTTACCAACCCCAATCTCATCACACAACTCTCTAATGTGGTAATATTGCCTTGGAATTTCATAATTAATATGTGTGAATAAATTAGAGAACCATACTGCAAAAAGGAATGTGTGCCCTTTCAACAGTAGAGGGTGTTTTAAGTGATACTGGTGTTACAGAAATAGTCAATAAACCCCCACTAACAAATGTACTCAGAACAAAGAGACAAAAGTCACACCTACTGTGACCAGATTACCGCAGAGCACAGCTGGTCTAACCAGAGACCTCATACTGGCTCTGACATTATAAGACAGGACAATCTATTAATCAACTGTTTAGTATCAAAAGGTCTCATATGATGTCTGGTATCAGTCTAAGAAAGCACTGACTGTACTTGGATGATATTAGACATCTGTAGCCATATAGAAGGAATGTTAAAGTTATATATTATTCATTTAAGAGGAGATTTCTGTTGGGACAGACCCATCAGGAAGACAATGACGGGGGCCACTAGCGGCCCCTCTGGGTATTGAGTCAAGATCCACACAGGAGATCAAAGCCCCAACAGGAAGAAAACACCAACCCCCCACAAGAGATCAACCCCCACAAGAAGACGCTGGATTGGACCAGCCATATGTATTATTGGCTAGAAATGATAGTATATAGGAGGGCCCTAAATTGTAATTCGGGAGCTCTCAGGCCGGACCCAACCACAGGGGGTCTGGGGGCTCCACCGCTTCGTCCACCCAGAGACTACTGTGAGCTGATGCATTTTATGTGAGTAAATCATGGGGAAACACCATTTGTTGTTTAAAGTTTAGTGTAAATCCTTAATATCTGAAACCAGATTTACTCATGTATAAATGTGTACAGCCTAGTCAATGTATGTTCAAATTATGTTAACCAAGTGACTGTTTGATGTGCAGTATTTAGGTTTGAGATGCAAACCTGATTGTTGATTCCTGTACACAGCAGCCATGTTGATGTTTTCTGATAAATCCTTTGTTCTATTCACCTTGGACTCCTGGCTCTGATCAAATAAATCAGCTGAGTTGAACTACAATTCTGGTTTGTCTGGCCTACACGTTTTATTCCTCATCTGCTAAAGTCTGATGAGGAGACCAACAATTCTATCAAGTATGAATCTTTCCTCCTCCTTCCAGATAGTCAATCTCATTGTATTGTGCTACAATAACCTCAAATTATTGTAGAAAGTCTGTGGGAATTTACTACAGAAATGGTGCCGTGCTTCCCTACCCTTTGTGTCTCCCCCTGAAAAGGTGCGGTAGGGTCTTGTTATATGTATCATATCTGGACCGTGCTGTGTGTTGGGGACACGGGGCAAAGAGCTGGGGTGTTGCTGCGTTTGAAGTGATTAACGATGGGCTTGTTGTCTGAATGGAGGAGAGAGAGGTACAGGTTGAAGGTTGTTTGTGTACGCCACTGTTTGGGGCCCACGGTGAATATGGCTTCTGCATGCATGGGTCAGGGGGGTTGCGGTGTCTTAGGTAGGATGTCCGGAGGTATGACGATCGCGCTTGTTGTGCAGTGAACATACAAACGTGGGCTTTTTGTGTTTGTATGTTCATTCAGACACAGGAGGCCGGTCTCGGCCCAGCGGGCCACGGGGGTTGGGTTGGTTAACTCGTATGGAATATACTTTATGAACTGTACGGGGTAGTTGAAGTAATTACAAGGCCTCATGTTATAATAATGTGATTGCGTATTGGTGGGGCACAGACTATCTGATCATGGTGTAATGGGATGATTAGCGTCGCATGACGGCAGATAAAAGGCTTTTCTGGCTAGGAGGCGCGGCGATCTGGTGTGTGCGACAGGGGCGCGTTCTGAGTATATAAATTCCCTAAAAATTATTCTCAGGAAGAGGGCGCGGGTAATGGTTGATTAAGATTTTTTTGTTCTGAATGGGGAGAGAGCTGTGTATAAGAAGAGCTCTGTTGTTATTTAGAACATGCAAATCAGGTATGGTAAAGATGAGTTTGGCCCCTGCATGATCGGGGAACTTGGTCTGTGCGATTGCAGGATTAACACGTAATAATTAATAGAGGGTAGGGGTGCCGGCGTGTTCAAGAAGGCTCAATAATGAATGGTTTGCTGGCTGATCACGTGATAGTCTGGACGTGTCTGCAGGGACCTATTCGGCCGAATTAAATGAAGATGTGTGTTCGTCCTTAGGCATAGAATCGAATTGGGTCCGGAGATCCCTTTTTAATCTTGAGCGAAACCGGCGTGTTGATTAATTACGTGCGCTGTGATACAAGAACAATTCGGTCGAAATGACTGATAAGTACTTAATGGTTGTATGGGAGAGTATGGCTATGGGTTAAGAAATGCATGAATGAGTGAAAGGACTGATGGTTATGTTGAACATGTGTGATGTATGGATTAAATCTGTAGATTGGCACTTAAAATATGACTGAGAACGGTTTTTAGTGTTGAACCTGGTGCACGCAATATCCACTGCGCCACTCAAAAAGCTACATGCTACAATAGCTCGTCGTGGCTCGCTTAATTGCAGTATAACTGTATTATATGAATGATTGGCGAAACGTAGGGGCTTATTGTTGTTGTGTTATGATATTTTGATGACCAACGGACATATGTTTGAGGCGAGTCCCTGCTGGTGGTTGGGGGCTAGCTGGCTTAGCTCTGTGGAAGAGTCCGCGGTGAAGCTGGGGACGTTACAATGGCGTTATGAGAGGATTGATTAAACACTGTGGCGGCGATTACAAGTAAGAGGCGGTTGAGACGCAGGGTGGCAAAATTGTGGCCGTTTTGAGGGTTATTATTAAAGCGGTAACGTGGTAAATGATATTAGGGATTCGCTGCTTGGTGACGTCATGGTGTTGTGGAGAGTATGTAACGTTCGCGGTGCTATGAAGTGAGGCGGAGTAGGTAGGAGAAAGGATTCGTGTTGAACTATATGTGCGGCGTTGGTTGGTGTATTTGTTTTAAAAAATATTTTCTGTTAGAGTGGTTGGCTATTTTAAGCTTATGTGAGTTGTTTATGCTTTGGATGGTACTGAGCGAATTGCGTGGATGAACGGATCTTGAAAGGCACGGCTCCCGTGAGGGCCTTGAACGTCGCATTAGAGCTGGCTAAAGCTAGTTAGCTTGCATGCCGTTGTTTTGTGGCGTTTGGGGGCGGCAGATATTACGTTTCGAGTTTTGAGGATGATGTTGGGGAAGGGGTAGATAACGTGATAGATAACGTGATAAATGTCGTGGCAGATGATGAATGTCGTGGCAGATTATGAATGTCGTGGCAGAATTTGGTTGTCGTAAGCGATGTTATAACAGCCGCTTCGGTTGCAACTACGCATGCGCGGTACAACGTGGATTGGGTCTGGTGCATTCGTGATAGTTCGCTCGGGGGACTGTAGAATAACGGGTAAGAGAATATTCTGCATTGTGTGATATGGCGGTATTTGTATATTGTGCATTGTATTTTTGTGTAAGCAGGGGAAGGGATGTAACATGTATAGTGGTTAGGTTAGGGGTGATAGTCAGTAGGGGTTTACTTAGAGTGCAAACAATACAGTGAGCCTATTGAGGAGGAATGAAATAATGGATACATTGCCTATGATAGATCTGGGGTTCACAAACCGGCTATAACTGGGTAGTTTGTATTAGAGTCTTTGATGCACAGGGGTATATTTTTAACCAGGGGGGAATGAGTAAGTACAGCTCAATACACACAATTGTTAAGGGGATGCAGGCCAAAGGAAGACTTTTGTCTTGTTTACATCAGGGTCCCCCAGTTTCACACGTGTATGAGGAAAGGAGCATTTAAAACTAACCACTATAAATGTTATGCTAGCTTGAATTAAGATGCTTGTATAGAATGCATTGATGTTGAAATGTCAGATGTTGATACTTGTTATAGCTTTAATAACACTGGAGATTTAAATAGGATAATGTTTATATTAGTTGCTAAATGTTTTATAGTGAAATTTGATACAAGCCCGGTTGTGAAGCAGGATAATTTACTGATGCTTGTTTTGGATTGTTAAATTTTTAATACACTGTTAATATGGTTAAGACATGTGTTGATGCTTGTTTTAGATTATTAAATCTTTAATACACTGTTAAAATGTTGACACAGGCCTCCGACTTGTAGGATAATTTATTGATGGAGGCTTGCTGAGGATGACACATTTTGATATGGTTGTGTTTACAGTGATCGAAACGATTGTTTTTATTAATCCTTAATGAGTTTCATTGCTATGTTGAAATACTGTTAGAATGTTATATCTTTAATGCCATTGATTTACATAAGCTGATGGTTTATATTAGAAATTGATTGCAAAATCCTTGGGTCACAGTGGGATAATTTAGTGACAAGGGGTTTGGTTTATATGCTATTTTGATGACTGTATGATGGTGTACTACGTTTAGACTCTAGGGGACAGCTGCCCCTGGGGGATGAAATGTGTGAGTGTTACCCTTTTTGGTGTTTACAGGAGGGCCCAAGGGGGGTCGTGCATACAGCGGTTGTTTACAATGGCTGTTTGTTCTTTTATGACAGGATGGAGTGAGATTAGATGCAGCAGGAGAGGGTCAGAGGTGAAGATGCAGGAGACAGTTGTAGAGTGAGAGAACAGTTGGCAGTTATTTTTATGACGGGGGAAATGTTGAGACAGGAAGCGTGCTAATACAGAACACAGCTGGGTCAGTGAGTGAGACAATCAGGGAGGTAGTCGTTCAATGGGATTATGACTTTTGGAGGGCTAGCTTTTTGGTTAGGGAGAATAGCGGTAGACTCTCAAGGTACTAGGACTGCTTTGAGGTTCTGTCGTTGAGGGAGAGTTCCTAGACTCTCTCTGGCAGTAGGTAGGAGTGTAGAAATTAAGTGTGAATTGTATTAGCCAGGGATGAGTGTAGCCTGATGAGAGAGTAGAAGAGATGAGCGCAGGGGAACTAACCCATTGTCGGTCTGTGGTTGATTAACGAGTGTATGAGAGAGATATATGTTTATAATATGAATGATTACTGGAGCTCGTAATTTTGGTTGAGCTGGTACAGATGGTATTTTTTATTTAAATTTAATTTTTGTATGTATGTGTGAGATTGAGATGTCCTTTTGATTTCAGTGAATGATTGAGCGGGGGATGGGGGCAAGGAGGCTTTGTCTACCCATTCACACACAGGCACACACACACACACCCATTCACATTTACACACACACACACAGACACACACACACACACACACACACACAGACACACACAGACACACATTCACACAATTTGGTCACACATGCATGCACACACGCAACTTAGCTTTCACTTAAGGTGAAACTGGTCTTAAGAATAACAAAATGGGTTTAAGTATGATATGTCTGTGTTTATGTAATCAATTGGATGAGGAATTGGATTAGATTTTTAGAGTTATTTTCTATTTTTTAATCTTTGAATTTAGAGTTTTGGTTTCTTTTCTTTTCTTTCTAAATGACCATTAAGGTGGTCTGCGGTTGGAGCTGGTTAATTTCATTTGATTGGCTTTCACATCTGTTGGAATGTTTTTTTGATTATTTGCCCTCGTTTGTTGTTTCTCTGTCATGATCTGGTGAGAGGACTGTTGGAGCGTGAGATGCATTGGGACAGATCGATGGCAGTTAAGTGGTCCCATTACGTTTGCATAATGGTTAAACATTTGGTTTCTCTTGAGAAATATTTGACATATTGTGTAAAGAAAATTTGTTTTGTGTTCTTGTTCCCTTGCAGTTCAGTCGGAGAGGGAGGATGGACCATCACAAGTGGAGGGATCATGGGGAAAATGTGTAGGAATACATTTCATTAGATTATGACACGATGGTGTGAACCCGTTCAGTCAGTTCCTGTGGGAGATTGTTGGATTATGAAGAGAGGTCGCTTGGGACGCTACCCCTCCTTCAGTATAGCCCCGGATACAAAGGCCGGGGGTTTGAGACAAACCTCCAGACTGACGGAGTCGTTCGTCTGTAGATCCATGGAAATACAGTCATGGGACAGAAAATGACAAGGTCCAGGCCTACAAAACATTGGCTTCAGCTGAGGCTGGCCGACATGGGGTGGAGGGGGGGGGGCGAAAACGGTCGGAGACTGTGCAACCAAAGCGTTGAACAAGGGCCTCTGTGTGATTGAGTGGTATGTTGGACGGGAGGTGACTGAACGGTAACAGCTGGTATAGATTATGACACAACGCAAGAGTACTGAACTAAACACATACACATAGGTAGGAGATTAGGTGTAGGTTATGGCCGGTAATTTCTGGTGAACATTTTTTTTCCCTTGGGTGCTGCTCCGCCCTCCCTGTCCGTCTGTGCGCAGAGGTGGTAAGGTTTATGTCCATAGGGATGTTCATAAAAGGGGGGAGAGGTGAGAAGACCAACTGAGTTGATTATGCAAAATGTGATTGGGCTGACTTGGGAAAGGAATTAACAGGAGAGGAGAAGCAAAATGTATGAAAGAATGAATACTAATTTCTGTCTCCCCAGATCATGTAAACGGATACCATAATTTTAAAAAATTGTGTTTTATTTGAAATGTGTAATGTTTAGATTAAATTGTTTTAATTGTTTTCAACAAATAGGCCTCTGGCTGTGAGCCCAGAGGAACAAAGCCCAATGATAGTAGGTGGTAAACACTGGATCATGAGGGCAGAGTAGGTTAATTGGGGATCTGGATGAATGGGTCATTTGGATTCCCCGGGAGGGAGCCATAGTCAGGGGAAATGTGGGAGAGAAAAGAAGAAGACAAGAAGGCAAAAATTGATGAGATGTACCAAAGAAAAATGGAAAAAGAAAAAAAAATGGAGAAATTTTGAAAAAAATGAATTTTAATTTTGGGAAAAAATGAATCTTATTATGTATGGTTAGTATGAAAATCAAGTCAATATACAGTATATGACAATGTGAATTGCCAAAGTGGGGAATGTGGTAATATTGCCTTGGAATTTCATAATTAATATGTGTGAATAAATTAGAGAACCATACTGCAAAAAGGAATGTGTGCCCTTTCAACAGTAGAGGGTGTTTTAAGTGATACTGGTGTTACAGAAATAGTCAATAAACCCCCACTAACAAATGTACTCAGAACAAAGAGACAAAAGTCACACCTACTGTGACCAGATTACCGCAGAGCACAGCTGGTCTAACCAGAGACCTCATACTGGCTCTGACATTATAAGACAGGACAATCTATTAATCAACTGTTTAGTATCAAAAGGTCTCATATGATGTCTGGTATCAGTCTAAGAAAGCACTGACTGTACTTGGATGATATTAGACATCTGTAGCCATATAGAAGGAATGTTAAAGTTATATATTATTCATTTAAGAGGAGATTTCTGTTGGGACAGACCCATCAGGAAGACAATGACGGGGGCCACTAGCGGCCCCTCTGGGTATTGAGTCAAGATCCACACAGGAGATCAAAGCCCCAACAGGAAGAAAACACCAACCCCCCACAAGAGATCAACCCCCACAAGAAGACGCTGGATTGGACCAGCCATATGTATTATTGGCTAGAAATGATAGTATATAGGAGGGCCCTAAATTGTAATTCGGGAGCTCTCAGGCCGGACCCAACCACAGGGGGTCTGGGGGCTCCACCGCTTCGTCCACCCAGAGACTACTGTGAGCTGATGCATTTTATGTGAGTAAATCATGGGGAAACACCATTTGTTGTTTAAAGTTTAGTGTAAATCCTTAATATCTGAAACCAGATTTACTCATGTATAAATGTGTACAGCCTAGTCAATGTATGTTCAAATTATGTTAACCAAGTGACTGTTTGATGTGCAGTATTTAGGTTTGAGATGCAAACCTGATTGTTGATTCCTGTACACAGCAGCCATGTTGATGTTTTCTGATAAATCCTTTGTTCTATTCACCTTGGACTCCTGGCTCTGATCAAATAAATCAGCTGAGTTGAACTACAATTCTGGTTTGTCTGGCCTACACGTTTTATTCCTCATCTGCTAAAGTCTGATGAGGAGACCAACAATTCTATCAAGTATGAATCTTTCCTCCTCCTTCCAGATAGTCAATCTCATTGTATTGTGCTACAATAACCTCAAATTATTGTAGAAAGTCTGTGGGAATTTACTACACTAACCTTGTATGTACCTATGAGGGAGGACTCGCAGGGATAAGTGTAATATAATTCTTGGTGTCTGAACTTTCTGTAGATCACATAGACCTCACCTTCTTCCTGGACTATATTCTGCACTACTGCAATTGTATCTCCCACCTGAATACAATTATCCCCCTGCTTTGTAGACAAGGTAAAACGACAACTGGAGACCTTTGTGTACTGTAGAGCAACACTGAAATGTTGAGGAAGTGGACCATCAGTATGAATGTGCTATAAAACTGGTTGATCTGTTGCTAATGGAACCTCAACATGTGGCATTTCTGACAGCCTTTTGACTACCTGTTGTAGAGGTTTGTGTGGCTTGCGTAAAAGATGCTTTATTTGGCCGAGATCATTCTCAAAAGGGAACCCTGAAACATTATCTAAAGGTCCAAATTGTTTGTATTCATCTGCTAAATGTATAAGCTGGTGGACACTGAACACAATCTCACCCGTACCATACAACTGTCCAAAGTGGCCCACAAAGGATATCATTAATCTATGTGCAAATTCAACCATTTGGCCAGAAATTCCAGGAGACAAAAACAAATACATGGGCACTGAAAACAACATGAAGTTGTCATAAAACTCACTGGGAAGGCAATCCTTCAGAACTACAGGACCCCAGTATAACATGAAGGATCGGAGCTCAGTAGCTTTCCAACGATCAAGCTCATTCAAACCTCTTGGCTTGCGATTGAATTTAACAGGGGTGTGGGAATGTAACACCAGCAGTTTGCTTGATATACTGTTAACTGTTTGTGAAGGAAGCCTAGTGGCTAGATTGCCCTTTAACCACATATGCAACAGTTTTCTCATCAACCCAAGACAACAGAGGTGCATATAATTCAGGATTGCAAGTATAGGCCAGAATTGAAGTCTTGAACTCCTAAAGAGGGGGAGACCATCTATATTGAACTGTAAAGTAAGAGTTGTGAGGTTCACTGGTAAACTTAAACATTTTAATCGTGAAAGTATTCCTCGCACCAATCCAAAATGATAGTACTCGCCACCATGCATTTGAGTGGTTGCAACATGAGATTGTGTTCCAAGCAGAGTCCTTCCATCTTTAGGGAGCTTAGGGTGAAATAGCTTTAAGATGGACAGCATGATGGACAGGGTTATTTTGTTTTATGTACTTCACCCCCTCCCCCCTCCGTTCACCCCCCCCTTATTCCAGCCATTTAGAGACCTGCCCACATTAGCCTCAATAGAAGCGTAAAAAAAAATATTGCATTACCAACAACCATACAACAACATGTATAGATTATGGCTAGTTTGAACATAATGATATGGAACACTGGTGGAATAAATAAACAACACAAACGAAAAAGCGTGCTCACACTGATGAAAAAAGAACAGGTGGACATAGCTCTGCTAAGCGAAACGCACATTTTAGAGAAAGACATAGATATGTTAGCGGACAACACATATCATAACATCAGTCACTCTTCCTTTGGAACGAGAACTCGGGGAGTAGCCATAGTTGTTAGACGGAAGTTGAATATTGAATTGAAGGGAGTATGGTCTGATGCAGATGGTCGGATAACTATAGCTAAGATTTTACATAAGAACAGAAAAATAGCGTTGGTAGCGGTATACGCCCCAAATTTATACGAAGTTAGTTTCTTTACTACACTTACCAGAGCAATGTTAGACCTTCCCGAATACTCATTTATAATCGGTGCAGATTTTAATGCCATTTGGAACCCAAGGATGGACAAATCAAACCCCTCCTTTTTCAATGAACAAAAAAATGCATCTAATGCATTAAAGGATTGGTCGAAGATTACAGGTGTAAATGACTTATGGCGTTCACTCAACCCCATGACCCGGAAGTACTCTTGTCGATCTGCGAGACATAATACATTATCCAGAATAGATTACGTTTTCACAACCCCGAGACTATTTGATAACTACGATGTGGAAATGATACCCAATGCATTGTCTGATCACTGTTATTTACTCTTAAAAGGAACATTTGGTATACTATCATCCCGAGCCCCAAGATGGCGATTTAACACGATGCTGCTTAATAACAAGGAATTCATTACACAAATCAAAGAAGCTCTTACGGTATTCCTACGGATAAATGTGAATTCGGTGCAGGACCCCAGAATATTATGGATGTCGACAAAGGGAATGATCAAGGATTTCACTGATAGCTTTTCCTCCCAAATACGCAAGAATCGATGCTCAAAACTGGCTGAACTGGAAACACTTTACTCAACGTTATTTAATTCTTTGCAATACAACAACTCGGTTCAACTGGAAAATCAAGTCAATATACTAAAAAAAGAGATTAACGCCATATACAGACAACAATCTGAATTGCAAATACGTAGCACAAGACAACAGCAGTACTCCCAAGGTTCCAAACCAAGTCACCTATTAGCTATGCGACTAAGAGTCAACGCAAAATTTGCAGATATAACTACCATTAGAGCACAACAAGGACTTGTTACAGAACCCAAAGAAATAAACACGACATTCAAAGAATTCTACTCCAACTTATACAAATCAGAAACGACCTTCGATCAAAACAAGATGGACACATATCTTAATCAAATTAACCTCCCTAAACTTTCAGAGGATGACGCTAAACAGTTAGAAACACCGATCACACTAGATGAACTTAGGGAGGCCATATCTGAAATGCAAAGTGGAAGGGCCCCTGGAAGAGACGGTATCCCACCAGAAATGTACCTCTCTTGTTGGGACATAATTGGACCCTTATTACTAAATATGATTTTATACTCAGTCAAGGAGGGGAACTTCCATAAGAATGACAATATTGCACTCATAACAGTCCTCCTCAAAAAAGACAAAGACCCCACCGAGTGCGGTAGTTACAGACCTTTAAGCCTCCTCGGAACCGATATCAAACTGTACTCTAAGGTATTAGCCATCAGACTACAAAAGCATATGACGTCTTTAATTCATCCGGACCAAACAGGCTTCATAAGAGGCCGCCTGATCACTGATAACATAAGACGATTACTACACGTACTAGATGCTAACAAGGAAGACAACACACCTAAGGCGATGCTGTCCCTGGATGCAATGAAAGCTTTTGACAGGTTGGAATGGTCGTATCTATGGGCAGTGTTAGAAAGGATGGGGTTAGGAAAAGGATTCATTGATATGATTAAAGTATTATACAAAGACCCATCAGCCATGATTACAACAGGTACAATCACCTCCGAAATCTTTCCAGTATCACGGTCTTCCAGACAGGGTTGCCCCCTTAGTCCCGGACTATTCGATCTATCATTAGAGCCTTTAGCACAATATATAAGACAATCCCAATCCATAGAACCAATCGTAATCAAGGGCACACAACACAAAATTAGTTTATATGCGGACGACGTAATACTGTTCATGCAAAACCCCAACACCGCATTGCCTCATCTTCTCAAGTTGATTGAGGACTTTGGAGATTTATCGGGATTTAGGATAAATTGGCCGAAGTCGGCCTTCCTCCCACTTAACGCCCCTGCAAAAAGAAATATAACCCTCCCAGAAGAGATACCGATGGTAAAACACTTTAGATGTTTGGGAGTCGAAATATTCCCTACCATAAGCCAAACGGTGAAGCACAATTACATAAAAATCCAAAACAAAATCAAATACGACCTTGTCAGGTGGTCAAAACTTAAAAACTCAGTACAAGCACGGATATCAATAATTAAGATGGACGTCCTACCTAGAATCAACTTCTTCAGCTCAATGCTACCGTTACCCCCTCCAAAGGGTTACTGGAAAGAATTACACTCCTCCACATACAAATTTATTTGGAATAACAAACCACCACGTATAAAAAGATCCACCGCACAGAGAAACAAAGCAGACGGTGGTATGGCATTTCCAGATTTCCACCACTATTTTAAGGCATACACTTTAAGACCACTGACAACATGGTTTGATCCCCAAGCATCAGTATCCTGGAGAAATTTAGAAGAAAATATAGTAGCTCCACATAGGCTGAAGGACATAGTGTACACCAAATTATCAATTAAGCAATGCGAACGGAAATTTGGCCCCATAATCACTCATGCAACCCGGATATGGCGTGAAACACAAAAAAAAGACTCTATCCCACATAAATGGCATAATCATACTCCCTTATTCAATAACAATGCACTCTTGATTGGAAAACAACCTATAAGATTCCCTAGATGGGAAAAGCAAGGCATACACACATTAGGAGACGTTTTCAACAAACAGGGTTTTTGTAGTTTTGATGAGATATGCAAAAAATTTAATCTCACCAAGTCCTCATATTATTTTTACGCACAGTTATTGGCATGTTTGAAGGCTCACGGTGTTCCATTAAGGATACCAATTGTACACCACAGATACCACAAATTCTTCTATGAAAGAGAGACATCGAGAGGTTTTGTTTCAGATTTTTATCATCAATTACTAACGGCCTCGTATGAAACCCTACATCTAGACTCAGTCTGGAGGAGGGATATACCAGACCTGGAGATAGACTTTGACTGGCAAGAAGCCTGGGCAAATGTACGCCTTGCATCAAGGAACCCGGACCATCAACAAATCAATCTTAACTATATTCACAGGACATACTTAACTCCTATAAGACTGAACAAAATGGGTCTTAAACAAGACTCCAAATGCTCCTTATGTACAAATGGGGACGAAGGGACATTTATGCACATGTACTGGGACTGCCCACCAGTTAAGATATTTTGGAAAGAAGTGACCCAGCAATTGTCAAATCTCTTAACTCTGGATATACCTGTACACCCCTCTGTATTACTGCTGAATGATGTCTTTGAGCATGCAGTACCTCCACAGCTAAAGAGATTGGTTTTATCCGGTATCACAGTGGCTAAAAAGCTGATAGCATCACGATGGTTTCAACCGGAAAAAATGTGCCGTAAGGTCTGGATTCTTACATATCTCGATGTGATTTATCAAGAAATATCAACAGCTAGAATTTTGGGTCTCAATGAATCCAAAATGGCAATGTGGTTAGAAGTGGTGGAGAGAATAAAAGCCAGCATATAATGGTAGTGTCTGGTTAGGAACAAATTATAATGGTTGGATTATCCAATGGGGGGTCCGGGAGAGGGGGGTACGAGCTGGAGCATATGTGTATTTGTATATCCTATTGTGTGTTGTCATGTTTGTTTATGTGTTTGTTTAAAAAATAATAAAAAAATAAAATACAAAAAAAGATGGACAGCAGAGCAGACAAAGCAACAAGACTAATGGAGTAGGATGTTGCCCAATATCTTAGGCTCCTTATAAGCAGATCCTGACTAGGCGGCTGCTCCTCATCGCTCTCATAGTGAGAATCTGATTCATCTTCATCATTGCCAGCTTCATCATCTATATCATCATTTTCCATTTGCACATGATCAACTTCATTTCGAGCTACTGCACTACCATCAGAATGATTATTTTCCATTTGCACATCGGACTCAACTTCATCATTGCCAGCTACACTGCCATCTATATGACCATTTTCTATGTCTACATGTGAAGCTGGTAGTGCATCTAGTTGGGAAAAGTGTGAGCTTGTGAAGGCAGGTTCCCTATTCACACAGGGGTAAATATTTTCTCTTTGATTATGCAGAGATTCCTCATATTCCTTAAGGATATCTTTCTCTATGCCCCTTACAGTTCGAATGACTCTACGTCTTTTAGCCCAATACGATTCATAAGAAGCCATCTTAACCCATTAACTCCCGGATTGAAAGGTATATAATAACGTATAGGTTACAAGTACAACAGGTCTAAATAGAAAAGAGGTGGTGCTGATTATAATTTGTTTGTTATTACTTGGCCAGTGTTTTGCAGTGAACCCTCCAGTCCTCTTCTCTTGTAGCACAACCCTGAAAATAGAGGGGAAAAAAATATTAAAATAATATATGCATAAAACAAATATATATATATCAGCCAAATTATTAATTTATCAGGTCCTTCCAACATATTTTAAAATATTTTAACCTCTTCCACCCGGAGCCTATTTTCTGAAAATCCGCCTAAAATATATACCTAGGTAAATGGAATATTGCTCCACTTCTACAAGGGCCATTTGCATATTCTTGTATAGCGTCATCTATCTATCTAATGTATATTCACAGTGTCAGAAATATTGTGTGAATGAATGAATGAATGAATGAATGAATGAAAACTTTATTTAACAGATTGCAGAATGGGTACAATACAGTACGGCTCAATACATACAATTGTTAAGGGGATGCAGACCTGAGAAAGACGTTTGTCTTGTTTCCATCAGGGTCCCCCATTTTCAATTCATATAGACATTTATGACATACACAACATACATGACATTATGGCATAGGGACATATAGGTATTTAGTACTGATACATTTGTGACATAAGCGGTATTCAAATATACAGTACTGTTACCCCTAGATCCTAGACAGAGTATATACATATGATGGGGAGGGGACTGTACATTAGGAGGGGGTGGGTGGGTGGGAGGGAAATATACATACGGCGAGGAGGGAATATATACATGCGGTGGGGAGGAGGCTGTCTATTAGGAGGTGGTGGGGGTTTTGGGCATTTACGGTGGCCAGTTTCGAATTGCAGCCTCCCGTAGGTGCTCTTTAAGAGCGGTTTTGAATGTGGGCAGGGATTCACATTCCTTTACAGCTTTGGGTAGGGCGTTCCACATTGTTGTGGCATAATTGCGAAACGTGTTTAGTCCCTTGTTTGAGCCGAATCTGGGTTTAACATGATTTGTTGAGCTTCCTCTGGTGTAGTGGTTGTGGTATTCACTGACCTTTGGGAAGTATTTTGACATGTACATGGGCACCCCGGTCGTATAGTGTATCTTGTAGACCAGGCCCATTGCAAGTTGCTGTACTCTGTCGTCTACTCTAAGCCATCCTAGGTTGTCAAAGTGGGCAGGGGTGAGGTGGGTTCTGGGGTTCAGGTCAAGTAGTAGTCTGACCAGTTTGTTTTGTGATGTTTGTAATTTTGTTTTAAGTGCCTTTGAGGTGCTTTGGTACCATGAGGTGCACGCATAGTCATAGTACCCTTGAATGAGTGCTCCTGCCAGAGTCTTCAGGGTATTCTTGTTTACCAGAGAGGAGATCCGGTACAAGAATCTAGTTCGTTGGTTGACTTTTTTTATTACATTGGATGCCATTTTGTCACAGGAGAGATTTGCCTCTAGGATGGAACCCAGGTAGGTAATTTCGTCTTTCCTTGTGACAATATTGTCACCCACTGTGACTGAGAAGCCGTCGGTCTTGCTGAGTTTGTTATTTGAACCGAAGAGAATGGACTCTGTTTTGCCCATGTGTAATGATAGTTTGTTATCAGCGAGCCATATGCAGATTTTGCCTAGTTCCGTGCTGAGGGTTTTTTCAACCTGCAACTTGTTCTTGTCAGAGACCAGCAGGGCTGAGTCGTCCGCAAACAGGAACAAGTTGCAGTCACAGGCTGACGACATGTCATTTGCATAAATTAGGAAGAGTAGCGGTCCTAGTATGCTTCCTTGTGGAACACCACAGCTCACTGTGAGGGGGGGGGATAGAGTACCGTTTACCTCTACCATCTGTTCTCTCCCCTCCAGGTAGGATTGCATCCAGCTCACTGATAAGCTATCAAAACCAATTGCTTTTAGCTTGTCAATTAGAATGGAGTGATTGACAGTGTCGAAGGCCTTTTGTAGGTCCAGCATGACCATGCCGCATTATTTGCCCGCGTCCACCTCTTGTTTGATGTGGTCGTTCAAATAGAGGAGGCATGTGTCTATTACTAGGCTTGCTTAAATTGTGATGAAACAAAGGAGAATATTAATTATGATTTTTCTTTGCATCTTTGACAGTGAATAACACCATGCTAATAATGACCAAACATTAAAAACTGCCACTGATCTTGTTCAATAACTTCTTGAGTGTAAAATAAATAAAGGGAAGATTATTAAACAGAAGGTTCTGTAGATACTGTACTGAATTCTCCCATCCGGACCAATGCAATTTGAAATATTATCATAGAATATACAATAGCAGGCTCATAAATTACCTTATTATAGTCAATTCGCACATTTATATATATACATATATTATCTTTCAAATGCCCGAGTTCAATTTGGATTTAGTATCACCAGCGTGCATGAGAACAGATAATGAAATCTACTGTAATGTACAGTAGCTTTTTTATTTGATCAAGGTGGCACCATTTTGAAACTATTTTCAAATCGAATTGTTGCTGAATGCTAACAATAGGGAAGATAAACTAACTATGTTTCAATATTTGTCATAAACGTTACCTTTTGTGGTAGAATGATCCCGAATAATAGCAGTTATTGGAATCATTCTCGAAGTCAACTTCCTTTCTGTTTAACTTTCTGTCTAAGTGCATGTCTATGGCTTGGGGGGGAAACATACACTTTAGAATCACCAGAAAGGCTTTCGAAATAGTGAAATGCCATGTTGGCCTCAATATTTTCAAAACAAATTATATGAAAAGGTTATGAAATTAACAAGAATGTGATAAAATATGTAATAAAAACAGAGCTCAACGCAGACATTTGATCAGTAGAAATCCATTTGTTTCCCCCATACCAAGATGGCGCCGTTCTCGTGACGTCAGAGTGTAGCTGACGTTAGCTTGCTAAGCTATCAGATTCGCATGGTCTGTGTAGCTGGCTAAAGCTAGCAGACTCGCATGGTCGAGCTGACATTAGCTGGCTAAGCTAGCAGACTTGCATGGTTGAGCTGACGTTAGCTGGCTAAGCTAGCAGACTCGCATGGTCTGTGTAGCTGGCTAAGCTAGCAGACTTGCATGGTTGAGCTGACGTTAGCTGGGTAAGCTAGCAGACTCGCATGGTCTGTGTAGCTGGCTAAGCTAGCAAACTCGCATGGTTGAGCTGACGTTAGCTGGCTAAGCTAGCAGACTCGCATGGTCTGTGTAGCTGGCTAAAGCTAGCAGACTCGCATGGTCGAGCTGACGTTAGCTGGCTAAGCTAGCAGACTCGCATGGTTTGTGTAGCTGGCTAAGCTAGCAGACTCGCATGGTCGAGCTGACGTTAGCTGGCTAAGCTAGCAGACTCGCATGGTCTGTGTAGCTGGCTAAGCTAGCAGTCTCGCAGACGTATAGCTGACGTACGTTAGCTCGCGCTGTTATAAGTTAACGCTACTTTCCAGGCCGGGGGTTTTGACATTTTCAAACCGTGAAACCGGTTACCGGCACATGCCTAATGTGAATAGCATAATACATTATATTGTCAAGGACTTACCAAAGAGTTGTGCGCACATGACTAGTCACGCTGAATGAAGACACCATGGCGCCAAGTTTTTATTTTAATGCCTCAAGTCCCGTGAGATCTTCTAGCTGGCCTCGCGAGTTGCTTACGACCTACCCCCTCGAAGGGGAGGGGGGAGGGGAGGGGGGATTATCAGCACTACGTTGTAACCATGTAATTTCATTGTTGGGCATTTCAACATTGAAAAACAAGCATCTATACTAAATCGATTCAACAACAGTTTTTAAAATGTTGAAATGGTGTCTGTAATTTAGATATTGAATAAACATAGCTTTTTCAACCTCAACCAAAAATAACCAATCTGACCAAAATCCAACATTTAATTAATGTCTTTTGCTATCTGGGTACTGGCCTGTTTCAGTTAAAGCTTCCTTATGACAGTATTTACTACAGACTACTGGCCTGTTCCAGTTAAAGCTTCCTTATGACAGTATTTACTACAGACTACTGGCCTGATCCACTTAAAGCTTCCTTATGACAGTATTTACTACAGACTACTGGCCTGTTCCAGTTAAAGCTTCCTTATGACAGTATTTACTACAGACTACTGGACTGTTCCAGTTAAAGCTTCCTCATGACAGTATTTACTACAGACTACTGGCCTGTTCCAGTTAAAGCTTCATTATGACAGTATTTACTACAGACTACTGGCCTGATCCACTTAAAGCTTCGTTATGACAGTATTTACTACAGACTACTGGCCTGTTCCAGTTAAAGCTTCATTATGACAGTATTTACTACAGACTACTGGACTGTTCCACTTAAAGCTTCATTATGACAGTATTTACTACAGACTACTGGCCTGTTCCAGTTAAAGCTTCCTTATGACAGTATTTACTACAGACTACTTGACTGTTCCAGTTAAAGCTTCATTATGACAGTATTTACTACAGACTACTGGCCTGATCCACTTAAAGCTTCCTTATGACAGTATTTACTACAGACTACTGGCCTGTTCCACTTAAAGCTTCATTATGACAGTATTTACTACAGACTACTGGCCTGTTCCAGTTAAAGCTACATCATGACAGTATTTACTACAGACTACTGGCCTGTTCCATTTAAAGCTTCCTCATGACAGTATTTACTACTGACTACTGGCCTGATCCACCTAAAGCTTCATTATGACAGTATTTACTACAGACTAGTGGCCTGTTTCAGTTAAAACTTCCTCATGACAGTATTATACTACAGACTACTGGCCTGTTCCAGTTAAAGCTTCCTCATGACAGTATTTACTACAGACTACTGGCCTGTTCCACTTAAAGCTTCATTATGACAGTATTTACTACAGACTACTGGCCTGATCCAGTTAAAGCTTCCTCATGACAGTATTTACTAGACTACTGGCCTGTTCCAGTTAAAGCTTCATTATGACAGTATTTACTACAGACTACTGGCCTGTTCCAGTTAAAGCTTCATTATGACAGTATTTACTTAAGCATTACATCATGCGCAGGAGTGGTTTGTGAACAATATTGTTTATTGTTCACAAATCACGACTGCAAGTGGTGTAATGCTTTTTTAAAGCTTCCTCATGACAGTATTTACTACAGACTACTGGCCTGTTCCACTTAAAGCTTCATTATGACAGTATTTACTACAGACTACTGGCCTGATCCAGTTAAAGCTTCCTCATGACAGTATTTACTAGACTACTGGCCTGTTCCAGTTAAAGCTTCATTATGACAGTATTTACTACAGACTACTGGCCTGTTCCAGTTAAAGCTTCATTATGACAGTATTTACTTAAGCATTACATCATGCGCAGGAGTGGTTTGTGAACAATATTGTTTATTGTTCACAAATCACGACTGCAAGTGGTGTAATGCTTTTATACAACTGCCACATTCATCCAACCGTATTGCTATACAATAAACACACATTAATCGAAGATTTATTGAAAAAACCATCCGCCAGAAAAAGTAGTTCCCACAACTACAAAAAAGACAAGTTGCCTCCATGTGGAAGCAGCTCGGAAGTGCATCCAACCAACTAACACATCCAACTGTGTGTTATTGGAACTAACACATCCAACACAACTCAACTAAGGCATCCAACCAACTAACACATCCAACTGCCTTTCAACTAAAACATCGAACAAACTAACACATCCAACTGCCTTTCAACTAAGACATCCAACCAACTAACACACCCAACTTTTCTTTAGTTTTTAATTATGAAGTTAGTGGTTATTGGAATGATTGATTGATTGATTGAAAATTGTATTACCAGATGCAGAATGGGTACAATACAGTACGGCTCAATACACACAATTGTTAAGGGGATGCAGACCTACTTTCTATAGAACTTCATTCTTAGATGCTTCTATAGAAAGTAGGTAAAACAAATTAAAACGTTTTCTTTGCCCTATAAGAAAAAAAAAGTTTTCTTTGCGCTATTTTTTTATTTATTTTTTTAGCCTAAACTTAACCAGTTGGAAACCAGGCGTACAGTAATAAAATTAGCAATCAACCAATCAATCAATTCAATAGACCATGCTCACTTAAAACAGCGCTGCTTCTCTCTCAGTCTGACTCCCCCGCTGTTGCAGACAGGAGTGTGTGTGTGTGTGTGTGTGTGTGTGTGTGTGTGTGTGTGTGTGTGTGTGTGTGTGTGTGTGTGTGTGTGTGTGTGTGTGTGTGTGTGTGTGTGTGTGTGTGTGTGTGTGTGTGTGAAATTTAATGTGGCAGGTGAATGGGAACAACAAGTGAGTGAAATTATCTCTGATTACACAACCAGATTAGATTTAATTGATTCATCGCCCCTGCCACTCATCATGAAGCTTGAAGCAGTCAGACAAATAGCCCTGGTCAAAGTTCAGCACCTATTCTCAAATGTACATATTCCTCGCAAATTTCTCTGTGAGATGAACAATAAAACCGTACAGATGGTGAGACAATGGACTGGACTGAACACTCACTCAACACGGGACATCATATTCCATACCATGCGGAGGGGCGGCCTGGGTGTTCCCAACTTTGAATGGACGTACATTGCCACGAGACTCAGTCATCTTCTCAACATGCTGAACAGTGACGACCAGCACGTCAGAGAGCAGGCCAGAGCCTCTCTGTTCCTAGACCTGCAGAGACGCAAGGTCCCCCTGGCGTGTGGGTCTGATCCAAACTTCCTGGGTTACAAGAAGAAAGCTAGTGGAAAGCTGGACAGCCGCGCCCCCGGATTCGGGGTGTGGTCTGACTGGCCAGACCTGAATGACCTATGCGGCTGGTCCAACGTGGCCCTGGAGTGGGTGGGGCCGGACTCAGACGCTGTTAACGTTTCTGAGGAGATAATCTCTGACCCTACCGTCTCTGTGAAGGCCACCATTGACATCTGTGGAACGTGGCATGAACTGCCACTTACCAATGCCCGTGGCCATCTCATGTCGGCACAACAACAACGCCAACGTCAACACTGGACTGAGCTTAAACTGCAAGGGAAGCTTGCTTGTCTCCCTGTCTAGCACGCAGTTTTAAAAAATGTAGCTATTGATGAGAGCATCATCATTTTTACTTTAAAAGCTAGGCTACAGGTTTTACCATCAATGCTCAACCTTTCCATCTGGTTCCCTGGCAGTCATAGCCCACACTGCATACACCACGGTCACGAACAGACAACAGAAACCATGTATCACATACTCAATGGCTGTCATGCATACAAAGGGCTCTACATTTGTAGGCATGATAGGATCGTGAACCTGATTGCAGACAGTGTCAGTTCCACACTCGGGTCACCTGCAACATATAAGCTGTATAAACACACCAGTGTGAAGCCATTATATGCTCAATCTGTGTAGGGACAATTCACTGTTCTCTGACATTTCAGCAAACACCCCCGATGTTGTTATTGTTAATGAGAATAACAGAGAGGTTCTCATCCTGGAAGTTGGTTGCACGTTTGACTACAGTCTAGACTACACCATACTGGACCATACTACACCATAGTTTCAAGTTTCTTTATTAGTTGTCATACAGAAGTACAGAATACTTTTATACAAAATGCTTCTTTCTGTTACGCTCCAGACTGTGCTAGACAAAAATAGATACATATAAAATAAAATAAAATAAGTATAGCAAGTATAAAATAGAAGTCACATACGTAGGCACAAGTGTTCAGTATGTACATATGTACAATGTTCAATGCAGAGTAGAAGTAACTGAGTTACCATACAATATACTATACAATATACTAATATACAATATACTATATACTATATAGTGCAAAGCAGAAATGGGATGAGGTACAATTTAGGTACAATTTACAGTAAGGTGTAATGAAGTATGGGTTGTAGTGCAAATTCTTTACCAATAAATATAAAGTGTGTTTAGGTGTTCTAAAGTGTGTAAAGTGGGTGCTGCAGTGAGTTGTTTGTTTAAAGTGAGTGTGTGCATGTGGATGTGTGTGCTGCGAGTGCATTTGATGGTTGTTACATAGTGTTTTTGTTCGTTGAGCATCCTGATGGCCTGGGGATAGAAGCTTCTTCTGAGTCTTTCTGTGCTTGCCATGAGACTCCGGTATCGCTTGCCTGACCGCAGCAGTTCAAAGAGGCAGTTGTTTGGGTGGCTGGAGTCTTTGATAATTCTTGTAGCCTTACCCATGCACCGCTTGTTGTAAATGTTCTGGAGAGTGGGAAGCCCCCCTCCAATTGTGCGTTCGGCTGAACGGGCCACTCTCTGTAGTCTGCTACGGTCTTGTGCTGTGCTATTCCCAAACCAGGAGGTGATATTGCCAGTCAGGATGCTCTCTATTGTACATGAGTAGAAGTTCTTAAGGATCTTCTGACTGACTTGGAACTTCCTTAGGCGCCTGAGGAAGTAGAGGCGTTGTTGTGCCTTCTTCACAACACTGTCAATGTGTGTGGTCCATGTCAAGTCCTCGGATATGTGGACTCAGAGGTACTTAAAACTGTTCACTCTCTCAACCAGTGCCCCGTCGATGCTGATGGGGCTGTAGTCCCTGACCCCGACCTCCTAAAGTCCACAATCATCTCCTTTGTTTTGCTGACGTTCAGGGAGAGGCTGTTCTCTTGACACCATCCCGCTAAGACCTTGACCTCTTCCAGGTAGGCCCTCTCGTCGTTTGCAGAGATCAGGCCCACCACTACTGTGTCATCCGCAAATTTGATGATTGTGTTGTTGTTCCGCTGTGTCACACAGTCATGTGTGTACAGGGAGTAGAGGAGGGGACTCAGAACACAGCCCTGGGGGGCCCCTATGTTGAGAGTGATGGATGAGGAGGTGCAGTTGCCTGCTCTCACCGCCTGGGGTCTGCCCGTCAGGAAGTCCAAGACCCACTGGCAGAGGTCATAGTTCAAGCCCAGGTCCCTGAGCTTGGCTATGAGTTTGGAGGGGACTATGGTATTGAATGCTGAGCTGTAGTCGATGAACAGCATTCTCACATAGTTCCCCTGCCTCTTGTCCAGGTGTGATGCTGCTGTGTGCAGCACATGGGCTATGGCGTCCTCCGTGGACCTGTTGGGGCGGTATGCAAATTGCAGGGGGTCCAGGTTGATGGGGAGGGAGAAGCAGATGAAGCACTTCATGGCTATGGAGGTGAGAGCTACAGGGCGGTAGTCGTTGAGGCAAGCAGGCTTGGATTTTTTTGGGTACAGGGATAATAGTGGACTTCTTCAGACAGGTGGGGATGACAGCCGGTTCCAACAACAGGTTAAATATGTCAGTGAATACCGGGGCCAGTTGGTCGGCACAGACTTTTAGGACACGGCCGGGGATGCCGTCCGGTCCTGCTGCCTTCCTGATATTCACTTTCTTAAAGGTCCTCCTCACCTCATGTTCTGTTACCCTGAACACTGAGTCTCCATCAGCAGACCCCTCCACCCCCCCCCCTCCATTGCAGTGACTTGTAGGCTGGTGTTGTTATTCCCAGCCTCAAACCTCACATAGAAGGTATTGAGATAATTTGCTAAGGAGATGTCACTGTTCAGCTTGAGGGAGGTGCCTTTGTAATCTGTCATCGTTCTGAGGCCCTGCCACATAGCCCTAGAGTCAGTGAAGTGACAAGGGTCTATGGTTCTTCTATAAAGAACCAGCTAAGCTATTCTTCGTTGTGTGTTGTCCATTCTACCCTTTCCCTTGTACTTGCAAAGACCAGGAAATGGCCTTGTAACGACGGCGGAGAGACGGCGGTTGAAATGAAGAGAGGAGAGTTTGCTAAAGTCCACTTTTTATTTCACAAGCAAAGGTGAAATAACAAAAGGCTTGAATGAATTCAAAAACGTGCAATGAAACAAAAGATTCCCGAGACTGTGCCCTCAGACCTTGTTTCAGACTAATTCGCTACAAGCAAAGTATCTCGTCTCGTCTCCTCGCTGGTTTGATGGTTCCTTCTCAGCTCGTCGTCATTCACGTCCAGTAGGGGGAAAGGAACATGCGTCTGTCGTTTGTGTTCGTTCTGTCTCTACTCTCTCAAACTGCTCGTTTTAACGCGTTTACTCCTCCCCTAGTTTTACGTCAGATGAGAGGATTTTTTAAGAAGAGAAAGAGCTTCTGATTGGATGAGACTCTATAGCGGCCATTTTGAGGCTCGTCTACACCGGATATTCCCTTATGAGGGCATATCTTGGCTGGCTGTAAATAGACTGAATCTTGATTTAGAGAATTCTTCAGTTTCACGTTTAAATGTATCTGGCAAATTAGATTTATCAAGTTATCAATCAAAAGTAATGTTTATTTTGCTTAAACATCTAATTTAGTCTTTCTGCTAGGCAGTTACCCTTATTTTAAACCCTATATCTTGAATAATGTCACCACCCTATGACTGTGGAATATCATTTTCACAATCATATCTTCATTCCTGGACAGCTCCCTCGGGGCCCAGACAGCCAGTACCGACGAGACCTCTCCTCCAGCAGTCCCTACACGTGTGGCAACAATTCACAGTTGCCTTTAAACACACATCTTTCACACGCTGTGCCAGCCTCTAAACAGCCATCACAGAGTTCCCCATAAGCCAATTATCAATTGCACATGTCCACACCCTACACAAAGGCTATTTGGCCAATGGCGACCAAAACCTACTGAGCTTATCAATGTACAGAGAATCATGTTTTCCAACACTCCACCAATCGCGACACAACCCCCCAGATCCCAGATCTGGATTCTTAATGAGCGGAGAACAAAACCATGAACCAGCTCTAGTCCATTCACATTGTTCTCAGCCCACTATATGGACATATACTACCAGTCCTGCTGTGTCAAGATTCCTCCCAGCCTGTCAGGTTCCTAAGAAAAAATAGAGAAAAGAAACAAAACAAAGAAAAACATCCCAAAACAACAATTGAAAGTTTAAAACAATAAACAAAATTTGTGAGCATCGCTTTTTCAACTCACTCCTAGAAACAAAATTAACCTATCATCTAGGGGCGTAACCACCCGCGTATGTACTAAGAAAGAGAAAGAAAAAATCAAAAGAATAAACTAAATTAAAATGTCCGGCCTAAGACAGGAATTGCTTGTAAACCACTAGGAAATAAAAATAAAAATAAATAAACGCCTATATCTATTATTCATGATTCTTGATGTTCGTCTATCAATATCTTCTTCTTAATTTCTTAATCATGTAGTCCACCCTTTGACCAAACTGATTATTGATCAAGCATGGATAATTACTACTGATCACTAGCTGACGCAGTGTCACATCATTTCTCTGTCTAATATTAAATGTCTAATATTAACTGTTTAACCACCAGTTTTGGTTAGTACGATTAGCTCATGCACCTGTCAGCCACTCCATCATTCCACATTAGTCGCACATCCATTTTAGTAACTTACACACATAACCTAATCACCTAACCCCTCTATATATTTTCTATTCTATTTTTATTCTAATCAGTAGTATATATTTTTTATTCAATTCATTTTTATTTTTAATACCTATCTATATTCTTTATTCAGCCAACGCCCTCTGCAGACATGACCTTTGATAATGACCTATCAGTCCACATGCCCAGCAAACCTGTCTTTGTTTCTGTCCTTGCCCTTGGCTATTACCTCCATGGCTCCCACCTCTGACAGTCCATTCCTGGTTTCGCCCCCCTTGAGCCTGGTCTGGGGAGAAAACCACATACCTGGTTCGTTCAGCCACCGTCCTTTGAGCCTGCTGTTGGGAGGGGTCTGGAAACTCACCCCGCCCTAGGCTCTCAGCACCCTGTTGCGGCCCCGCTCCCTGTCTGGGCAACGGGGCACAGGGCATTGCTTGATCACGGCGGCCTAATTCCGACGCCCGAAGCATGACATCACACACTGTACCATCTAGCAGTACATTCTTTCTCGCCAGTTCTTGCTCCAGCCTCTGCGTCTCGTGTGCGGCTTGACCAACCTCCCGCTGTGTCTTCATCAGGTCTCGATGAACTGCCTCATGTCGTTCGAACGCTTCTATAAACGCTCTCTGTTGTAGCTGTCGTCTATAGGTCGGCGCCTCTTCCCCCATCTCAGCGCTGGCGGTCTGACGTCCCATCGCTGGGCCCCGCCTCTCCTCTTGGCTCTGGTGCTGAGGGGGTCCTGGACAGGGGGAGCTTGCGGGCTGTAGACACTGTTCTTGATACCGACCTTGGTTTTGCCCGTATCCGCCTCTTCGTCTGGGTTTCCATCGACAACCTCCTCCTCTGGGTTGATCACAGTCCCTCGATATATGTCCGAGATTTCCGCACGGCCAGCACTCTATTGGCCCTGGCCGAGATCTGGATCCATTCGCTCCACCTCTCCTGTTTCCACCTCGTCCTGGTAACTGCCAGGGTGGTCCCCTCGCCACTTGTTGCAGTTTTTGCGCAGGGCCCCCCTGTGTTGGAGGCAACGTTAACATTCCACGTCTTTCTGACTCGTTCGTCAGTTGTTCTTGAGAGAGGCACGTCATCCGCTCTTCCTCCACCCTGGCCCTCGCTGACTGGCTCCTCGTCACCGGGCCACGCCTCTCAGTTTGGTGCTGACGATGGGGGTGGGGGAAACCTGGGCAAGGGACACTGGTGGGCTGTAGAAACTGTTCATGTATTATCCCATACCTGCTGTCGGTCTCTGTTCCAGCCGTACGGCCAGAGTCAACTCCCTGGGACCGCTGCAACAACACCGCTCTCCTCAGTTGCTTTCTTTGTCTCTTGGTTAAATTGCAGTCACCTGCAATGGACACTCCAGCGTGGATCGGTTCTGGTAAAACAGTTGTCTCTGGTTCTCTCTCCCCAAAGACCCCCTGTGTCGGAGTTAAAGACATTATTTCAAGTCCCTCCGTCACGCTCGTCTCATGAGGGGAATCAGTCATATTCAAATCAATCAGGTTAACGTCACTGCTCAATTCGGTCAATGAAATCTCTGCAGAAGTTATCGGCATTTCCCCACCATTGGCCTGACTACTATTGGCCATTTTTATATTGCTTCTATTTTTTATACTATGGGTTAATGAAATAGACTAATTGTCAACTCTCGTTTTTGTTATCTTATTTTTTCTTCTAATTGCTCCTATCAAAGTTGGTGAATCTGCTCTATATTAATCATTCACACATCTCTCATACACTCAAATTTTACCGTTTGGAAAAGCAAGTTTCTCTGTATTTCAAACTATATTTACAACCTTGAGTTAAAATCACTCACACTGGCAGAATTTATTGGTGCAGACAGGAATTGACAAAACGCTTAGTTATTACTATACCCAGACTTTAACAGTCAATTGTTCCCCAGTTGGAGTTTGGAATCGTCTGCACTGCTTCTGTCCGCCCTCGAGCAGCTGTGGAGAAAGAAAGGAAAAACATACACTTAATTGGCAGTGGTATTTGCTTCACAATCCATCATTATCTTTAAGCATGGAAATGTTGCGCATCGTCTATACTAATATCACTTTAGAGAGCGTTAGTGAAATTTTCTTTTGAATTATAACAACACAGCCTTAGCTGTGCTCTGTCTGTTGTCCTCATCGGAAAACTGGATCTTCCAATCCCTTTGTCGTGTAACTGCTTCACATTACTCTGAGGAACACTATTTCGCATCAGCCTCTTCCGTCTGTTGAACAATCAGAATTCGTTTTTCACAGCCTATCATTTCTAAACACTTGTGCTGGATATGGTAATTTAGTTGATTAAAATCGCTTCTTCCACTTAATGAATTTGTAATTCCTTTCTCATAAAATATTCTAAATCTTGCAATTCAAATGACTATCTGTATATGTAATTATAACATTTCCTTCTATGTGTAGCTTTATTTATTTCTATCTGAGAAAGTCTAAAATGTATTCCTATCATACATCGCTTTTTACACTATGTGTAGCTGTATTTATTTTTATCTGAGAAAGTCTAAAATGTATTTCTATCATACATCGCTTTTTACACTATGTGTAGCTGTATTTATTTTTATCTGAGAAAGTCTAAAATGTATTTCTATCATACATCGCTTTTTACACCACATTATTCACATAATTTATTCATAATTAATACACATTCCCCCCGTTTCAACACCTTAACCTTAGGTGTTAAACGTCAACCGCCTTCAACTCACGAGGAATCAAATACATTTTCAGTGACTCATATCACAGAACCCCCGTGGCTTGGCACAGCGTCCCACAACCTGTTCATTAAACTACAGGTGCAGACACTATCCCCATTTTGAAATCCCTGCAGACCAATGATATCCCACCGGTCCGCCATTCGCAGCCCAAGGCATCCCTCCCAGTAGCGACCTGAAAGTGAAACCCCGGGCTCCCCACACAAGGATATTCAAAATTCATACAACTCTCAACCACCGCTGCACTTACACAGCACCTCAGATTAAAATCAACAACGGCAACCACCTTCACCTAAATATCCACACATAATTCGACACAAAGCCTAGACCCGTACCCTAATGCACCCCTCGACCCCCTGCGACCACAGTGGGGGAGTTGGGAGCTGGTACCCCCGTTGAAATGAAAAAAATATTACACCTTCATCGCCGAAACCTACATACAACCGTGGCAGGCGAGAATCCTACCACCGAACCACCAATGCATAACAAACCCTGGCACGTCCCCTCCATCATACGCCTTGTTCCTCTACCAACATCGCAATCGCAGGTGCAGCCGAGCAGAGCGACCCCTCATACGCATGGACCTGCGTAGAGAGTCCCAAACATAACCTCAAAGCACACTCTGACTTACGGCCCCACCATCATGAACGCAACACACAAGACACTGACACGGAATCTCTATCACACCAGCCAGAGTTCGTCCAAACGCAAAGGAATAAGCACAAGCGCCATGCCGACCAAAGCGTAGCGCCACTGGTTCAACACGACCGGCCGCCACCCAGGGACCACATCATACGGTCCATATGCAGCCTCATCAACCCGAACCCGCGTTGCCCCGGGTCAGCAGCGCTTCACTTCTCCGTTAAGTCAAAGGACCGGAAGGTGGCTGGAGACCCTGAGTGAGCCATAGAGTATGGCCCCACCGCCCGCTGCCACGACAACATTGCCCTGGCGCTGGCCATTACCACTACCATCGCATCCGTCCTCGACACCATCCCCATCCTGTGGGTGTTAACCAGCACTAGAAACCTACAGAAAATAACAATAACCAGCACTAGAAACCTACAGAAAATAACAATAACCAGCACTAGAAACCTACAGAAAATTACAATACTCAGCTGCACATCTAACCTTGCATGAGCCACTAGGCCCACCCAACCGAATATCAACCAGAAAGTTAACCCAGAGCTCAACGCCATCCCCGTTACAAGGGAGAAAAAGAGAGAAAAGAGAAAGAGGGAGAGAGAGGGAGAGAGAGGGCGGGAGAGAGAGAGAGAGAGAGAGAGGGGGGGAGAGAGGGGAGGGGGTGGGGAGGGGGGAGAGGGGAAAAGGAGGGAGGAGGGGGGGAGAGATATTATGTCCATATATTACCTTATTGGCCGAAACTACCATAAATGCAATATAGTTTATGCAGTATAAGCGGCTAGACCTCTTATCAAACGATCCCACACTTAACGAATGTAATCCTAAACCAGGACCGGAGCCCATGACACGGCTCTTCCGACCCCTAGTGGACTTTAACCCACACACCATCCCCACCGACCTCAGCTCTCACACACATTACACTAACAACCTAGTGCGCACGCCCCCTTACTGCCACTAAACGTCCTAACCATAATTACAGTGTCCCCAACATCCTTAAAAATACACCCTTACACTGTAACCTACACACGACGCATCAGCATTAATGCACTCAGTTAGGCAGCGAGCTACGACGCAGCTGTTTACCACCGCACGCCACGACGCCCGCGGTCCTCAGCATTGAACTGCCCCATTGAGAGAGAGAGGGAGGGGGAGGGGGGGGGGAAGGAAGCCTGGGCCCCACATTCCACTACTAGATTAAACTATACTACCAAACTATTACAGCATAACAATCTAATTCCACTAACAACTAACCTTTAAAATAAACAAAACCTCCTGTCTGTAGAAACACATGAAAACAAAAGCAGTTCTAAATGGAAACCTAAACCTGGCCTCTGCACTTCTAACAACATCGCTTTTGAAAAAATAAACCCCTCACAATGGACGCACCACGCCCCTACCAAGATGGCCGCGCTCCTTGTTTACATGCCAAGCCGCATTAGTAGCACATCGCGATATCTCCAGAGTCCCATCATGCTACGCCGTTAGCATAGGTAGCTTAGCATATTAGCTTCGTTAGCCATTTGCGTGATAGCCAGCGCGGCTAGCTAGCATCAGCTTAGCTTCAACCATGACCCCGCAATAACTGCCCCAAACGGCATATTGTCCCGTTTTGCCGCGCGGGCCGACACACCGCAATGTTAGCACAATACAGCTCCACCCTACAACATAACTCTAATCCCCTCAAACGCCAGTGTACAGACTTAACCAAAACAAAAACATTACAGCATACATAGGCCATTTCAATTGCTAGCTTGACCCCGCCGCCATTGTTTTAGCTGAGCCTAGAACGACTTCCGGGTCAACATCTCCGCCTCAGTTGATTCCTTATTACATTAAACAATGACCTTAAATCCACCGAATTCGAAAATTCTAATGTACATTACACATCCCAGTGACCCCAACACACTCCCGATCCACACTATATACTTGATACCACGACGCCCCGTCCACAATTAACTTCGGTCGCCTCCGTGGCCAACGTAGCAGCTAATGACTGCCACGTCCGATAGCCTCAGATAAAACGGCGTCTTTCATTACATTTCCCTGCGGTCGTTAGTCACTAGAATTTCATAATAATACAACAATAATCTACTCATATATGGCATTCATTCCTAACCACTAATAGACATGCTTCAAACATACATAATCAGCAATACTCATTCGCTTTGACCCTTTTAACCTCCTTCCAGTTAAGAGTACCCTCCTCCCGTTCGGATGCACTCCTTGCCCTACTTAGATGCACCTCTCCCCATAAGGCTTAGGTAGTCCGTTGCGACGGTACAACCAGCCTTGGCTGCCTTGCCCGCCGCCTGGCCCCTCTCCCCCAACAGATCAGGTCTCCACTTCCAGGCTAAGGTCTCCTCAGGAACGGAAGAAGTCCCCTTACTTTACCTTCAGGTGCAGTTTAAGGCTGGGTCCCTTTCCAATCTTAGGAGTGACAGTCCAGATTCCTCTGAATTGACACCCCTTACCCCTATGCTTCCCAGCATTTTCTTTTCAAAAACACTGATCACAGAAGCACAACTCGCCTACTAACCCTGTATCGGCTAGTAAGGTTACTGTGGCCTGACTGTACATTGAGCCAGGTGCATTTATGCCAACACTGTTGCCCAGTCACCTCACAGTCCCACTTCCTGCGTTTCTGTGACTATAAACAGGGACATAACGCTCTCCTGACCGGCTGGCGACCCAGTTGATAGCGACCTCATAGTCCGTCATCAAGTCAGGACCCCAAGCAGCTGACTGTCCGTAGTACCTATCAGCCACTCAGTTTAGAAACCGACGGTCTTGTCCCCATCCAGCTTGCTCTGGGCATGGAAATATTGACAGTTTTTGCCAGCCTAGCCTGTTCACAGCAGGAGCTGTGCCCCCTCCGGTGCACTGCCCTACTTCTAGGTGTGGACTGTCGTCCACGTACCACCCTGTGCCAACATTACCTTACATGCGACATCAGGGCCGACTAGACGGTACCACAGTGGTATGTTAATTCATACCTCGTTACGCACGGAGGCCTTCAGTAACTCCTCAGCACTATAGTATGTGTTTAACGTGCGCCCAGACTCTTGCGAGCCCACTGCCGCCTGTTGAAGGCTAGAGGTTCGGGGTGCCTACCCCCTCCCTAACCTTAATCATACACTTCCATTCATTCACAATCATCCAGTATTGAACAGACCCAGTATTTCGGTAGCCGCAAGCCACGACGTTAGCGGCCTACAATATTGAATAAACCTTAAGTCCAACATAATCGCTTATTTCTGTAGCTCAAAAATATAAACACTTTTCATACTTGTATTTGTAGAACGACTTCTGGTTCAAAGTGTTTGTTGTTCTCCGTTTTCGAAAGGCTATCTTGAGCTCTTAGTCAGTCGATCGCTCGGGCCTTAGCCTCAATGTTTTCCTAGCTTTAACACTAGTATCATCACACATTTTTACTATTTTTAATAGTTTCGCCGCGCTCATTTTCACCACGCTTATGAGCATTAGTACACTATACATGCACTGAATGTTTACTTTACAAACAGCACATTGAAACGAATTGTTGCTAAGTACTTTTGTTCACCTTTTTGTCACGACGAACGTGTACCGAAATATGCTCCGAAGTCTAACACGTCCTAAATCGGATTTCAGCCGACTATCGTTTTCTGTAATCAACCAATCTCACTTGGTTAACAAAACAATGTCAGCCTCTTCCTAATCCACTTAACCGACCCTCAACACGGATCGATCTCCATTCAGTTCTGCTGATATCGCCCAGAGAACCTACCTCCCCGTTGATTTGAAACGGTGACCGGCCAGCCTGGTACGACATTTTCAAAAACCTACGTGAGCTTCGGTGAGGCCCTCCTTTGCATATTTTCCCCACGTTAAATATCTCGCGACCCGTAACGCTAAAGAATCATATTGACTCCCTCCTTTACACACATCTCATTCCGTGACCTGAGCAGTGTTGGACCAGAATAGTAACGACGCATCGTCTTGTCGATGGTTCAGATGCCCGCTTGTCGTCGTTTGAGAGACGGCCACAAGCGGAGATCCTGCTTCACCCAGCAAGCGTACACCCTTAATCCAACCTCAGGCACGAAAAAAATATCTCAACTCATCATGCACTCTTCCGGAAAATACGACTTAGGTCTATCTATTAACCGGAATACATCCCACCGGCGCCTTCCAACACCAAACTATTGAGGCCACGATCAACGACCATTTTGTCCTGTGAAGCCCGGCCCTATCAATTTGCGAGTTGTACCATACTAAAACGTCCCCGCTTGCCTATTGAATCAAGCCAATATGATACTGCGCGCTACGCACCCCATCGCCCCATCTATCTCCCTCCTCGAGAGACACTTATGAGGTATTCATACATTTCAAAGTTCGAACAGAACGCTCTACGTTTTCAGTCATCACGGCCCGTGTCCACTCACCTATTTTTCAGGTTTCTGTCGTGATGAATCTCCGCGGGCACCGATTCTCTCCGGTGCAGTGTTTGTCCAGCCGAAAAAAAAATTCAATTCAGGTTCAAAGGGACACAGCACCAATTGAAGTGACAAGGGTCTATGGTTCTTATATTTAAGAACCAGTTAAGCTACTCTGCGTTGTGTGTTGTCCGTTCTACTCTTTCCCTTGTACTTGCAAAGACCAGGAAATGGCCTTGTAACGACGGCGGAGAGACGGCGGTTGAAATGAAGAGAGGAGAGTTTGCTAAAGTCCACTTTTTATTTCACAAGCAAAAGTGAAATAACAAAAGGCTTGAATGAATTCAAAAACGTGCAATGAAACAATAGATTCCCGAGACTGTGCCCTCAGACCTTGTTTCAGACTAATTCGCTACAAGCAAAGTATCTCGTCTCGTCTCCTCGCTGGTTCGATGGTTCCTTCTCAGCTCGTCGTCATTCACGTCCAGTAGGGGGAAAGGAACATGCGTCTGTCATTTGTGTTCGTTCTGTCTCTACTCTCTCAAACTGCTCGTTTTAACGCGTTTACTCCTCCCCTAGTTTTACGTCAGATGGGAGGATTTTTTAAGAAGAGAAAGAGCTTCTGATTGGATGAGACTCTATAGCGGCCATTTTGAGGCTCGTCTACACCGGATATTCCCTTATGAGGGCATATCTTGGCTGGCTGTAAATAGACTGAATCTTGATTTAGAGAATTCTTCAGTTTCACGTTTAAATGTATCTGGCAAATTAGATTTATCAAGTTATCAATCAAAAGTAATGTTTATTTTGCTTAAACATCTAATTTAGTCTTTCTGCTAGGCAGTTACCCTTATTTTAAACCCTATATCTTGAATAATGGCCAATTTAGTCTTAATTTGATCCGTTTAGTATTGTAAACAGATTGATTGCTATATCTTTGAAGCTAGGGATACTTTGTAAACCTGAATAACTGTTTTTACTAACTGATTCAGACTTTCTCACCAAATTTAGTGTATTCTTATCAATTTGGTTTCTGCAGCTTTCTCCTCATGCCAATACAGGAGATGCTGGGTCCACCCGACACCTCCTTTGAAGCTAGGGGACTTTGTATACAACCCCCAATTTTGGTGACCGCCCTATCGTTTTCTATAGCCAGATGCCACCTGTGAATTACAACACCAGGGCGTTTACTGTTGTGGTAAACAGCCCTTTTGTTCCAATTCCCCAACTTGCCGGCCAGTATCAGGTCTTGGGGGGTTGCTGGTTGCTTAATCAGGGAGGGCAAATAGTGCTGTGAGGCCTATTTCTACTATAGTCAATCACTGTATATGTGGTATTTCTAAAATGGTGTGTTGCACTGATCCCTACCATTTTTAGTATCGACCCGTAGCGGTACCTGCTCCAAGGGAAATACATTATGCGTTTGAGCTTGTGAAAATCTACTACATCAGCCTGTTCATATTGAAGTTCAATTTTATCCCTGTATCGCCTTTTTGATTCTATTACTACACTGTAAACCCGAATAAGTTTCCAGAACTTAAAAAAATTTAGGCCATCCCATGCCTCAATTTTTTTAAGTTGATAAACTCAAATGTTTTCAGTTGGCTAAGACTTACAATTCTCAGTTAAGGCAACTCAAATATGGTCTGTTACTGTGACTTAAGGTTCTCAGTTAAGTCAAATCAAATATGGTCAGTTACTCTGACTTACAGTTCTCAAGTGGAGTCAACTCAAATATGTTCAGTTACTGTGACTTACAGTTCTCAGTTAAGGCAATTCAAATATATTCAGTTACTGTGACTTAAGGTTCTCAAGTGGTGTCAACTCAAATATGTTCAGTTACTGTGACTTACAGTTCTCAGTTAAGGCAATTCAAATATATTCACTTACTGTGACTTAAGGTTCTCAAGTGGTGCAACTCAAATATGTTCAGTTACTGTGACTTACAGTTCTCAGTTAAGGCAATTCAAATATATTCAGTTACTGTGACTTAAGGTTCTCAAGTGGTGTCAACTCAAATATGTTCAGTTACTGTGACTTACAGTTCTCAGTTAAGGCAGTTCAAATATGTTCAGTTACTGTGACTTATGGTTCTCAAGTGGTGTCAACTCAAATATGTTCAGTTACTGTGACTTACAGTTCTCAGTTAAGGCAATGCAAATATATTCAGTTACTGTGACTTAAGGTTCTCAAGTGGTGTCAACTCAAATATGTTCAGTTACTGTCACTTACAGTTCTCAGTTAAGGCAGTTCAAATATGTTCAGTTACTGTAACTTAAGGTTCTCAAGTGGTGTCAACTCAAATATGTTCAGTTACTGTGACTTACAGTTCTCAGTTAAGGCAGTTCAAATATGTTCAGTTACTGTGACTTAAGGTTCTAAAGTGGTGTCAACTCAAATATGTTCAGTTACTGTGACTTACAGTTCTCAGTTAAGGCAGTTCAAATATGTTCAGTTACTGTGACTTAAGGTTCTCAAGTGGTGTCAACTCAAATATGTTCAGTTACTGTGACTTACAGTTCTCAGTTAAGGCAGTTCAAATATGTTCAGTTACTGTGACTTAAGGTTCTCAAGTGGAGGCAACTCAAATATGTTCAGTTACTGTGACTTAAGGTTCAACCTTAAATCCATGTGATTAAGTTAACAGAACTCAACGACATTGAGGCCATCCCATGCCTCATTTCTTTTAAGTTAATCAACTCAAATTTTTAAGTTAATCAACTCAAATATTTGCAGTTACTATAACTTAAGGTTCAGTTTTTGTTATGGTTTGACACCGACCCCAAACGCAACGACACAAGAGAGTAGGATTCAGAGTTGCCAAAAACAAGGGCTTGTTTATTAAGACTAAATAAACAGCACAGACTGGGAAGAGTTCAAACAAAGACTGGAATACAAGCAAGGATGAATGTTGCTGAGGATGAATGTTGCTGCTCTGCAGCTTCTCCCGGGATGGTAGTCAGGGGAAGCAGACACTGACGTCAGAGCCGCTCTGCAGACTTCTCTCGGCAGAATCTCCGAGGTGGTTGCGGGACCGAGAGAGAGAGAGGGAGCGAGTTAACTCAGAGTGCAGGTGGAACAGAGCAGGTGAACAGGAGAGGTGACTTGTACCCGAAAGCAGAGTTATCCAAGTGACTGAATCTTCGGTGTAAATACACACTGTGAGTAACGTTCCAAACACAATCCCAAGTGATAGATATCTTCGGTGCAAAATAAACACTGTGAGCGAAGTCCCAAAATACAAATACAATGTGATAATATCTTCGGTGTGTAAACACACAGTGGGAGATGTTAGGCCAAAATATTATCCCAATGAAACAATCCAAAAAAGGCTAAACGCTGGGTGAGTGACTGTCTGATAAAAAGCTGGAAATCTTCAGTGTTATATAAACACACGAAAAACGGAATTGGATCAAAGACAGTCATAAAAAACTCACCCAGGCGTTGTGCGTAAAGAGCGTTGGAACAGAATGGAGCAAGCGCGTCGCCTCGGGGAAAGGGTGTCCAAGAGGAATGCTTCTTGAATATCCTGGAGGCAAAGCACAGGGAAACAACAGCAGGCAGCAGGAACGGCGAATGCAACAGAAATATCAAAACGATCCAACAAAACTTGAATGGGGAAACGGGGTATAAATAATACGGGAATGCTTAATTGACAAGCAGTGACAGCTGAGGGATGTGATTGATAAGCGTGTGGACGGGGGAGAACCAATCAACGACGTCTCTGGGAAGAAGCGTGTGAATAGGGGAATGAAATGATTAACAGAAAACAAATGGAAAAGAGCGAGTAGGCTTAAAGGAACAGAGCGAGTAAGTGAGCAAAGGACAAAAACCTCACAGTTTTAAAATCCATGTGAAAAAGTTAACAGAAAAATAACTACACAAGCACATTATATCAACTTCAAACAACTCTTTTATTTTTTTCTATTCAAAGAGTATAAAAGAGTATACATATATAATCTGTATGTTAGCAATGTACAATAACACTGTAAACACCGTACACTGTTTTTGGACTATATATGTTAACAATACCGACCAGGTATTAGTGCCTTGCAAAGTGCAGATATGAAGTTTTCCCCTTTTTTTGTATGCATTTAGGAGGTTTTGTTCTTCATCGAAACTATTTATCTTACAAAAACATTGTGTTACAACTTCAAACTCTTTATATTTATTTCTATTCAAAGAGTATACATCTATTTATCTTACAAAAACATTGTGTTGCCCTCTCCAACATTATGGCAATGTTAAAATTGAAAATATATATATATAGAAAATATATATAGAAAATAAATACATGCATGTTATAACATGTACATACAATGTAATGTATATTACACATTTAATCCCTCTGGTCACAATAGTGTAATAATGTTTGTTATAAGGCTCTGAAAATGTTACTGAATGATGTATCAATGTATTTCCAGCAAATATTGAAATAATAAAGGGTCTCAATATGTGCAGTGCACATGACCAGAGCCGTTTACATCCTGGCTGAATTACTCAAATTTGTATAGTGTGGTCATAGAATGAGCAAACATGTTGACGGCAACTATTGTGACCGTTGGGATAACACAGTGTATCTATGTACAGTACAGAATAAAATGTATAGATTATCTGAAAATTGTCAATCCGCTTGGCACATGTAAAATTCACAAACGTTGTGCTGTATATTGGGTCCTGCCAATGTGGAACCAAAATACCAATCCACATTACATGCTATACAGCTGGCAATACTGTTAATAGTGCACATACCTACATATGGAAATGCAGCTGCATGTATTTGCTCCATGATGTATCATGGAACAAGATGGTGTTTTCATTGAAAGAGTTAGTCAGAATGTCAGAGGCACCATCCGTCATTTAGAGCAGGCTATGTTTGCAGAATGATAACTAGAACACTACAGTACTCTGTACTAAGAACACTATACAGTACACTAACTATACTGCCCTGTCAAGGCAGACCGCAGTAACTTCCAAACAGTGAAACTGAGAAAAATGGCTTTAAAGTTTTTTGACTTGCCATCCAAAATGTGTTATAGGTAGATAGATGATAGTACCCAGATTTAACATGTATTAATGAAGTAATCTTTAGGCATACAAAAATATGACATAGTTATTTTAATTAACCCCAAAAAAGCAGATACTGCACTCTGCTGCACGATTTCCTTAAATAATTATACAGGTACAGGCAAAGTGCAGTAACTTCAAATGCAATGTTGTTTTCCCTCCAGCTTTCATAACTTCACCTAGCCATTTTATTTGGATCATCATCATTCCAATATATTCAGGTATTAAATTTCATTTTCAAAATGGCTAGGTTAAGTTATGAAAGCTGGAGGGAAAACAACATTGTATTTGAAGTTACTGCACTTTGCCTGTACATTACCTGTATAATTATTTAAGGAAATCGTGCAGCAGAGTGCAATATCTGCTTTTTTGGGGTTAATTAAAATAATGATGTCATATTTTTGTATGCCTAAAGATTACTTCATTAATACATGTTAAATCTGGGTACTATCATCTATTTACCTATAACACATTTTGGATGGCAAGTCAAAACACTTTAAAGCCATTTTTCACTGTTTGGAAGTTACTGCGGTCTGCCTGGGTTTTGAGTGTGATTTTGTAGTTACTGCAGTTTTTAAAACCCCATATCTCCAAAACTGAGCGACATTAACATCTGAAACTTGGTCACAAGATAAAACATTTATTGACAAGGTCAATTTCACTCATAACAAAATTTTTACTTTTTTCAAGTTACTGCGGTTAGCCCTTGACAGGGCAGTATACTACTGCCTACAAGGTCTCAAGGATACAGTCCCACTCTCAGCATACAAGATCGATGGTCTGCTGCTGCTGACTCCCAAGCGATTCATTCAAGTGAAACGGAACTGAGTCCAGCTAATGGTGAATAGTTATTTTATTAATCAATTATTGTGTCTTTATTCACTCTAGTTGTGTAATTGACCAGTTCATATTCTGTATAAGTTCATATTCTGTATTATGTTAATAATAACGCTTCTGTGTTGCGTTTATGGCTCCTGGTATATCGCCTTGTACTCTGTACTGAGAACACTAACTCTACCACTGCCTACAAGCAATGGAAGCAGTCAGAGCAGAGTGGCATTTATGCCCATTGCCTCCTATTGTTCCTCGAGAAACAAACGTTTGGGACTTGGATGTTGCCTTTGAGATTCTGATAAACTCTTTCAACTCTAAAACTTACTTGGATGAAATTACAATAATGCCAGCTATAGACGGTTAAGAAAATTCGAACTGTAAAACTCTCAAATGTAAACATATTACATAAAAAATAAAGAACAAGGTACATTGAGTAGTTTGGACCTATTGGCTGAACATCTGCAAAGTAGTACAGCAACTTTTGAAGGTATTATTTTGACATGACAAGACATTTCAGATGAGTTTCTATAGACACACTTTTGAGGTGTTGGTAAGTGCTTTGGGGTAGTGCATAGATTAGTCCAAACATTACAGGAAGGAATCACCAAATCTGGGGAAGCTGATCATGATATGACTTTCAATGACAATAGAGATTGTCACAGGCTGGTAGTGAACTGGACTTGTGTCATGATCACTGATTACAGTAAGGAATAGAAACTCATCTGAAAGAAGGATGTGGGGTGAGGTATTCATTTCCTTGTCATGTCAAAATAATACCTTCAAAAGTTTAATGCAAGAGCGGTCAGGTGACGTAGCGGAGATTGCGTTCGTCACCAACGCTGGAGACACTGGATTCGCGTGTTCGAATCCAACTCCCTGCGTTGTCACCAGCTTGGCTGGCCGTTCACACTAATACAATTCGGCAGTATTAGGGGGTGGGGAAGCTGGCGGGTGGGAATCTGGCGTTGTGGACAGCGACGCCTACAGGTCAGGTCTCGGCGCTTGCTAAGCGGGGCAGGACTTGGTGGAGATAGCGTGCCCTCCCACGCGTTACACTTCACCAATGAGAGCCCTCGCTGCCAAGTGAAAAGACGTCACTGGCTGTCGGCGCATGTCTCGGGGGAAGCGTGCGATCGACTCGGGACGCCCTTATACCGACTCGTAGGAGAACATGCATACAGCACCAGGTAGGGGAGGGGGGGGGGGGGGGGGGGATTGGCACAACGACTAATTGGGACGGGGAGAAAATCCATTGAAAAATCAGAAGAAAAAAAAATTATTGCATCATCAAGTCATTCTTGAGAGTCTGCAACCTGGGCGACAGTTTACCAGCTTCTAGACCTAGTAAAATCTTCTGAATGAATTCAAAAGTGTTGGTAAGTCCCTTGGGGTAGCTGAGGTGTAGTGCATAGATTAGTCCAAACATTACCAGGAAGGAATCACCAAATCTGGGGAGGCTGATCATGATGTGACTTTCAATGACAACAGAGATTGTCACAGGCTGGTAGTGAACTGGACTTGTGTCATGGTCGTCACTGATGACAGTAAGGAGGGCCACTGCAACACCCTGAAGCTCTGGCTCATCAGACGTGTCCTGAAGGAATGAAAGAGACATAATAATCACAAATAAATCCATGGTTTCTACAAAGTGCAGCACAACGCTAAGTATATGGAGTTGTGTTTGTAAGTTGTTTATATTTTAGTTAGAACAATTTTTTTGGTGAGAAGGTTATTTTTATTTAACCAGGTTAGTCCCGTCAAGATCAAATATCTCTTTCACAAGGGAGACCTGGAAGGAAGGAAGACTGATACTTAGCATTTTGATTAACTGTTCACTTAATATACAGTTGTACTGTAAATTATTTTTACTCGGACTCACTGTGCAGGTTTTGAAAAATCCAGCGACTTCCTCATGCAGATACACAGGCAGGGCATGGAGAACAGTGGTACGCCTGGTGTGAACATCATGGATTTCCTATTAAGATGTAAGATTAAGAAGAAGAAAAATAATTGTATTATATGGAAATGTTTACTGAACAAAGCGGATTTTAAACAGTCCAATCAGATATGTCCACAAATAACATGTTCACATCTTTAATGCAATCAGAAAAATGGCAAACACAATGGTGGACTAATTGTAAAATTCAAAAGCTCATTTGAATCATTGAACCTGTTCAATGTTACAGAGGTTCGACCTATGACATGTATAATAATCTATTCACCTGTTCATCGTGGATTTTTAAAATGTGAGCCAAAGCACCTGCTGTGTTCCCAGTTTTGGACGCCTTCTGTCTGAATAACGTCATCAGTCGAGGAAGATGGCGGTCAAGCTCAGCGTAGAATGTGTTGGGCAGGTTCTGGTTGGTAATCAGCTGGAACTCTGCATACACCTATATTTAAAAACAGCAGGACAATATAGTATATCAACATCAATTAGTCACTTCAACTTGGTGGATCTCTTACTTTGTTTGGTTTGGGCTTCAGAGCATGACGGCGGGATTTCTGGTCAACCATGTCATTACATGCTTTGCGGAATCGGTCGCTGATGACTAGCTCGCAGGGGCGCACAGAACACACACGCAGATGCGCCGCTAGAGTATATAAACCAGGCTTAAGAATCACAAGTTTCACTTTAAAACACACAGAATGTGCCAAATGTTAACACAGGAAAGAGAGAGCTGATCTATATTACCTCAGACTCCATTTTGAGAGCAGGCCAGAGGTCCATGAGCTCTTTCACTGGTGGGCTGGACTTCACTATGGTCTGTCGGCGCAGGTCAAATGTGGTCTGCATCAGCTTTCTAATGAGGGGCAGGTTCTTCTCAGTCTTCTTGACTTCTTCAGCAATTGTCTGCCTCAACTGCTCAAGCCTCAAGGAATCCTCTCCTTGGGGATAGTTGGGTAGGAAGTTTACTTCTGCTCGCTTGGGTCTTTTAATGTTGGAATGTGAAGGTTCGCCATCAGGATTGCTTCTACCTCTTTTTCCAGCATTTACAGTGACCTCCTCACATCCTGCCCGTCTCAGCTTGTTCCTGAAATTGCCCATCTTGAATTTGATGCTGTTCTTCCATCCAATGCAGCCGGTCTCAGATCCTGCTTCCTTCAAGCAGGGATGTTTGGCGACAAGAGCCGCAGAAGCCACTGCTATCTCTTTATCACTTGGATAAGCCTTGAAAGCATACATTGTAGATGCAAGCTTTTCTAAGATGTCGTGCTTTAGGTCTCTTGTCAACTTAAGGTGTCTCTTGTTCTTCTCAAATTCGTTGTTTCCGTCTCTAAGTTTCAGCTCAACATCGAATGCAAATGTAGGAACTGGAAAAGGACCTGGAGGCCATCTGCTTAGACGTTCTGGAGATGACATATCTGAAAGTATATCAGTAGATGCGAGAGAGCTGGAGTCGAGCGAAAGTGAAATGTGCACAACAGCTTTTTGTGGCAATTCCGTAATGTCATCAAGGGAATAAGTTTCCCATCAA
This sequence comes from Notolepis coatsorum, assembly GCF_963971535.1. Lineage (NCBI taxonomy): Eukaryota > Metazoa > Chordata > Actinopteri > Aulopiformes > Paralepididae > Notolepis > Notolepis coatsorum. Next base: position 194,232,245 of record NC_140169.1, on the reverse strand, counting down.
AGTCTGGATCTTCATACAGCAAACTGAAGTCAAGGTCTATTTCCAACTGTTCTTTTATAATCGTGATCAGTGCATCAACAGAGGCGGGTCGTGAACTGAGTTTTAATTTTCTAGCCCGGTCTGGCTCAACAACACGAAGGATCATGGGTTGTGGGGAGGCAGCTGCCATTGTGCTATGGAAACTTGAATGAATCGCTTGGGAGTCAGCAGCAGCAGCAGCAGACCATCGATCTTGTATGCTGAGAGTGGGACTGTTTCGTTGTGACCAGACTGCAGGTAGATGGACAGTGGACAGATGTGGTCCGGTCGACAGACAGCAGCTCAAGGACCTAAGGAGTAGTCATAAACACAACACAGAAAGCGTCATTATTAACATATACAGAATATGAACTTATACAGAATATAAACTGGTCAATTACACAACGAGTGAATAAAGACACAATAATTGATTAATAAAATAACTATTCACCATTAGCTGGACTCAGTTCCGTTTCACTTGAATGAATCGCTTGGGAGTCAGCAGCAGCAGACCATCGATCTTGTATGCTGAGAGTGGGACTGTATCATTGAGACCAGACTGTAGGTAGATGGACAGATGTGGTTGTGTGGTTGACAGCTCATAGGACCTAAGATGTTCTATATACCAGAAGTCATAGTCTCGACACAGAAAAGAAACCTCGTTATTCACAAGGTAGATCTGTTCTATTTGGCTAAATGTAGACAGTCCACCACTGACTCTGACGGAGAGAAACATTCCACAGACATAGTCTGTGCCATCAATGGTTACCTTTGATGTCTGGTAGATTGTGTCACTAACTGTGTGTCCTCTAATGTGTACCTGAGCTACTGCTGGTAGAGATGAAACCAGAACAGAGTCAACCCTGGATGCCTGGGTTTTTGGCTTGAAATATGATGGTGAAGCAAGATGATATGCCATCATGTGTTGGTGTCTGATTGCCATCGTCTTCAAGATATTTTTGAAGTTTTGAGTGTCATGCACCACTCTTTTGAAAAAGCGGTGCTTGGCCTCAAATCGCATGGTCCAAACATGCAGCAGGGGTCCAAAGCACTTAACTAGAGCGGGATAATGCTCCACATAGTGATGTTTAGGACGGAGTTTAACTGCAGGGAAAACCTCTAATAGTACCTGTCTATGATCACTGATTTTGCACTGAAAATAGTCTAAGGTTTCATCAGTATATGATGGGCACAATGCTAACTCTAGCACCTCTTTCAGCTCCATCAAAACTGCCCATGCTGCATCACCCACTGGTACTACACTGCCTACAAGTAATGGAAGCAGTCGGAGCAGAGTGGCATTTTCATGCCCATTGCCTCCTATTGTTCCTCGAGAAACAAATGTTTGGGGAATTGGGTGAGGTCTATCCACTTTATCAGCG
>NC_140169.1:194195845-194225845 GCF_963971535.1 Notolepis coatsorum | reverse complement strand
CACCTATCACACCTATCACACTTCTCACACCTATCACACCTCTCACACCTATCACACCTCTCACACCTATCACACCTCTCACACCTCTCACACCTATCACACCTATCACACCTCTCACACCTATCACACCTCTCACACCTATCACACCTATCACAACTCTCACACCTATCACACCTCTCACACCTATCACACCTCTCACACCTCTCACACCTCTCACACATCTCACACCTATCACACCTCTCACACCTATCACACCTATCACACCTATCACACCTCTCACACCTATCACACCTCTCACACCTCTCACACCTATCACATCTCTCACACCTCTCACACCTATCACACCTCTCACACCTATCACACCTCTCACACCTCTCACACCGATCCCACCTATCACACATATCACACCTCTCACACCTATCACACCTCTCACACCTATCACACCTCTCACACCTCTCACACCTCTCACACCTATCACACCTCTCACACCTATCACACCTATCACACCTATCACACCTCTCACACCTATCACACCTCTCACACCTCTCACACCTATCACATCTCTCACACCTCTCACACCTATCACACCTCTCACACCTATCACACCTCTCACACCTCTCACACCGATCCCACCTATCACACATATCACACCTCTCACACCTATCACACCTCTCACACCTATCACACCTCTCACACCTATCACACCTATCACACCTCTCACACCTATCACACCTCTCACACCTCTCACACCTCTCACACCTATCACACCTCTCACACCTATCACACCTATCACACCTATCACACCTTTCACACCTCTCACACCTCTCACACCTATCACACCTCTCACACCTATCACACCTCTCACACCTATCACACCTCTCACACCTATCACACCTCTCACACCTATCACACCTCTCACACCTTTCACACCTCTCACACCTATCACACCTCTCACACCTATCACACCTCTCACACCTATCACACCTCTCACACCTCTCACACCGATCCCACCTATCACACCTATCACACCTCTCACACCTATCACACCTCTCACACCTCTCACACCTATCACACCTCTCACACCTCTCACACCTATCACATCTCTCACACCTATCACACCTCTCACACCTATCACACCTCTCACACCTCTCACACCGACCCCACCTATCACACATATCACACCTCTCACACCTATCACACCTCTCACACCTATCACACCTCTCACACCTCTCACACCTATCACACCTCTCACACCTATCACACCTATCACACCTATCACACCTATCACACCTCTCACACCTCTCACACCTATCACACCTATCACACCTCTCACACCTATCACACCTCTCACACCTCTCACACCTATCACACCTCTCACACATATGACACCTCTCACACCTCTCACACCTTTCACACCTCTCACACCTATCACACCTCTCACACCTATCACACCTCTCACACCTATCACACCTCTCACACCTATCACACCTCTCACACCTATCACACCTCTCACACCTCTCACACCTTTCACACCTCTCACACCTCTCACACCTATCACACCTCTCACACCTATCACACCTCTCACACCTATCACACCTCTCACACCTCTCACACCGATCCCACCTATCACACCTATCACACCTCTCACACCTATCACACCTCTCACACCTCTCACACCTATCACACCTATCACACCTCTCACACCTATCACACCTCTCACACCTCTCACACCTATCACACCTCTCACACCTCTCACACCTCTCACACCTATCACACCTATCACACCTCTCACACCTATCACACCTATCACACCTATCACACCTCTCACACCTATCACACCTATCACACCTATCACACATATCACACCTATCACACCTATCACACCTCTCACACCTCTCACACCTATCACACCTCTCACACCTATCACACCTATCACACCTATCACGCCTCTCACACCTATCACACCTATCACACCTCTCACACCTCTCACCTTTCACACCTCTCACACCTATCACACCTATCACACCTCTCACACCTATCACACCTCTCACACCTATCACACCTCTCACACCTCTCACACCGATCCCACCTATCACACCTATCACACCTCTCACACCTATCACACCTCTCACACCTCTCACACCTATCACACCTATCACACCTCTCACACCTATCACACCTCTCACACCTCTCACACCTCTCACACCTATCACACCTCTCACACCTATCACACCTCTCACACCTATCACACCTATCACACCTCTCACACCTATCACACCTATCACACCTATCACACCTCTCACACCTATCACACCTATCACACCTATAACACCTCTCACACATATCACACCTATCACACCTATCACACCTATCACGCCTCTCACACCTATCACACCTATCACACCTCTCACACCTATCACACCTATCACACCTATCACACCTCTCACACCTATCACACCTCTCACACATATCACACCTATCACACCTCTCACACCTCTCACACCTATCACACATATCCCACCTATCACACCTATCACACCTAGCACACCTCTCACACCTATCACACCTCTCACACCTATCACACCTCTCACACCTATCACACCTCTCACACCTCTCACACATATCACACCTATCACACCTCTATACCCATTCTGAAATCTGTTAATAAAGTTGTACTTAAGTTATGCTTTTACATTATACTTACTTAATAAGTGAATAGTTCCAAGTCAATCAAAAACGATGAGTTTTATTTACTCAAAACATAATGCCGTTTACAGTCTGTATCTACTTAATTATCTTAAGTTGTACTTAATTTATGCTTTTACATTATACTTACTTAATAAGTGAATAGTTCCAAGTCAATCAAAAAATATGAGTTTTATTTACTCAAAACATAATGCGGTTTAGAGTCTGTATCTACTTAATTATCTTAAGTTGTACTTAAGTTATGCTTTTACATTATACTTACTTAATAAGTGAATAGTTCCAAGTCAATCAAAAACTATGAGTTTTATTTACTCAAAACATAATGCGGTTTACAGTCTGTATCTACTTAATTATCTTAAGTTGTACTTAAGTTATGCTTTTACATTATACTTACTTAATAAGTGAATAATTCCAAGTCAATCAAAAACTATGAGTTTTATTTACTCAAAACATAATGCGGTTTAGAGTCTGTATCTACTTAATTATCTTAAGTTGTACTTAAGTTATGCTTTTACATTATACTTACTTAATAAGTGAATAGTTCCAAGTCAATCAAAAAAGATGAGTTTTATTTACTCAAAACATAATGCGGTTTACACTCTGTATCTACTTAATTATCTTAAGTTGTACTTAAGTTATGCTTTTACATTATACTTACTTAATAAGTGAATAGTTCCAAGTCAATCAAAAACGATGAGTTTTATTTACTCAAAACATAATGCGGTTTAGAGTCTGTATCTACTTAATTATCTCAAGTTGTACTTAAGTTATGCTTTTACATTATACTTACTTAATAAGTGAATAATTTCAAGTCAAGTCAATCAAAAACTATGAGTTTTATTTACTCAAAACATAATGCGGTTTAGAGTCTGTATCTACTTAATTATCTTAAGTTGTACTTAAGTTATGCTTTTACATTATACTTACTTAATAAGTGAATAGTTCCAAGTCAATCAAAAACTATGAGTTTTATTTACTCAAAACATAAGAACACGTCACACGAACTCAAGACATTCAAGTTAGTAGAACTTTCATAGAATATTGAGTATACCCTACTCAAACTAATTGATTATTTTGAACATGCAGGTTTACAGTGTACTCTCCTGACGTTGTATCTTGCCACCTTGTGGTCATTCATGTTGCCTGCCACAAGCCCGGCGTTGTATGCTGAGGTGCGCGCTTTCAGAGCTTCACGGACGGACTTGTCTACCCAGGGCTTTTGGTTTGGGTAAACTCTAATTGTGGTAGTGGGGATTGTTTCTTCCACCAAAGTACGAACAAAGTCCAGCACTGTCTCCGTGTAGTCATTGATGTTATCTGTGTTATCGCGGAACACACTACACTCTGTACATTCAAGTGCAGCTTGGAGTGCGCCCTCTGATTCGACAGACCATTTCTGCACCTCTTGCGAGACTACCGGCGCGCGCTTGATACTTTGTTTATACTCCGGGGGCATGATCCGACTTTCCGAAGCCACTGGCAGAATGAGCCTTGTAACCACACTTGAATTGCGAGTAACAATGGTCTAGAATATTACCGCCTCTGGTGTTACAAGTCACATGCTGGTAGAAGTCTGGCAATACTTTCCTCAGATTGGCGCTATTGAAATCGCCCACAACCACAATAGCAGCGTCAATATTGGCTGCCTGGATTCTATTGACCTCATCATGAAGCAGGGACAGCGCGTCGCCTGTGTTTGCTTGCGGTGGAATATACACTCCGATCAGGATGATGGACGTAAATTCTCTCGGGAGAAAGAAAGGCCGGCACTTGATGGATATAGATTCTAGGTTGGGGGAACAGTGGTTCGAGAGCTCCTGCTCGTTGCCTGGATCGCTCCAATTATTGTTCAACATGAAGGCTATTCCTCCTCCTCGCTGTTTGCCGGATTCTGCTGTACGATCCTTGCGGTGGATGAAAAAGTGATCGGCCGGTTGAATGGCGTGGTCTGGGACGTCCAGCGTCAACCACGTCTCAGTGAAGCAGAGAACGTTACAATCTCTAACGTCTCTTTGGAATTGAATCCTTTCTCTGATGTCGTCCAGTTTATTGTCTATTGATTGTACATTGGCTAGCAATATACTGGGCAGTGGCGTTCTGTGCCGCCTGGCTCGCAGTCTGTTTCGGACTCCGGCTCTCTTTCCTCGTCGCCTGGTCCCTTTGTTCCGTGGGTCGAGGTATGGTCCTGATGTTATCAAGATCTCCGCAGGCCATTGTTGTTGTTCGGAGAGCTGATCCAGAGAGCAATCCAGTTGGTAAGTTTCCCGTAATCCAATGTCTATGAGTGACTGACGGTCATACACATTAAATGCACCTACAGTTGGTACAAAAAAACTCTTAAAACTATTAATATTAACAAAAGTAAGCACAGTCGCGACGGAGCGCACAGAGAGGCAGCCGGGCTTAGCGGCGCCATCTTCAAACATACTGCACCATGCTGCATCATACTACACCATATTGGACCATACTGCACCACCATGCTGCATCATACTACACCATACTGGACCATACTGCACCATGCTGCATCATACTACACCATACTGGACCATACTGCACCATGCTGCATCATACTACACCATACTACATGTTATGTACTAGAGGCCTGGTCACTCCTGTTTCACCAGGGCAGGCAGGTGAGGGCTGCCAATTAGCCAATTAGTGCTGATTGGTTACCTGCTGGGGAGCTTCAAAGGCAGACCCAGAAACACACATGCACGGTCTGTGCCTAGTGAAAGAGCTGTCAGGTTCTTACAGTCCTTGTCCGTTGGGTTACCAGTACATTAGTTTATAGTTATATTAGTAGTTCCTTGGTTTAGTAGCATTTTTGAGTTAGAGCACAGGGTTTTGGTGTTGATTACACATAGGTTGCGTACCCATGAGCCAGGGTCGTAACAATTGGGCGCTCATCCGGGATCTTTTACCCCTAGAACTTTGTTTGGTGATTTTTTTTTGTGTTGCACGGGGTGTCATCATATTATGGTTTGGGTGGTGTTCGTTACACATGGTGTAACGTGGGGGCTGAGCCATTTTCGTCAAACAGGTGAGTATGCCGTATTTGTTTGTAATTTGATGTGACTACTTATGCTGTTAAAATATATAGTTTAGTAGGCACCACATGTAGATAGGGACATTATTTTCTGGTTGTGGGTTAGCGTCCGGTGCACCACGTACTCCTGGGGCGGTCAATGAAATGATTGTATATGATCTTTGACTGGTAGCAGATGTGGTTGAAGAAAGTTAGGTCTACAGGGCATTAGTTTAAGGGTAGGTAGGTTAGGGCGGCCAGGAAACACAGGTAGTGTGGTAGGGCTTGATTTAGTGTTTCTTAGGGTAGACATGTGGTAGGCCGGGGTTTTCTGCAGTTTAGACGTAGAAGCATATGTGGTCACATCAGGTTAGAAGGCGCACCTGTTTGGAAAATTTTGTTGGATTTATTTTGTTTGTTTAAGTGTTTGGTGAGCATACCTGGTAGCACCTAACACCCTGCATGTATGACACGTCTATCTAGGGTGGGTGTGTTTATTTTTATTTTTTTTTGGTTGTTTGTGCAACCTGGAAAGGTGCGCTCCGTAGAGCTCACATTTCCACCGTGTTCCATTCTGGTTGTTATTGTTGGCAATTAGCATTATTCATGGTTCTTCAGTGGTTCTTCGTTGTTCTTCAGTGGTTCGTTAGTGGTTCTTCGTGTCTGTGAGGTTGGGTGTGTAGCTTGGGGTGTCTAGTTCAGTGACAATGGCTTCCATCAGGGACTTTGTTGATCGCCCGTCTCATGACTTATTAGACAAATTTTCCAAAGAACAACTGCTCGAGCTTGCTGTGCACTACAAGGTCGAGCTTACTCCCAGTGAGAAACGTTTGAAACCATCTGCCTTGGGTGCTTTGCGGGTTTTGCTCATTAGGGAACAGGTGCTTGAGGAGAGGGTGGAGGAGCCTCCATCGTCTGGCGCGTCTCCGCTATTACCTGGTGTAGAGGGTGAGTGGAGGATTAGGGAGTTGGAGTTTAAGGAAAGGCAGCTAGAGCGAGAGCGTGAGGAGAGGAGAGAGGAGCGTGAGCTTAAGGAGAGAGAGAGTAAAGAGGAGCGTGAGCTTAAGGAGAGAGAGAGGAAAGAGGAGCGTGAAGCATGAGCGTGAGTTTAAGGAGAAACAACTGTTGCTGGAGCACGAGCGTGCACAGAAGGAGCTTGAATATAAGTGGGCTGCCTTGCAGGCGGGTGCTCTGCATCCAGAGTCACGTTCCGGGTTTGATGTAGGCAGGAATATTAGGATGGTGCCACCATTTTTTGAGAAAGACGTGGAAAGATATTTTCCCCTTTTCGAAAGGGTGGCAACCACATTGAAGTGGCCTGATACTGCCTGGACACTGCTGCTACAATGTGTTTTGGTTGGTAGGGCACAAGAAGCCTACACTGCTCTGTCCCTTGAACAAAGCGCTGATTATGAACTTGTTAAAGCTTCCATATTGAGGGCTTATGAGTTGGTCCCCGAGGCCTATCGTCAGCGTTTTAGAGGTTATCGTAGGCAGGAGGGGCAGTCTTATGTTGAATTTGGAAAAGAGAAGGAGAACCTGTTTGACCGGTGGTGCACCTCGCAAAAAGCAGAGGCAAGGGAGCAGCTCAGACAGTTGGTTCTCCTAGAGGAATTTAAGAGGTGTGTTCCTGATAACGTTTCCACACATCTAAATGAGCATAAGGTATCGAAGATAGCCGACGCTGCTGTCTTGGCTGATGAGTTTGTGTTAACACACAAGTCTGTCTTTGTAGAGGAGGGCCGTGTGGAGTCCAGGGGTAGTAGGCGTCCTTCTCAGGGGAGCCGGTTCCCGGCACCCGTGTCTGCTGGTCGGTTTACTTCGACTCCTAGGCAAGGTGGCTCTGCTAGTGCATTCCCAGAGGGGGTTATCTGTTTTTACTGTAAGGAGCCTGGTCATATCGTTGCTGGATGCCCTGTGCTTAAGCAGAAAAATGTAAAAACTGTGGCTCTGGTAGAAATCATAGACAGGACACCTATGCCGACATTAGAGGGTGGGGTGCGAAGTATCAAAGGTGCAGACAGGGAGCTAGAGGGCTCCTCAACATTTAGGATGGAGGGATTTGTTTCACTGGTTGGTGAATTAGGATCAAGGCAGGCTATTACAATATGGAGAGATACAGGAGCTTTCCAGTCTCTCATTCTGGATGGGATTTTGCCATTTTCGGAAGATTCTTCATTGCATTCCGGTGCCATTGTTCAGGGCTTTGGAGGAGGCTTTGTGAATACTCCTTTGCATGAGGTCTCGCTAAACTCTCCCTTAGTATCAGGCAATGTTGTCGTAGGAGTGTGTTCTCACATTCCCATAAAGGGGGTGTCCTTCATTCTAGGGAACGATTTGGCCGGTGGCAAAGTGCTGGCTACTCCAGTTGTAATTCCCGTCCCTGTAGTTTCTGAGGTTCCTGATGAGCTCGCACAGAAGCATCCAGGAGTGTTTCCTGTGTGTGCGGTAACACGTGCAATGTCAAAGGTCAAATGTGACACCCATGAGGTTGTTAACTTAGATGGTGATATGACACTTAGTGACACGTTCTTTGTTGAGTTGAAAAGTGGCCCTGATGAGGGTTTTGGTAAGGTGATACCGTCTCATGAGCAGTTGGTACTAGAGCAAAACAAGGATGTCTCCTTGTCGTCCCTCTTTGAAGAGGCGGTTTTAGAGGATGAAATGGTAGATACGTCTCAAGGATACTTTGTTAGCAATGACGTGCTCATGAGAAAGTGGACACCACCTAACCTGTCCAGTCTGGATGACTGGGGCAGTGTGTTTCAGATTGTTGTTCCAGCCGTGTATCGTCCTGATATACTGCATCTAGCACATGATCATGATCTTGCTGGTCACATGGGGGTCAGGAAGACTTATGACCGTGTGCTGAGACATTTTTGTTGGCCTGGTTTGAAGTCAGATGTGGCACAATATTGTCGCTCGTGCCATGTGTGTCAGGTGGTTGGTAAACCAAACCAGAAGATCCCTCAGGCTCCTCTGCAGCCTATCCCTGCCGTTGGGGAACCTTTTGAGCGGATCCTCATTGACTGTGTTGGTCCCCTCCCTCGAACTAAGACAGGGAACCAGTACCTTTTGACTATTATGTGTGCAGCGACCCGTTTTCCTGAAGCCATTCCTTTACGCAAGATCACAGCCCCAGCTATATCCAAAGCTCTGGTTAGGTTTTTTTCGACTTTTGGCCTACCAAAGGTCATTCAATCAGATCAAGGGTCTAACTTCATGTCCCGTCTCTTTGCTCAGGTCCTCCAGCAGTTGTCTATCCAACATTGCCCTTCCTCTGCCTATCATCCAGAGTCCCAGGGGGCGCTGGAGAGATTTCACCAGACTATCAAAACAATGCTGCGGGCATATTGTACGGAGTTCGACAAAGACTGGGATGATGGAATCCCTTTGCTTCTGTTTGCTGCTAGGGAGGTAACCCAGGAGTCTCTTGGATTCAGCCCGGCTGAGCTGGTGTTCGGCCACACAGTGAGGGGTCCTTTGAAACTGTTGAAGGAAAAGTGGTTGGCTGACCAGACTCCTTCCTCTACTAATTTGTTGGACTATGTGTGTGACTTCAGGCTTAAGCTTAGTAGAGCATGTGAACTAGCGAAAGAGAACCTAAAGGTAGCCCAAGGAAAAATGAAGGTGTGGTATGATAGGCGGGCCCGACATAGGGTGTTCTCACCGGGAGACAAGGTGTTGGTTCTCTCGCCTATTCTTGGGTCTGCATTACAGGCTAAATACAGTGGGCCATACTCCATTGAGCGCAAAGTTGGTGAGGTCGACTACTTGATTAAAACTCCCGACCGCAGGCGCAAGAGTAGATTATGTCACGTCAATATGTTGAAGGCGTACAATGATAGGGCTCAAGCCTGTGGCTGTTCTAACAGTTTCTGCATCTTCTATTGTAGCCGACTGTTCTGTGTCGAAGGAGATTTCTCAGGGCCGGTTGCCAAACACCCAGATACTAGGTGACTTGGACTCACACCTGTCGTACTTACCACTTCCTGAGCGTACGGATGTGGTGCGCCTACTTAGACAGCATACACGTTTGTTTTCTGATGTCCCTAGTCGTACTAATGTACTCGAGCATGACATTGATGTTGGTAGTGCAGGACCAATTAAGCAACATGCCTATAGGGTGAATCCGGAAAAACGAAGGATCTTGAGTAAGGAAGTAGACTATATGCTGAGACATGGCATTGCGGAGCCCAGTTCTAGTGCGTGGAGCTCCCCCTGCCTGCTTGTTGATAAGCCAGACTGCACTCATCGGTTCTGTACTGATTTCCGTAAAGTTAATACAGTAACCAAGCCGGACTCGTACCCTCTGCCTCGGATGGATGACTGTATTGATCGGGTGGGTTCAGCAGCCTTTGTAAGTAAATTGGATTTGCTAAAGGGATACTGGCAGGTTCCGCTTACTCCGCGAGCACGTGAGATATCCGCTTTTGTCACACCAGAGAGTTTCTGCCAGTATACAGTGATGGCCTTTGGCATGCGAAATGCCCCAGCGACGTTTCAGCGGCTAGTGAACAAGGTCCTGGGCGGGGTAGCGTTCTGTGAGGCATATCTGGATGACCTGGTTATCCACAGTTCCTCTTGGTCACAACATGTGGAGCATCTGGCCGAAGTGTTCAAGCGGTTGGGTGATGCTAACTTGACAGTTAACCTTGCGAAATGTGAATTTGGACAGGCCACGGTTACCTACCTGGGTAAGGTGGTTGGACGTGGGCATGTGTGCCCCGTTACAGCTAAGGTGGAGGCTATAGTGGGCTTCCCTGCTCCCATCACCAGGCGGGAGTTAAAGCGCTTCCTAGGTATGGCAGGGTACTATAGGAGTTTCTGTAGGAACTTTGCTTCTGTTGTTGCCCCTTTGACCAATCTGCTCAGTCCTAAGGTACCTTTCGTGTGGACTGAGACTTGTCAACAGTCTTTTGAGAGCATCAAGGGTATTCTAATTAGCGCTCCCGTTCTGTCAGCTCCCGATTTTCAACTGCCATTCAAGTTGGCAGTGGATGCTAGTGACCTCGGTGCTGGAGCCGTCCTCCTGCAAGAGGATGCATTAGAGGTGGAGCACCCAGTGTGCTACTTTTCTAAAAAGTTTGACAGGCATCAACTGCACTACTCTACTATAGAGAAGGAGGCGCTCGCTTTGGTTCTTGCCTTGAACCATTTTGATGTTTACGTGGGATCCTCCAGTTTACCCCTTGTTGTGTATACAGACCATAACCCTTTGGTTTTTCTTCGCAGCATGGTGAATTCGAATCATCGTTTGATGCGATGGAGTTTGTTCCTCCAGGCGTATAACTTGGATATTCGCCACATTCGTGGGAGGGACAACGTGCTAGCAGACGCCCTCTCACGATCGTAGTACCGGTGTTTGTGGTACCCGTTATCGCTGTGGTGGTAGAGGCCCTGACAACTAAGGGGTCACAGTTGTTTTTTGTTTTGTTTATGGGTTGTTGTGTAGTGGTTGCCTCTTGGGCAACCAGTTTGGTGGGGGAGGTGTTATGTACTAGAGGCCTGGTCACTCCTGTTTCACCAGGGCAGGCAGGTGAGGGCTGCCAATTAGCCAATTAGTGCTGATTGGTTACCTGCTGGGGAGCTTCAAAGGCAGACCCAGAAACACACATGCACGGTCTGTGCCTTGTGAAAGAGCTGTCAGGTTCTTACAGTCCTTGTCCGTTGGGTTACCAGTACATTAGTTTATAGTTATATTAGTAGTTCCTTGGTTTAGTAGCATTTTTGAGTTAGAGCACAGGGTTTTGGTGTTGATTACACATAGGTTGCGTACCCATGAGCCAGGGTCGTAACACTACACCATACTAGGGCTGACCCCTATTAATCGATTAGTCGACTAATCGGTCGAAAGAAGCCGTAGTCGACTGGCCAACCTCTTAGTCGAATATAATAAAAAAATTAAAATAAAAAAATATTAATATGTATATATATATATTTTTTTTATCATTCTTTCCAAAAGAAAAGAGGCCTAGATGCGTGGCTAATGCTAATGGCACGCATACCAGAGGCTAACTGCCTACGAAAACAGGCACAGAGGCACTGAAAGAGGATTTCACCCATCTAATGAACACACTACTAGACTAGACAAATATCAAGATGTATCCATCAGTGGACCAATTGCATGCTTTTGCAGAGGACAAGAAGCCTTCAGTCGACTCCTTCAGACATTAAGCACCCCCCACAGCCCAAATGGAATAATAAAAAAGTAAAAAAAAAATAATAATAATTAAAAATATTATATATATTTTTTTTAAGTCAACCAATAGTCGACTAACGGCACATTTTGGCCAATCCTAGTTGACCATCCAAATCCTTAGTCGGGGACAGCCCTACACCATACTGGACCATACTGCACCATACTGCATCATACTACACCATACTGGACCATACTGCACCATGCTGCATCATACTACACCATACTGGACCATACTGCACCATGCTGCATCATACTACACCATACTACACCATACTAGGGCTGACCCCTATTAATCGATTAGTCGACTAATCGGTCGAAAGAAGCCGTAGTCGACTGGCCAACCTCTTAGTCGAATATAATAAAAAAATTAAAATAAAAAAATATTAATATGTATATATATATATTTTTTTATCATTCTTTCCAAAAGAAAAGAGGCCTAGATGCGTGGCTAACGCTAATGGCACGCATACCAGAGGCTAACTGCCTACGAAAACAGGCACAGAGGCACTGAAAGAGGATTTCACCCATCTAATGAACACACTACTAGACTAGACAAATATCAAGATGTATCCATCAGTGGACCAATTGCATGCTTTTGCAGAGGACAAGAAGCCTTCAGTCGACTCCTTCAGACATTAAGCACCCCCCACAGCCCAAATGGAATAATAAAAAAGTTAAAAAAAATAATAATAATTAAAAATATTATATATATTTTTTTTAAGTCAACCAATAGTCGACTAATGGCAAATTTTGGCCAATCCTAGTTGACCATCCAAATCCTTAGTCGGGGACAGCCCTACACCATACTGGACCATACTGGACCATACTGCACCATACTGCATCATACTACACCATACTGGACCAACCATACTACACCATACTGGACCATACTACACCCTACTGGACTGCACAATACTGCACCATTCTGGATCATACTGCACCATACTGCACAATATTGCACCATACTGCACCATACTACACAATACTGCACCATACTGGACCGTACTGGACCATACTACATCATACTGGACCATATAGGACCAGACTGCATCATACTGGACCATAATGGGCCATACTATAAGATACTGCACCATACTGTACAATACTACACCATACTTCATCATACTACACCATACTAGACCATACTGGGCCGTGCTACACCATACTGGACCATACTGCACCGTACTGGACCATACTACTACATCATACTGGACCATATAGGACCAGCCTGCATCATACTGGACCATACTGCACCATACTGGGCCATACTATACAATACTGGACCATATAGGACCAAACTGCATCATACTGGACCATACTGCACCATACTGGGCCATACTATACAATACTGCACCATACTGGACCATACTTCATCATACTACACCATACTAGACCATACTGGACTGTGCTACACCATACTGCACCGTACTGGACCATACTACATCATACTGGACCATATAGGATCAGACTGCATCATACTGGATAACTGGACCATACTGCACCATACTGGACCATACTACACCATACTGGACCATATTGGACCATACTACACCATACTGCACCATACTACACCACACTGGACCATACTGCACCATACTATACAATACTGCACCATACTGTACAATACTGCACCATACTGGACCATACTGGACCATACTGCGTCATACTATACCATCCTGGACCATACTATACCATACTGGACCGCACTACACCATATTAGGGGTGGGAATCACCCGTTTCTGTTAGGGCAGCAGTGGCGGAGCCCAATAGCAGAACACAGGAGGAGAGAGAATGGAGTGTTTTATTTTGGTTTAATGTAGGCACCAAGCAGACAGGTATTATTGTACAGGAATGTTCAAGTAGATGCGAGCAGGTCCACTCCTCGTGCAGCACAGGAGCGTCCAGGCGGGTGGTGTCTCGGGAGCGGTGGTCCTGGGCACAGGGAGAACAAGATTAGGACAAGGTATGCAACAAGGACAGAGTAGCAAGGCTAGTGTGCGTCGTCGTACCTAGGTTGTTAGGTTAACACTGCGACGAGGGAGAGCAGGATCCGTGGGCTGATGTAGGGGTTTGTTGATGAGGGAATCCCTCACAGCTGCACTGATTTGATCTCCCTCTGGCAGCGTGGGAATGCTGAGGTCGGATGTTGCCCATATAAGGGTGCGGAAGGAGAAGGGGTGAGGAAGGCTCTCGCCATGATTATGACAGTTTCATCACGATACGATATCGATTCTTTGGACAACGATATTTGCCGATATCACAAAGTCTGCCACGATACGATACGGTTCGATTCAGGTGCCTGCGATCGTTATGAGACGATATTATATGCCCATTTAACACAATCAGTAACATTTATATCAACTCAAAAAAGGCAACGGAAAAATATCATTTGACATTTTTATTTTTGAGCTCTTCCAGACATTTAAATGAAAAACAATCTATTGTTTTTAATACAAATAGACCTCCTGTTCACTATAAAGTGCCACGTTTTGATATATTGAGCGTTAAACTTTTAAGTAAAAGTAAACATTTTTGGAACTCACAACACGCAACCTAAAACCCCTTCCTCTCCCAAACCGTTCCTACAATTGTTTTATGTTGCATGATGATCATGAATGCATTTATTATGTATTATATTTTTTATGTTTAAATATCAACATTATCTGTCCACCCTCAGTACATTTACTATCAATATAATATACTCGTCTGACTTCATCTGATCTTTCCAAACGCACACACACACACAGAGAAAGGGAGAATGCCTGCCCCCCTTCCCCAGTCCCCACTCTGCTGTTCTCTCTGTCTATGGCTCTGATCAGGGTTTAGCTTGTTAGCTTACGCTAACGTAACGTTAATTTCGGTCTTTAACGCGGCGTGGGCATAACGGAATGGCGAGGATTGCAAAGCATGTTAGATGCATTTGACCTGTTGCGGAATAAAACAGCAGGGACTTGTTTTGGGTCGCAAAATAGGCACACTATGTAGCCTTGCTCTGTTGTAATCTCCGCGTTTCAGACGCTACTGCTGTGCTGTAGAGCGGATACGACTCTCCACGGGATTTTCAAAATAAGAGTATCGCAATATGAATCGATCTTATTGGATCATTGATAATAGATCGATATATCGATCTGGATCGATGTATCGTCCCACCCCTACACCATATTGGACCATACTGCACCATACTGGACCATACTACATCATACTGCACCATACTGGACCATACTACATCATACTGGACCATATAGGACCAGACTGCATCATACTGGACCATACTGGGCCATACTATACAATACTGCACCATACTGTACAATACTACACCATACTGGACGATACTTCATCATACTACACCATACTAGACCATACTGGACCGTGCTACACCATACTAGACCATACTGGGCCGTGCTACACCATAATGGCCCATATAGGACCAGACTGCATCATACTGGACCATACTGGACCATAATGCACCATAATGGACCATACTGTACAATACTACACCATACTGGACCATACTTATTCTTTATTTATCTGTGTCTGTGTTCCAATCTGATGCCTGAACGGCAAACCTCAAATAGGTATCAGACACTGTATGACTGTAAAAACCTCACATCCTGGTTTTCCCCTCTTCACCTACACTAAACTTTGAGTTACCTCCGTCTACCTCACATAGAAACATACAGTAGATGCATACACATGCACACAGACAGGACACACACACACACACATCCATACATCTGTACAACAGGTTGAGTATTGGGGTGCTCAGATACATGAGGAAACATCAATCTGCCTTAGAAGTCTGTTGGACATGTGTGTGTGTGTGTGTGTGTGTGTGTGTGTGTGTGTGTGTGTGTGTGTGTGTGTGTGTGTGTGTGTGTGTGTGTGTGTGTGTGTGTGTGTGTGTGTGTGTGTGTGTGTGTGTGTGTGTGTGTGTGTGTGTGTGTGTATGTGTGTATGTGTGTGTGTGTGTGTGTGTGTGTGTGTGTGTGTGTGTGTGTGTGTGTGTGTGTGTGTGTGTGTGTGTGTGTGTGTGTGTGTGTGTGTGTGTGTGTGTGCGTGCGTGCGTGCGTGTGTGCATGCGTGTGCGAGTGAGATAGAACTGAGGCAAACTTTGGCTTGTGTAACTGTATTAAGATGATTTGTGTGCATGTGTGTGTGATGTATGTATGTTGAGAGATCTCGACTGCAGGGATTGTGTTTTGATGGTGGTCAACATGGTGGTCACTGCAGACAGCTCTTCTCAGAGCAACGTGTTCTTCCTTGTTGTCACTATGTTTATTAATCTTACAAGCAATGAGTCAGGAATAATCATATTTGTCAAGTATGGGTTGAAATGATTGGATCCTTGGCCACAATTATAATAACACTGCACTTGGTGTTGTAAAATACAGTCAAAGTATTATGATTTGTGTCAATAACAATTTGTATTATTATTATCTTCTTTTCCCCTCCTTTTTCCGTTTTTCTCCCATCCCAATGTTAGTAGTTATGCCAATTCCCAATCCCCTTCCTGGTCGTTGCGCACTCTACCCCCTACCGTCGGTCTGGGAGGTCGGAGACTATCACATGCTTCCTCCGACACATGTGTACCCAGCCCACCGCTTCTTTTCACCTGGCAGCGCGGACTCTCACTGGGGGAGTGTAACGTGTGCAAGGGTCACAGTACCTCCCCCAGATCCTTCCCTCGCTGTGCAGGCGCCCCCGACCGAACTGTAGGAGTCGCTGTTTACAACGACCAGGACCCAACCCACCGGCTTTCCCACCCGCTGACTCGATCCCACTGTATCTGCGGTGGTAGACAGACGCTTAGTCCGCTGCGCTACCCGGCCGCCCTCAGTTTAACTATTTTAAGCAGTTTATTAATTGAACTGCTTAATTTTATTTAAAGGTCCTGTGTCTTATAAACTGCCTTTTCCAGTTTTTAGCATTGTTTTCTAGCAATGGGGGTTTGTATCAATGGGGTCTGTGTCTCTAATTCTCATTTTGGCGGATTGCTCTAATTCAGTTGAGACAATATCCTCCCCCAGTGAACTAAGCCATTCTGATTTGACGTGCTATCCAAATAGCAAGGAGCTGATCTGCAGTAACACCCCCTCTATGGTTGTAGCGCACTCAACAACAGAGCAAGTGGAAATACTGACACGGGTTGCGCGGGTGCCGACAGAGACAGCAGAAAACGAGCAAGCGAGAGAGAGGGAGAGAGAGAGAGATAGAGATGGAGAGCAGACCAGGCTGCAGAAACAAATTAGTGGGGGGGCATAAAATGTTCTCGGGGGGGCACAATGGTTTTTCAACACAGGTTCCCTTTTATACGTTTCAGCTGGGACAACGGCGCTGTGGCTTGCTTGGCGCTGCCCACGGTGCTGAACTAAACAGCAGAGAGGCCATTGAAAAATCTAATTTCTCTCTATCTTAAGAACATTCACTTATACAAAAACAGACTGAACGGATATATATAACAGACCTGCTGGGGCAACGGACTGAGAGCAGGGGACACAAACAGGCTGGATAAGATAGCGTGGTTGGGGTGGAGCTGGACTCTAGCGAGGGTGGCGGAGAGGAGGAACCTTGCTAAGCTCCAGGCCATCAGGGAAAACCCCTCCCACCCACTACAGTCACACAGACTTGGCTGACAGGAGGAGCATGTTATAGGCTCACACTACCTAAAAGCAGCACTGAACGGCACAGGAAGTCCTTCATTCCGACAGCCATCAGACTTTATACAATGCATCACTGTGCCTCACTGCATCACTAAGCACAGTGACAGTTACCATCTTCCTGGACTCTTAGTTTTTAAACAGCACTGTGCAATATTACACCTACTGTAGACTTCAGTATATTTTTACTGTATTTATTTACTGTAACTTTTATTCTATTTTTATTCTATTTCATTTTATTCTAGGCCATTTGTTTTGTTATTCTTATTCGTGACTTGTTCTGTCTAAATGTTTAATGTTGAGTGATT
This sequence comes from Notolepis coatsorum, assembly GCF_963971535.1. Lineage (NCBI taxonomy): Eukaryota > Metazoa > Chordata > Actinopteri > Aulopiformes > Paralepididae > Notolepis > Notolepis coatsorum. The sequence continues at coordinate 194,207,947 of NC_140169.1, read as the reverse complement.
TGCAGTGTCAAATTTCCCTCAGGATAATAAATTTCTATTCTATTCTATTCTATATCTTTGAAAAGTCTCCATTTATTCAACACTTCTGAATTCATTGACAAACTGAACGGAACTGACAAAAAGAAGTGCATAAAAAAGCAAACAAAATTCCTCCACAGGCTACTCACCATCATTAGTAGAGCGGCAAGCGGCGTTTGGGGACAGAGTGAAATTTTCTTAAAACACTGTCCCTCCACTCATTCCTGAACTTTTTTGTTAAGTCCTTCTCAAATGCCAACTGAATTAAATTGGCCTTGCGTTGATGAAGCATACGAAGGCGATGTTCTGTAAAGACGTTCTTGAGGGTAGAAAACTAATTCTCACAGAGTGCCGTGCTAGCTTCAGTAGTGTTGTTGTTGACATCAGCTGTCCCCGACTAAGGATTTGGATAGTCGACTTTGATTGAAAAAAAAAAATATATATATATATATTTTCTTTTTTACCATGGTGGGCACAGCTGACTCAGTGGGCGGGCCAGGCCCCCTAATGCCCGCCCATGGCGCCGGGTCTGAGGGAGAGCGAGAGAGAGAGGGAGAGAGAGAGAGAGGGAGAGAGAGAGAGATAGAGAGGGAGAGAGAGAGAGAGGGACACGCATTTACACACAACCTCCCGACCGCGTGCACAGGGCAGGAGCTTCTCTCACACACACACGGAGCACACACACATGGAGCATTTACACACAAGCTCCCGACCTCCCGATGCATGTGTGTGAGAGAAGCTCCTGCCCCGCGCGCGGTCGGGAGGTTGTGTGTAAATGCTCCATGTGTGTGTGCTCCGCTGTGTGTAAATGCGTGTCTCTCTCTCTCTCTCTCTCTCTCTCTCTCTCTCTCTCTCTCTCTCTCTCTCTCTCTCTCTCTCTCTCTCTCTCTCTCTCTCTCTCTCTCTCTCCCTCTCTATCTTCAACTTCAAATTACTTTATTTTCCTTTCGGAACTTCATTTGTGCAGTGGTTGAAAGACAAACATACAGTCACAATACATAGACACTCACCACTATATATAAAAAAAATGGTTAAAACTACAATAAAAAGACCACTATATAAAAAAACACCAACTACATTAAAACTACAGTACTTAAAGCATGATATATTAAAAACCATGTGGAGCAGTTCTGTATGTATATAAATAATAAATAATAGTAGTACAGGTACATAGTATGTGTCCATCAGGTGGAAGGGGGAGTCTATTTTAAGTAGTCCAAAGTCCTTGGGGGGGGGGGGGCAGTCCGGCCTCCACCAGACCTAGGTGTTCAGCAGTCTGATGGAGGTTGGCACGAAGCTACCTAAGCCCCTTTTGTTCAGTGATGAAGCTCTGTATCGACGGCCTGAGGGCATTAGTTTGTAATGGGTGTGAAGGGTGTGTGTGTTATCTACAACTATTTGGGAGGCCTTTTTAACTGTCAGTTTTTTGTGGATGCTGCTGAGTGGCTCCTGGTCCTTCCCAATTATCTTGCCGCTGATCTTAACGACCCTGTCGAGAGGTTTCCGGTTGATGGCACGCATCACTCCAAACCATCGATTCCACAAAGGAGTTTTAGAAAGCCTGCAGGATTGATGGTCGCACCTGAAGCTTCCTCATCTTCCTGAGGAAGAACAGTCGCTGTTGGCACTCTCTATCTCTCTCTCTCTCCCTCGCAGTCGGGAGCACTTGCATATCACTGTCAAAATATCATTACGTGCGCCCGTATTCCGATTCGTGCAATAATATTCAAACGGGTATATATTAGGGATGTCCCGATCCGATCAAGGCCGATCACGTGATTTTCAGAAGATCGGGATTGGGAACATTTTCTTTTTAAAATCGGGAAATATATATAAAAAACATTTATTCAACAAACATGACCATGTTCACGTCTTAAACTCATACTGAGGCCTTAGTTTTGGTTTTAAATTACATATCATTAATTTATTTATTGTCACACAGAGCAGAAGAATTTGCCAAAACAAACGCATTTCATTTGATTTACACCGTTGCGACAGTGACTGTCATGTACGCAGATCTGATAATAACAACTGGAGGACGGCACATGAGCAAAAGCAGCCCCTCTCAGTAAATATGTTCAAAATCAAGGTCCCAGGTGTAGGTGAAAGAAAGACACAACACAAGACGTTTTCCAAATAGTAAATTATATATTAAATGGAGGTAGGGGTTTAAACCTCCTCCATGGTGCACAGGGGAAAAGGTAGGGGAGGACAAACAAGACATACATGTAAGGCAACTCAAACAAACACTTAGTAGGTACGATACTACCTTGGGCCCATCCCAGGCCACCACAGCTGTGGAGTCTAACCCACACTCCATGTGATAAAATGGCACCGTGCCACACAGTGTTGTTTCTAGGCCATAGACAGGCGAGACAGAAGCCTCCCCACTCCACCATAAGGCAAGTGACTTCCAGCAATCAGACTCCCGTGTGTGTGTCATCTTCCCGCTTATATTCACTCATCCAACTAACTGCCCACAGGTGTACTCAAGCAGGTGCAATCAGCTCAATCAGGAGGATGAGTGGTCTCTGGGGGAAGAGAAGGGACAGCATTAAAAGATGACACATCACACCACCAAGAACAACATAGCCCACTCATGATACTAATCTGATGTTCACATGGTCTCCTAATACAGTAACAATGATAATGACCAACCCACGTACGTCACAGTGACGTATGCCGAATCCCTCAAGAGACCTACATTTATGTCAAGGATGGGGGACTTGCAGTCACCTGATTTTTACAGACGATGGCGCCATTGCTCTATGTATGTTATTACCATCTCATGAAGCAGCAGGCTGGAGGCATCATTGTGCTCGGAGAGGTAAGGAGACAGAGTTTTTAATTACTCTGGTTGCAATGCATCGCTTGAATGAAGTTAACTTTTCACCTGGATAACATCAATATTTGCTTTGATAATATTTGAATATTTGATCATTTGAGGATCATCATCGGCGTTTCAGACCAAAATGGAGCAAATCATTACGTAAGTCGAACACTGTGTGCATGTATACTAATGTGCAACTGCAAACAGATTGAAACTTTGAATATTTCTCGTATAAGCACATTCTCATTCACATTCTCATTCACTGGCACTCGAGGGACTATTGAGACAACAGAGGGGCTTGTCTCGCTTAGCCAGTTCCTGACAAAAATGCGTCGAATGGGTTACTAATGTGAAAGATTGGATCGGGAAAGATCGGTATCGGTAGATACTCAAAATCACATGATCGGGATCGGATGGGGAGCAAAAAAATGCGATTGGGAAGTCCCTAGTATATATTGTCATTTGAAACAAGTTACCAATGCATTGTCCCGTGGGATTATGCCCCGTGGGATTATGCCCCCTTTAAAGGGGACATGTACTGCTATTCCTAGCACTATTTGGGCAACTTTACACAATTCCTGTTAGTCTATTGAAGACATCTGTAAGGTTTTTTTCCAAAAAATGCATTGTTTTATATTTCTAATCAAGTACTCAAAACCATCATTTTTCAGCTCCAAGATTTCAGGCTGTTATGGCCTGGCTCCGCCCATAAGCACTTTGAGTGACAGTCAGCGATCTGGTAGACAGAGAGAGATAGAGAGAGAGAGAGAGAGAGAGAGGGGGGGGGGGGTGCGAGAGAGAGAGAGAGAGAGAAAAAAAAGACAGGCCATCTCTTCCTTTCGTTTTTTCTCTCCCTGCGGCAGCTTGTGTGCTCCCTCCCTCTCTCTCTCTGTCTCCCTCTCTCTGTCTCTCCCTCTCTCTCTCCCTCTCTATCTCTCTCTCTCCCTCCAGAGTATGCAGAGGTGTCGGGTTTCAATCTGCCTCGCAGTATGAGGAAGTGGTTTTCCATTCGCTGTCTAGTCTAGGTAGAGTGTGGGCGGGCATTAGCTACAACCACAGAGCCAATCACATCACTGTCTTCTACCCAGAGCCTGAATGACGTGACTCAGGCCTTAAAATCAGGATGGACTAATTTACTGGAGCAGGAAATTATCTGAGCTGAATCAGAGCAATCCGCCAATATGGTATTTAGACACTAAAACACATTGATACTAACTCCTATTACTATAATACAATGCTAGAGACTGAAAAATGACATTTATAGTACATGTCCCCTTTAACTAAGTGAAAAGCTGAATTGATGATCAATGGCGACATCATTGATACTTAACCGTATGAAGCAATGAGTCTCTCATTAATAACCTTGTAAAACAAAGGAAAATATTGATACTTTGTTCCGACACATGTTGATACAATTTAAAAAGACACATTATCACTAGATCCCCCCTCCCACCAACACTACTATTGAAAAGCATTTCAATCTCTTTCCTCACTCAATAACACCCCATGGTTAGAGACACTTCTGATTCGGAAGGATGGATCAGTAACTCCCAGGCTTTTCTGTGTCAGCACAAAGACGTCAAATTAACCAGTCAACACATAACGGCAGACTGGGTGTGTGTGTATGTGTGTGTGTGTGTGTGGGGGGGGGGGGGGTCAATCCCCTCTCATTTACACTGCTATGGATAACTACCGTGAGAACTCCCCCCTAGACCCCCACGTCCCGAGGGGAGCAAGGCCGACCCTGCAGCGGTGAGGAGAAATCGGGGAGATTGGAGCTGGCACCTCACACTCAGAGGGAGCTCCAGGGGGAGGGGGCCTGGCCCCCGGGCGGTCCAGCCAGGGTGAGGGATTGTGAGGGAAAGGGAACCTGGCAGCTCCACTTCCTCCTCACTCCGTTCTGGAGGCCTGATTAGCAAGAGAGCAGAGCTCCTTCCCTCTTTCTCTCTCTCTTCTCTCCTCCCTCCATCCACTCTCTCTCTCTCTCTCTCTCTCTCTCTCTCTCTCTCTCTCTCTCTCTCTCTCTCTCTCTCCTCTCCATCGATGCCATGGATCTGGGTTGCAGTGATGAAGCTGAGAGGAGAAATCAAAACCAGATGACCCCAAACCACAGATGCCAGGAGAGGAGAGGAGAGGAGAGGGAGACAACCAAAATCATCAAGGCTGATCATCAGTATGGCACACTTGTGCATGCGTGTGTGTGTGTGTGTGTGTGTGTGTGTGTGTGTGTGTGTGTGTGTGTGTGTGTGTGTGTGTGTGTGTGTGTGTGTGTGTGTGTGTGTGTGTGTGTGTGTGTGTGTGTGTGTGTGTGTGTGTGTGTGTGTGTGTGTGTGTGTGTGTGTGTGTGTGTGTGTGTGTGTGTGTGTGTGTGTGTGTGTGTGTGTGCGTGCAGGCGTGCAGGCGAGGCCCCATGTCACATACACACTTCATGATTATCTTGGCTTCTCCAATTTGAGATAATGAACGTCAAAGAGCCCAAGCAGGCAATGTTCTGGTTGGTGTTTCAGTTTGGATCGCAGGCCCGCTGTTGTTTCAGACTGGATGGATGGATGGATGGGTGGATGGATGGATGGATGGGTGGATGGATCGATGAGTGGATGGATGGATGGATGGATGGATGGATGGATGGATGGATGGATGGATGGGTGGATGGATGGATGGATGGATGGATGGATGGATGGATGGATGGATGGATGGATGGATGGATGGATGGATGGATGGATGGATGGATGGATGGATGGATGGATGGATGGTGCTGACAGGCCGGACCCGTCCAGTGAGCTGCGGAGCTGTGGACAGGATCCAAAGAGAATACTATGTGTTGCTCTGGACTGTATCTCCCAATCACCCCCCCTCTCTCTCTCTCTCTCTCTCTCTCTCTCTCTCTCTCTCTCTCTCTCTCTCTCTCTCTCTCTCTCTCTCTCTCTCTCTCTCTCTCTCTCTCTCTCTCTCTCTCTCTCTCTCTCTCTCTCTCTCTCTCTCTTCTCTCTCTCTGCACACATATGCACATGCACACACTCATAAATACATTCTGACACACACAAATACATTCTGACACACACACAAACACACACAGTACAGTATTTCTCTTATCACTTACCTTCAACCTCAGCCTGTCATCTGGACCAGTGTGTGCGTGATGGCTGGCAGTTGGCCCCCCCTCCCCCTGCCCTCTCCTGACCCACCAGATGATTGATCCTTGCTGGTGTTGACGCGGCTACAAGGCTTTGAGGAGGGCGGCTCGGGGCCTTGATCAGAAACAAACATGGCTCATTAAGCTACAGTATGGCCTGAGCAGCAGCTCAGTGAGTTATACATCCTGAAGTCTGAAGGAGAGGGAGGGGAGTCAACACCTCTGTCCCACTTCAGTATGAATGCATTGATTATTTTCTATTACATCCTGAATACAAAGAGATGTACTGTGTTGTTCATCATTTTTAAAACATCAGTGTTGCCAGGATACACATAGTAAAACATGAGTACTTCCAGGATACACATAGTAAAACATCAGTACTGCCAGGATACTGTTATATTACAGTTGGATTAACCTGTTGTTGATCGTTATCCACCTTCATCGTCTCTCCTGGCTGTGTCTGTGTTGTGTTTTGGTTAGTAGTTCATGGCGGTGGAATTCTGTTCTCCCACACGCTTACTCTCTTTAGTAGAGTTGTCTTCATATCAGAAGGATGTTTATTTGCATAAACAAAAGTTCTCGTACAGAATGAACGAATTGAAAGTCTTTAACCCCTTATGCCCGAGCGGTCCGGTACCCGTACGAGATTGATATCACGCCATAAATCAGTATGATGGCATTGTCCATCGATGTCAAAATAAAGAGTCTAGGTTATCTCCGTTTCCAAGATTTTGAAATTAGAAAAGCCATTCAAACTTCTCAAGTTTCTTCAGATGATGAAAAAAAGACATGGTCCAAATGTATATGAATTGGAATGTATAACGATTAGCGATAGTAAAACTAATAGCGTCATCTACCTGCCAAAGTTTTACCGGACCAATCCTACCCATAGAACCATGATCCTGCCCTACTCTCTCTTGGCATGGAGTGAGTGTTCATTGGAAAATGCAGATCGGTGTCACATTTAATGCAGGTTGAGTGTGACACCAAGTGAGCGATGCGGACGTCCACACGGTTAGAAAACGTTTGCTTCGCGCTTTAAGTACACACGGACCTCTGCAGAGTCCGTTCCGTGTACGTTTAGCCCAACTATGTGGGAGCCTTAACCCTTTCAGAACAGCAGTCAAAGTGTATATTTTCTGTTTGTTTACCAATGATTTTAAGTGTTATTAGTGAAATATGAGTTTATAGAAATCTCAGCGCATCGAGTTGGAAAAGGGCGCATATTGGCGCGAGGACTTGGTGCGCAACATAACTTGAGTGTATTCTTTTGAGCGAAGAGACTCAGGGCTTTTGATGGGCTTTAGAATAAATAAAAAAAAACTACACTTCCCAGCTCACGCCAGCCTCTGTCAATCATCTGACTTCTAGTGTGAAGCTTTTTATTTATTTTTATTTTTGGGATCATATCTCGAGGGTGGAACAAACCTGAACGTTATTGCCATAAAATAGAACGCAGTTAGTTTCTCTACCTTTCAGTGAATGTCTAGCAAAAAAACGAGTTGCAATCTGATGAAAAATGGCAGAGAAATTTACATTATAAAAAAGTTACAGTAGATTTTTTTTTGCTGCCTGGGGTGCCTGGTGGTACTAAATCCAGATTGAACTCTGCATTGGAAAGAGAAGATTTGGCCCAATCGATAAATGGGTGACTAGGCCATAATAAGGTAATTTACAGGCCTGATATTCTATATTCATATTTCAAATTGCATGTATCCGGATGGCAAAATTCTGTACTGTATCTGCAAAACCCCCTGTAAATCATCTGCCCTTTTTTAATTAGCAATTTGCTACGTCTGGTCAATGTTAGCATGGTGTTATTCACCGTCAAAGATTAAAAAAAAACATTAAAAAAATAATTATATTCTCCTTTGGTTCATTACAATTTACTCAAGCCTAGTAATAGATGTCCCTAGATGCCAAGAACATGCAAATGGACCCTTGTAGAAGTGGAGCAATCTTCCATATACTTAGGTATATTTTTTGATTTTTTTTGGAAAATATGGCTAGGGCTTAAGAGGTTAAAAGGTTAAAAAACTACCGCCCCGCCCCCCACCGGTGTACACTTTTTAAGTTTCAGTTTCACTTCTAGAGTAGATTTAACTTCATGTGAAGCAGAGAAAGAAGACTCTAGAGAAGAGATGACATGTTACACAACAAGGGAAGAGGATTTATCAATATTTTGGATTTAAACACTGCAGCAGCTCGACTGGAGAGGAGCTCAGATGATCAGTCCGGGAAAAGTATGTAGTGCGTCAGCCTTTTTTTTCTCAGATAAGCTGTGACTGAAAGTCCGCGGGAGAAAGTTGGTGTGGGTGTGTGTGTGTGTGTGTGTGTGTGTGTGTGTGTGTGTGTGTGTGTGTGTGTGTGTGTGTGTGTGTGTGTGTTTCCATTGGGCTTAAGATTTTCAGTTTATTGTAATGACCCTGCTGTGTTACAAACATATCATTCATTCATGGTTTTGTTTCAGGGGGGACTATAGACACTAGGTGGAACTACGGTTGAATACATCTCAGGGGGGACTATAGACACTAATAATAATAATAATAATAATAATAATAATAATAATAATAATAATAATAATAATAATAATAATAATAATAATAATAATAATAATAATAATAATAATAATAATAATAATAATAATAATAATAATAATAATAATAATAATACATTTAATTTGTAACGCACCCTACATTCCTGAGAATATCAGAGTGCTACAGAGTTAAAAGAATAAAATAAAAATAGATAAATAAAAAAAGAACACATTGCAGAACAACATATGATAAGACATTAAAACTAAAAAAAGGCCTTTCTAAAAAGGTAGGTCTTGAGTCCACGTTTAAAAGTATCAACAGTTTGTTGTGCTCTCAGGTGGTTGGGGAGAGCATTCCACAGTCTGGGTGCGGCCGAGCAGAAGGCTCGATCGCCCATGGTGTGCAGCTTAGTCCTGGGGGCTTTGAGGAGGTAGACTGTGCCGGAGCGGAGGGAGCGTGAGGAGGACTGGGGGGTGAGGAGTTCCTTGAGGTAGGCAGGGGCACCGCCGTGTACACACTGGTGAATGGGGAGGGAGACCTTGTACTCGATCCTGTGTTCCATGGGGAGCCAGTGTAGTGATCTGAGGATGGGGGTGATGTGGTCATGTTTGCGCACCCTCATCAGGATCCTAGCAGCGCTATTCTGGATGGATTGCAGTTTTTGAATGCTTTTACTAGGGATCCCGATGAGGAGTGCATTACAATAGTCCAGCCTGGAGGAGACGAAGGTGGATGAGTTTCTCTGAATCTGCCAGAGTGAGTGAGGAGCGGAGTTTTGTGATGTTCCTGAGGTGAAAGAAAGAGGTCTTGCAGAGGTGTTTGATGTGGGTCTCGTATGTGAGGTGGGGGTCAATTTTCACGCCCAAGTTAGTGACAAGGGTGGAGAGAGGAATGTCCTGGCCGGAGAAGGAGATGGTGGATGACCGGACCTGGTGTGGGGTACCGACCAGCATGGCTTCAGTTTTGGAGCTGTTGACCTGTAGAAACCTGTGGTTCATCCACGCCTTAGTCTCCTCCAGGCAAGCGGTCAGTGTGGGGGGTGATGATGGTGAAGATGGTGAAATCCGGATGTACAGCTGGGTGTCATCAGCATAGCAGTGGAACGACACACCGTGCCGGCTGATGATACTGCCGAGGGGGAGCATGTACAGGGTGAACAGCAGGGGGCCGAGGACGGATCCCTGGGGGACACCGCAGGTGATGGGGTGGGTAGAGGATGTTGCGCTTCCCAGGGAGACACACTCAGTCCGACCAGCCAAGAGGGACTGGAATAAGCCCAGGGCTAGGTCACGGAGTCCGACGTCGGAATGGAGACAGTCCAGGAGGATGGCATGATCAACCGTGTCAAAGGCTGCCGATAGATTGAGAAGGACCAGAATGTATGGGGTTCCAGCATCCACCGCCATCAGAAGGTCGTTGGTGACCCTGACCAGGGCTGTCTCTGTGCTGTGCACAGAGCGGAACCCAGACTCGAACTTCTTGAAGATGTTGTTGTCTCTGAGGTGTGCTTGGAGCTGCTCCACAACTACCTTCTCCAGCACCTTGTAGAGGAACGGGAGGTTGGAGATGGGCCGATAGCTGCCAATTCCATAATTCATGCTTTTGTCTCATCACGTCTAGACTACTGTAATGCACTTTTTTCAGGCCTACCTAATTCAAGCATTGTGCAGCTTTCTATTGTGGTGGTGGAGTTTAGGTGCACTTTAGTCTGTGTGTAAATAAGTAATGTTTTGTGGTGTTTTTTATGCTGTGCATTTATGTGAATGTTTAGTGGTAGTTGAGCTATGATTGTAATTATGTTTTCATTTTCGGATGTATGGAGGCACTGTATGCTTGATTAAAGTTGTGAATGGAGATGTAGTCATTTCACATGTGATCCAGGGATGTAGCGAGTAGTGGGCTGTAATTGGTCGAGATACGTCACGTGGTGTCAGTGAAACTGTATACAGGAAGTCGCGGGGAATTTGACAGCAGCGAAGGGAGACGATTGAGAACCGGTGAGTGGATGTGTGTAAGCGATTTGTTTTAAGAATGATAGTAGTATTGTGGTAGTTATTGATTGAATGTGTGTCTTGTTTCAAGGTTTGTAACCTGTTGGAGGAAGAATTAAAAGCTTTTTGCAACTGAGTGGCATCCTGTTCATCCCTTCACCCCAGCTGCGGGAGTAAAGCAGCACAGTTACAAACCGCGGGCGGCGGCAGAAGAGTGGCTGAACGCGCCGTCAGATAAGGACAAAACAACCGAGGGATATGAGGTACTCCTGTGTCGTTGTAAATGAAATAACTCGCGCATCAGGCCATACGGGTCAGCGAGCAGGAACGTTCACCTGGTTCAAATGCTAAATACAAGAAGCAACGCAGCTAAATCAGTGAATGAATGAAAACGGTGTTTGACAGATGTCAGTGCTAACGTCAAATGCGATCAGGAGTAATGCCAAGCTACTGAAAGTAACTTTCAAATAGCATACCAACACTAACGTGGACAAACATGAAGGCAGCTAAAGATAAAAAACTATAGCTCATTACTAGCCCTGTGATGGTGCCAATTATATTATTTAGGTATAGATGATTTAGTAGCCCTCTAATGTCAAGACCTTTAGCTTAGTTTGAGTGTACCCGGGTAGCAAGCCGGCGGGAGAAGGTGAAACCTACTCCACTTTGTTTATTTGTATTGTTTTCCATTTTTGGGCGGTATCCCTGGGGGGACCTCTGGTGAGCCTGGTAACGCCGCTGAAGACTAGTTAGGTTAGGATAGTCAGGGAAGAAGCTTCTGAGCTAGTTTAGGCAGCTAGAGAGGGCGGAAGACACAAGGTAGATAAGGAGTTACGGGTACGCTCAATTAGGTTATTATTTTATTGGGTTATTTATCATTACAATTATTTATTTTATGGTCAAATAAATAAATAATAAATAAATAAAAATAAATAAAAATGGATCAATTAAAGAAAGAGAGGGCCAAAGTGAAGGCAGCTTTCACAAGAAAAGCCAACAGCATTTTGCGAATGGCGCCAACTATGCTGCGAGAGGAATTGAAAAGTGAGTGGAAATCCCTTTCTGAGGACGCAGAAAGGCTTCATGCAGCTAATTATGTTTGTGAGGCCTGTCTGATTGATGAAGCAGGCGACATGGAGGCTGTGGATGATAAAGCCAAAGCAGACTTGGAGAGGGTAACCATAGAGTGTGATACAACATTAAAAGAGGTGAAGCAGGCAATCCATTCTAACCTTTGGTCAAAATATGCAGAGACCGAGCTAAAAGCAGCCATTGGACGGGCAGAAAGAAGCTATGAAGGTGCGGGAGAAGTTAACCTGGAAACAATCACCTATGAAAATGGTAAAGAACAAGTCACACTCGTGGAATCTCTCATCACCAAGGCAGGAAGTCTGCTAGCTGTCTGGGAAGGGTGGATCCCTGAAGGCGCTGCGTGCGAGGTTAGTAAGAAGCTGCAAGTGCTGGAGGACAGGAGAATTGACCTCTGGCAAAGGTGGGTAGTTGATTTCGGCAGGGTCCAGAAAGAGCAGGCTGATAGAGCCATTGAAATCAGGCAAAAGGCCACCTCTGACATCGCAGAAGCTGAAAGGGGAG